>NC_079323.1:10341163-10644193 GCF_029931775.1 Euleptes europaea
GCTGCCGGTCCGAGTAGACAATACTGACCTTGATGGACCAAGGGTCTGATTCAGTATAAGGCAGCTTCATGTTTGCATGTGCTCATTGGGAGGGGCTGTGGCTCAGTGGTAGAGCATCTGCTTGGCATGCAGAAGGTCCCAGGTTCAAACCCCGGCACCTCAGGGACTAGGCAGGTAGGTGATGTGAAAGACCCCTGCCTGAGACCCTGGAGAGCCACTGCTGGTCTGAGTAGACTTTGATGGACCAAGGGTCTGATTCAGTATAAGGCAGCTTCATGTGTTCATGTGTTCACCTATTGCAGTCCCCTGTTCATTGCTGGAAATCCAAAGCTGCAGCATTCCCAACAGATATGCGATAAGACCACCCCGCCCTCCACACCAGCCCTTGTGGCAATCTGCCCTCTGTGATCTACTGCTGCAGCTCAGCAGCTCCTGCACTAGCCCTCGAAGTCCTCATTCCGGCTCAACTCGATGCGTTTTCTTTTCAGCAAATACTGCAAATGATCTTTATTGCTTGCAATGTGATAATAAGAGCCTTTGAAATGTCAGCTGGCTCATAGTGGCAGCAACGTTCTGCAACTAAATCCATTCCCCTCCCCCCTCCCCAGTTCTGCCTCCACATCCCATCTTTGTATAGATTATGAACCTCCCTCCCTTTCTCCCCTCTTTTATAAATAACAGGCAGGGTCCTGGTGATCCCGGCTGTGTTCCTAAAACTCTTGAGCATGGCATCTGTGAGCGGCGATGCCTCTCTTGTTGGCCCTCCTGTGTGCCATATGGCATCACCTGTTTGACTCACTTCCTGCAGCCACCTGGTTTTCTTGCAGATTCTGAACTCACGCTAATTTTCCACCGATAGGAGAACGTCACAAACGCAGATGAGAGGAACTCGGCAAGGGAAGGGGTGGGGGTGGAAATGATTACACATCGTCGGCCCCCCTCCAGCGATGGAGCCACTGGTTGAATTGAGGACACTCGAGGCAGGTGTTGGTGAGGATATCTGGCGATGCTCGTGGGTCAGACCTGCAAAGCGTCAGCGACTCGACGGGGAAAGGAAAACGCTGCCTGAAAATACGGCACCCCAGGAGTATATGTCGCAAATGTTGGAACACCAAATAAAGCGTTCTCTGGATTAGGATGCCTTGAAAGGTTTATAACCCACCTTTTTGCCATGTTTAAGGCAGCAGCTGATTCCGACAGCAAACATGGCACAATGAATCATAGGATCATATGGTTGGAAGGGACTACCAGGGTCATCTAGTCCAAGCCCCTGCACAATGTAGGAATTTCACAACTACCTCCCCCACACAACCCCAGCGACCCCTACTCCATGCCCACAAGAAGGCCAAGATTCCCTCCCTTTCATCATCTGCCTAAGGTCATAGAATCAGCGTTGCTAACAGATGGCCATTTAGCCTCTGCTTAAAAACCTCCAGGGAAGGAGAGCTTACCACCACCTGGGGAAGTCTGTTCCATTGAGGAACCACTCTGTTAGAAAATATTGAGTTAATATTTAAAAAAATGCATACCTACAAAAATTACACAGGAGCATACGCAACATAAAATGAGAACATGCCATACAGATGCTCAAAAGCTAATTTCGAAAGAAGTGGAGTCGCATTCTAGAAATGAGCGCATGATAATAAAGCTGCCTTATGCCGTATCAGACCACTGGTCCATCAAGGCCAGTACTGTCCATCAAGGCCAGTACTGTCTACTCTGACCGGCAGGAACTTTCCAGAGTCGCAGGTGGAGGTCTTTCACATCACCTACCAACTGTTTAGCAGGAGATGCTGGGAATTGAACCTGGGACCCTTCTGCCTGCCAAGCAGATTATGTACCACTGAGCCACAGGCCCAACTAAGCAGGCAGCTGAGGCATGGGTCCCTTTCCCAAGGCTGTTTTGGCTTCCCAGTCTGCCCCTGACCAGTTGGGGATGCAATGGGAAATTAGGACAAGAGAGGGTTGCCAACTCCATGTTGTGACATTCCTGGTGGTTTGGGGGTGGAGCCTGAGGAGGGTGAGGTTTGGGGAGACAAGAGACCTCAGCAGGGTATAATGCCACAAAGCTGGAGACCTCAGCAGAGTATAATGCCATCTGCAGTTGCTGTTTGCTCCAGGGGAACTGATCTCTCTCATCGGTCATCTGAAGATCAGTTGTAATTCCTGGAGATTGCCAGGCCCCACGGGGAAGTTGGCAACCTTGGGACAGGACAACAAGGTGGTGGCAAGGATAGGATGATGAACACATCACTTTCAACTGACACACATGACTGAGCGTCATCTCTCTGGCAAATTTCCAAGCGACAGCACCATGGCACAGAAACGTAGAGTCGCCAACTCGGGGTCGGGAAATTCCTGGAGGTTAGGGGTGGACCCTGGGAAGAGTGGGGTTTGGGTTAGGGTTAAGGCTGCCAATGTTCAACCCAAGAATCTAAAGTAATATCCAACCCAAGAATCCATGGGGGGGGGAGCAAACTCGACACAAAGCAACTCTGGCGAAGAACACAACTTTGCAAACAAAAATAATTTGAAAGGGCACAATCTAAGCGACATCAACCTGACAAACTGACACCAAGCCCAGAAAGACACAGGCACTCTGAAAAAGAAAGAGGAAAAAGAGGGGGGGCAGTCCTGTGAGCCTTTGAATGCTGGCTACTGATACTCCTGGTTAAACCCAAATATTCTGCAAAATTTGGGACTCATTTACGGGTATCCCAGGAAATCCAAAATACCACCTGGAGACCCAAATATATCCAAAAATACAGTTAAGGTATTTTTCAGGTATACATATCCGAACACACATAGAGCATCTGCTTGGCATGCAGAAGGCCCCAGGTTCAATCCCCCGGCATCTCCAGTTAAAGGAACCAGGCAAGTAGGTGATGTGAAAGACCTCTGCCTGAGACCCTGGAGAGCAGCTGCCGGTCTGAGTAGACAATTACTGACTTTGATGGACCAATGGTCTGATTCAGTATAAGGCACTTTCATGTGTTCATATGTACCCCACTCTGCTGTGGAAACTCACTGGGTGACTTTTGCCCATTTTCTCTTATCCTAACCTTCCTCACAGGGTTGTTGTTGTGAGCATAAAACAGAACAGGGGAGAATGTTGTATGCTGCTTTGGATCCCCATTGGGGGGAAGCAGGATATAAATAAAATTAAATGAAAGTCATGGTAACAAACAGTTCCCCTGGGACTATGTCCAGGATGTCTTCCATTTTTGACCTACACAGAACCTGCAGTGAGTTTTACCTCTGCCACTGTGGAACAATTTGATAGGGTTGCCAGGTCCCTCTTCACCACTGGCGGGAGGTTTTTGGGGTGGAGCCTGAGGAGGGCGGGGTTTGGGGAGGGGAGGGACTTCAATGCCACAGAGTCCAATGGCCAAAGTGGCCATTTTCTCCAGGGAAACTGAATTCTATCGCCTGGAGATCAGATGTGATAGGGGGTCTCCAGCTAGTACCTGGAGGTTGGCAACCCTACAATTTGACCATCAAGGCCCTGAAGTTTATGCAAATCAAAACATTTCTAGATTACCCCCTCTTTTTTTGTAAACTATGGAAATGGCATTTCAGTTTTGACACATGAAATTGGACATCTTAAAAAAAAAACAAGAGATCTAGTAAAAAGTCATTATTTGTAACGGAAATTGACTGGAGGTCTGTTTCTCCCCTTTTATCTGAAAAGGTTCTCATAAATCCTTTGTACTGCAGGTTATGCCGTTGACAGCTTGCTCAAGAAATTAATGAGATTTCCGAGCATTCATTAGCCCATGACTTGCAGACAAAACACTAATATAACGCCACTGCACATGAATTTTTTGGATGAAAACAATGAAACAAGCTGGTGGAATCTTGTTTGTTTGTTTGGAATCAGAAGAAATAAGCTGCCATTACTATGAGACACGGAACTGATTAAAAAGCTCTGAATTCATTAATCAGATTTGCAGGATTGGCTGTGGGGTGTGGGTGTGGGTGGGTAGGGTTGGGACAAGCTAAGAAGGAAAAAAACCCAAACAAGTAACAAACTGTATATATTTTCCCTTGCAATTGTATGATGGAGGACTTTCTGTGCTAAATCTATGTAGCAGAACTGCAACACTGTAACCCAAGTTTTATGCCAAGAAAAAACAGTATTCTGAAGCCTGCTTGTATTTAAGTGCATACATTATTCTACTTCTGCAAGAAACACAAGGAATCATCTCAGCCGTCTTTCGTCTCCTACATTTCCAAGCCTGTCCTAAGGACTAGAAACTTAAAAAAAAAAAAAAACACTGAAATTGTCAAGATGATGAATTTTGCACCAAATTCCTTGCTTTTCTTTGTTTGTGAATAATGACATTTTATTTTTATGCTTTCTGCCTCACAAGGGATCCATCTGCTCCCAGTTAGTGTGGGGAAACCATCTGACTATATGATGGATTTTTACATTCTCAAAGGGAGAGTGGCCCTATTTTTAATTCTCTATCCCAGTAGCCTTTGGTGTTTGAAACACCATGAACACGTGAAGATGGCTTTTATTGAGTCAGACCCTTAGTCCATCAAGGTCATTATTATCTGCTCTGAGTGGCAGAGCTTCTCAGAAAGAGGTCTTCTACATAGTCTCCTACCTGATCCTTAGTAACTGGAGATGCTGGGGATCAAACCTGGAAGCTTTTGCATGCAGAACAGATGCTCCTCCGCTAAGCCATGGCCCCAGCCCAAAGTGAAATATGATCATGAAGCTACCTTCTACCTGAGTCAGACCACTGGTCTATCCCAGTCATCACAGCTTACTCTGGAGATGCCAGGGATTGAACTGGGGACCTTCTGCATGCAAAACGTGTTCTGCCACTGAGCCAAAGCCCCTCCCTGATCACGAAGCCTGTTTTTGACCCTCTAGTCCAACAAAGTCTGCCACACATCCTACAATCCATGTCAAGAAGACTCTACATCAAGCTGCAGACTTTCGGCTTCTCCTTCTTGCCATGAAACATCTTTCGCTTATCCCTACCCCCACACCATTATCTTTTTTTTTTTTTGTGTGATATTCAGAAAATGGAGCCTGATGAAGAGTTCTAGGGATGTTGAATTTTTAGCAAATTTAATCCCCTGTAAATAGAATTATGCCCTTTTTTTGTAAAAGAAAGAGAGAGGAAGAGAAATAAAAGGGGCAGTTCTGACATTGATGATGCAGCAAATCACAGCAGACCCCGGCAAATGCTCCATAGGTCTGATCTCAGCTCCGCTGGATGACCTCAGCGGCTTGAGGGTGAGCTACGGAGACATCCAATTTAATTTCCCCGTCTCAAAATAATACTCTGAAACCATTATGTAAACAACATTCTTTTTTTTAAAAAAAGAAACAATTATGCTTAATTAAAAGATTATAATCTTCCCAAGTGGTTAATGGAACAGCCAGCCTTTTAATGATGGATGCTGTATATTTATGTATCCTCGTTCAAAAAAATGCGTCATGATGGTGCGCAAGTTGTTCGCCTGCCTCATCCTGCTGTAACGGGATTAATCAGGTGCGTAATGAGAAGTGCATGCTTAAAAATGCATGTTCCTGCCTGTGTGTGACGCTGGATGCCCCGCATCCCTAGAGCTTCGAATGCATCACCTGTTCACAGACTGTGTCATTTCAGCTCCTGTCAAACCTGGCACGTCTGCTAATGTAAAAATAGTCACTTAAGGCAATGAGAAGAAGAAGAGGAGTTGGTTTTTATACCCCAGTGTGGTGTAGTGGTTAAGAGAGGTGGTTTGGAGTGGTGGAGTCTGATCTGGAGAACCGGGTTCGATTCCCCACTCCTCCACATGAACGGCAGAGGCTAATCTGGTGAATCGGGTTAGTTTCCCCACTCCTACACATGAAGCCAGCTGGGTGACCTTGGGCAAGTCACACTCTCTCAGCCCCACCTACCTCACAGGGTGTCTGTTGTGGGGAGGGGAAGGGAAGGTGATTGTAAGCCAGTTTGATTCTGCCTTAAGTGGAAGAGAAAGCTGGCATATAAAAACCAGCTCTCCTCCTCCTCCTCCTTCTTCTCTACCTTTAAGGAGTCTCAAAGCAGCTTACAATCACCTTCTGGCCACTGGGGGGGGGGCATAAGGTTGCCTGCTCCAGGTTGGGAAATTCCTGGAGTTTTGGGGGTGGAGCCTGGGAAGGGTCACTGCCAAAGAGCCTTCCCTCTAAAGCATCCATTTTCTCCAGGGGAACTGTAGTCTCTATGTAGTCTGGAGATGAGCTGTAATTTGGGGAGATCCCCAGGCCCCACCTGGAGGTTGGGGTTCCTATTTTGTAATTACCGGAGATCTCCAGGCCCCAACTGGCAGTTGACAACCTTAAACTAGCCTCCGTTGGGCACAGGATGCAGGGCCATTGATGTGATCCCTTGTGGCTGCTCTTACATTCTTCCTGCTTGGACCTTTCATAGGCAGGTCTGAGAGAGTCCTGAGAGAACTGTGACTAGCCCGAGGTCACCCAGCTGGCTTCATGTGAAGGAGTGGGGAAACCAACCTGGTTATCTGGATTAGAATCTGCCACTGATGTGGAGGAGTGGGGAATCGAACCTGATTTTCCAGAGTAGAGTCCACCGCTCCTGATCACGCTAGTTCTCCAGAGGCAAACAGGTGGTGTTCCATTGCCTGCCTCTGCTTAACAACCTGGTCTTCCTTGGTGGTCTCCCATCCAAATAATAACCAGGGCTAACCCTGCTTAGAGTCCAAGATCTGAAGAGATTGGGCTAGCCTGGGCCATCCAGGCTATCAGTTCCTTGCTTCTCTACAAACTCTTGCTGCAAAGAAGGAAGGTTTAGGAGACAACCCAAAGAAACCTCAGTGAAATTGAGACCACTGATGAAATTCAGCTCTTTCAGAGTAAACAGACAAATGCAGGCACAGGTCATTTTGCTACTGCTTCCTGGAGGTCATTTCCAGCTGGATACATCCTTGATGAATTGAGAGGAATCCGTTGGATTTGATCTTTTCCTATGACCAGCCTGCAGGAGACTTATGTCCAAAGAGCAAAATAGAGGCAAGCAAAAGGCAATCTAGAGAGGTTTAAAAGGTAAATGTGAAGAAGTTCAAGTCATGCCTTCTACCAGGGTAAAGGAACAAGAAAAAGCTTGCAGGATTATGGAGTGAAGTGGAAACAGGTGGAGGTGGAATGAGGAGTGAAGTCTGTAGGCAGAACGTATCAAGTGCCACCTTGAACAAAGTCTGCTAACAGGAAGGGGAAATTACAAAGCTACAGGAGAGGAGACTGATCAATCATCAAGAAGAGTAATGCAAAGCTGGTAAAGACTCCTTGGGCCCAAGGAGGCATAAGAATTTCTAAAGCTTTCAAAGGCCAGAGTGCCAACTAGGGTCGCCAACCTCCAGGTGGGCCCTGAAGATCTCCCAGAATTTCTCCCAGAACCAGAGAGTTCTGGCAATTCCTAGAGTGACATGACAAACATTTCAGGTTTCCCTCAGAAGTGATGTCATGTCGCATGTGATGCCGATGTTTTTAAAAGAGACCACTCCGAGACCACAGTAATGGCTGTGAACAATCACCGTGTAGTGAAGCGCATGGACCAATTGGCCTTACCAATTAAACAAAATTATTGCTCTGAGTATATCATGCATAATCAAGTTTATACCAAGTTGCCAAATAACAATAGCGTTTAGTGTCAAATTTCAAAATAACTATAGGCAAGTGAACCCATGAACACATGAAGCTGCCTTATACTGAATCGGACCCTCGATCCATCAAAGCCAGTATTGTCTACTCAGACCGGCAGCGGCTCTCCACAATCTCAGGCTGATGTCTTTCACATCACCTACTCGCCTCGTCCCTTTAACTGAAGATGCCGGGGATTGAACCTGCCGGGGATTGAACCTGGGACCTTCTGCATGTCGAGCAGATGCTCTACCACTGAGCCACGGCCCCTCCCGATATGAATCTTAATCTTAGCACCATATGAATCTTAAAAAAACAAATGACTTAACACATGTTGTAAATAAACGCCGTCTTGACTTAATCTTGTCTTTAAAAGTACAGCTGGGGTGCGCCGCCTGGCTTTGGTACTCGTTTTGCTCAGGCTTTATCAAGTGATATGTATGTTTTTGTTTGATTCCCTTCATTAATTAACCATGTCTGCCCAGAGTTTCTCATGTTTGGTCATTCCCTCCGCTCTGTGGCATCAGTTTTTTCATTCTTTTTAGGTTATTCTTGCTGGGAAACAGTAGGAGACCTGGCAACCCTATTATTCGGCAACCCGATCATTAGGTTCCTACCCATGACCCCTCACAGTGGCAGCATATGCCTGGCCAGAGTGGGGTGAAAGTGTTGGACTCGTATTGGCAAGACCTGGGTATTTCAAATCCCTGCTTGCCCTAAGATTTATTAGTGAGCTAAGGTTGGCCAGACTTTCTCAGAGTAACTTAGTCAGAGAGTTGTTGTGAAGATAAAATTGGGGAAGGGAGACTCATCACCCTGAGCTTCTTGGAAGAAGGGTGGGATAAAAGAAAACACTAGCCCCCCGTGAGCCTGTGTGCGAGTAAAATGCCATCAAGTCACAAATGACTTATGGTGATCCCGTAGGGTTTTCAAGGCAAGAGATGTTCAGAGGTGGTTTGCCATTGCCTGCCTCCAGGTGGGCCGAAAGAGTTCTGAGAGAACTGTGACTGGCCCAAAGTCACCCAGCAGGCTTCATATGGAGGAGTGGGGAATCAAACCTGGTTCTCCAGATTAGAGTCAGCTGCTCTTAATCAGTAAGCCATGCTGGCTCTCAGTTAAGGAGTCTCAAAGCAGCTGGCTCAAAGAGCCAGCGTGGTGTAGTGGTTAAGAGCGGTGGTTTGGAGCAGTGGAGTCTGATCTGGAGAACCGGGTTTGATTCCCCGCTCCTCCACATGAGCGGCGGAGGCTAATCTGGTGAACTGGATTTGTTTCCCCACTTCTACACACGAAGCCAGCTGGGTGCCCTTGGGCTAGTCACACTCTCCCAGCCTTACTCACCTCACAGGGTGTCTGTTGTGGGGAGGGGAAGAGAAGGTGATTGTAAGACGATTTGATTCTCCCTTAAGTGGTAGAGAAAGTCGACGTATAAAAACCAACTCTTCTTAAAATCACCTTCCCTTCCCCTCCCCACAACAGGCCCCTTGTGCGGTAGGTGGGGCTGAGAGAGTTCGGAGAGAACCGTGACTAGCCCAAGGCCACCCAGCAGGCTTCATGTGGAGGAGTGAGGAATCAAACCTGGGCCATGTCCGCAGTGCACATTTGCAGCTCCGAATTCTGCGGGCTTTCCCTGCATGTTCCCACTTCAACTCACCCGAAGGATTCTGAGGACGTCTCTAGAGCGCAATTTTGCCGCGTTAAGCGCATCCGCTTATACGGCGAATTAAAAAAATAAAGCGTCCTCCACACCCGGTGCCTTTAAGTGGGAACATGCAATGCGTGTTCCATCCACTTCCTGCTGCCAGCCAACCCCCACTAATGCAGGACCAATTGCCGTCCTTGCTTGGAGCGCCGACTGGGCATGCATGGCTAGAGTGCCGGTCTGGGCTTATCAAATGCAGCGGAGAAAGGCGGCGCGGTGGGAACAGAAATTTAAACCCGTCTTGGATGCTTTCGTACTGGACGCGTGTAAATTGCGAGGTAAGTTGCTTGTGCATTCACGGGCCTGGTTCTCCAGATTAGAGTTCTCCACTCTTAATCTCTGCACCTCACATGAAACAAATGCAAGTGTATTTTTTTATTTTATTTTACAGAGGGGGTGCAGTGATACCTGCAGTAAGATGGTTAATCACATTTTATATGCAGCCCCAGTATGGACACAAGCAACTGACTCTTGTATAGATTCCAATCTATTTAAATTTTGGAGAACAGTCAACGGCTCTTAAACTAGAAGCTGGTCCCATTTTGCTTTTAAACTTGGCACGGCTAGCAGCTTTTAAATTTAGAATCCAGCTTACTTTTTTTTTCCTGATCAGAAAAATCCTTTTTGTAATCTAATGACTGATCATTATGTTCAGTAGAAAAGAGCAAGAATCCAGTAGCACCTTAAAGCCTAACAAGATTTCTGGCAGGGTGTGAGTTTTCATGAGCCACAGCTCCCTTCTTCAGATACTGTGAGTTGTGATACTGTTACGGTTGCCAACTGCCAGGTAGTAGCAGGAGATCTCCTGCTAATTCAACTGATCTCCAGCCAATAGAGATCAGATCACCTGGAGAAAAATGGCCGCTTTGGCCATTGGACTCTATGGCATTGAAGCCCCTCCCCTCCCCAAACCCTGCCCTCCTCAGGCTCCACCCAAAAAATCTCCCGCCAGTGGCGAAGAGGGACCTTGCAACCCTAGATACTGTGAGCTGTGGCTCACAAAAGCTCATACCCTGCCAGAAATCTTGTTAAGCTTTAAGGTGCTACTGGACTCTTTCTCTTTTCTACTGCTAGTGACAGACTAACCCATCGTGATCAATCATTATGTCCAGTTTTGGTTCAAATCATTTGATGAGGAGTTGACCACATTAGGTCTTTCGCCCTGTTTTTTTTTTATCTATAGTGAAGAACAAAGCTTTATTAGCTATCCATGACCACATAAAAGATGTTGATTTTTGAGAAATATAGATTAAAGCCCATGGAGAGCGCTCCTCATTTTATATAATTTAGAACCATTGATTCAATTTCAGTTTGCATGTTACCTTTCAGTTCTCACAATTGCAAGAATATCATCCTGCATTTACTCTGACTAGATTGAATTCATCACCGTTGGCCATGTGGGTTGGAAGTTCGAAGAAGATCAAAGCTAATCACAGATTTTGTCCCTGTTCAGATGGTTCGATCGAAATACTGGCACATGTATTGGTTTATAGCAAATTTTACAGGCAAGCGCATTTGGAATTTTTTGATCCCATTATGGGAAGAAGAAAAAACTTATTTGTAGCAGGAAATTATTAAAATGTGATTGGCTGGAGTTAATTGTTATTGTGCAAGCTGCAAAATTTCTCTCCATTGCCATAAAAAATTGGGCGGAAATAACTTCTACTGTACAAATATATATATTACTTTTAATTCTGTTATAGGTGTAAGATTGTACAACATAGGCAAGAGCAGCCTTGTAGATGCAGAGTTTGGGGATGGGAAGAATCTCAACAGGGTATGATACCACAGAGTCCACCCTCCCAAGCTAGGAGGGGCTGTGGCTCAGTGATAGAGCCTTTGCTTGGCATGCAGAAGGCCCCAGGTTCAATCTCCGGCATCTCCGGTTAAAGGGTCTATGCAAGTAGGGGATGTGAAAGACCTCAGCCTGAGACCCTGGAGAGCTGCTGGCAGTCTGAGCGGAAAATACTGACTCTGATGGCTCAAGGGTCTAATTCAGTACAAGGCAGCTTCATGTGTTCATGTGTTCAAGCTGCCATAAACATAGTCTGCCTGGTAAATGTCGGGATGTGACGTGACCCCATGGGTCAGTAATGACCCGGTACTTGCACAGGGGTCTACCTTTACCTTTTTACTGACCTTTGTAGTCTGGAGATCAGTTGTAATTCCAAGAGAACTCCAAGCCCCAACTGGAAGCTGGTAACTTTATACATTAAAGATTGATCAGGTGTCAGTTGTCACTAGCCCCTGTGAATTTTTAAATATAACTTTTTAAATATAAAAATGTAATCTGCCTTAAGTCTCAATGAGAAAGGCAGTCTATAAATGAGGTAAATAGAAAAATAAATAATAGGATGTCCATGGAGACATCTAAGGTGGCCAACCTTCAGGTGGTGGCTGGAAATCTCCTGGGATTACAACTGATCTCCAAGCAACAGAGGCCAGCTCTCCTGGAGAAAATGGCCGCTTTGGAAGGTGGAGTCTACGAAATTGCTCCCCATTGAAGTCCTTCCCCTCCCCAAACCCTGCTAGGCTCCACCCCCAAACACCTTGCCAAGCTCCGCCCCCAAAATCTCCAGGTATTTCCCAACCTGGAGCTGGCAACCCTAGAAGCATCAGATATTCCAGTGTAAATAGGGTTGCCAGGCCCCTCTTCGCCACCGGTGAGAGGTTTTTGGGGCGGAGCCTGAGGAAGGTGGGGTTTGGGAAGGGGAGGGACTTCAATGCCATAGAGTCCAATTGCCAAAGCAGCAATTTTCTCCAGAAGAACTGATCTCTATCAGCTGGAGATCAGTTGTAATAGCAGGAGATCTCCAGGTATTACCTGGAGGTTAGCAACCCTGAGTGTAGAATGTACATTTTTCTTTAAAGTACTCAAAATGAAATATTAAAGACAAAGCGAAAGCTCTCATCTCTCTCTGGGCCCAAGACACCCCCTTGTCTTGACCTGCTACCGTTGCCAACCTCCAGGTACTAATTGGAGATCTCCTGCTATTACAACTGATATCCAGCCGATAGTGACCAGTTCACCTGGAGAAAATGGCCACTTTAGCAATTGGACTCTATGGCATTGAAATCCCTCCCCTCCCCAAACCCCGCTCTCCTCAGGCTCCATCCCAAAAACCTCCCGCCGGTGGCGAAAAGGGACCTGGCAACCCTGTGCCCTCTTCCTTCTGGCCCCAGACAGCTGCCCGGAGTATCTTGTGTTTGTTCTCAGAGCTCAGTCACCAGAAACTCAATTAAAACAGCTCAGGCTGGAAGAGTAAATTACTTCTTCTTTTTTTCCAGTTGGCCCACAAATGAGCACAGCAAATATCTGCTCTGAAAATCCCCATCTCCTTGGAATGCTCTTGTTTGCATACCAATAAGGAGCGGCTAATGCCAACCCTCGGCTGCTGCTTCGGTGCAACGTCAAAGCAAACGTTTTGTGCGAACCGGGCCTTGGGGAAGTATAAGATCCACCGAAACAACCCATTACGTGTAATTAAGGCATCAGCCCTACAGGGAAGGGACCATTCTCTGCCTGTCCTGAAAGCGCTTTGCATATTTTGCGGTGAGTGTTAGGAAGGAAGGCAATAATATAATTGAAACAGTTGGCAAACTGGCGGTGCCAATAACATCTGAAGGGTCACAGCAACATCATGCTCCTTTCCCAATCTATTATTACAACATTCCTCAGATGTGCAAACTCAGGTTGCCAACTCCAGGTTGGGAAAATGGGGGAGATTTGGGGGGCAGAGCCAGGGGAGGGCAGAGTTTGGGGAAAGGAGCTCAGCGGGGATGTGATACCGTTAAATCTCTCCTCCAAAGCTGCCCAGTTCTCTATCACGTCTCCTCTTATCCACCTTCTTATCACAGACTTTGATGCCATAGAGTCCAATGGCCAAAGGGGCCATTTCTCCAGGGGAACTGATCTCTATCAGCTGAAGATCAGTTGTAACAGCAGGAGATCTCCAGCTAGTACCCGGAGGTTGGCAACCTCAATGTAGCTCAGTGGTAGAGCATCTGCTTGGCATGCAGAAGACCCCAGGTTCAATCCCTGCCATCTCCAGTTAAAGGGACTAGGCAGGTAGGTGATGCGAAAGACCCCTGCCTGAGACCCTGGAGAGCCGCTGCCGGTCTGAGTAGACAATACTGACTGTGATGGACCAAGGGTCTGATTCAGTATAAAGCAGCTTCATGTGTTCAAACCATTATATGTAATTGAAATAAAGAGGGCAATCGCAGACACTCTGTATGCATCGGAAATTACCAGGGAGGGACCACAATCACCTGGGGATCAGTATTTGACCGTCCTATCATTGTTATTCTCAACCTTCAAAGCTGGGAGAGCAAAATGGACAGGAATCATGACTGCAGCCTGTTTACTTATTTCCTAAGTGGTCCGGGGACTATATAGTGCCACTGGAGGGTCAAGAGGGGCCCATCTCATTGTTGACTCATATTTCCCAATTAAATTGTAATGAGTCTTCTTTCCCCATTACCCCAGCTCTTGCATGGATACCATCATTTCAATCCCTTTGATATCCCAGTGAAACGGGTCTCGGGAAAACATCAATTTCGCTCTTGTAAGCAAATGAAGTTAGAAGAAGAGTTGGTTTTGATATGCTGACTTTCTCCACCGCTTAAAAAAGAATCAAACCGGCTCACAATCGCCTTCCCTTCCCCTCCCCACAACTGACACCCTGTGAGGTAGGTGGGGCTGAGAGAGTTCTGAGAGAGCTGTGACTAGCCCAAGGTCATCCAGCTGGCTTTATGTGGAAGAGTGGGGAAACCAACCCAGTTCTCCAGATTTAGAGTTCGCCATTCTTAACCACTACACCACGCTGGCTTTCATGGGGTCAAGCGGTGATAAACGGAGGTCATGGGTGCTGCTGCCATGATTTCAAAGGTTCCCGTGAGCTGGAAAAGCTTGGGGAAGAAGAAGAAGAGTTGGTTTTTATATGCCGACTTTCTCTACCACTTAAGGAAGAATCAAACCAGCTTACAACTACCTTCCCTTCCCCCCCTCCACACACACAACAGGCACCTTGTGAGGTAGGTGGGGCTGAGAGAGTTCAGCGAGAACTGTGACTGGCCCAAGGTCACCTAGCTGGCGTCATGTGGAGGAGTGGGGAAACCAACCCGGTTCACCAGATTAGCATCCACCGCTCGTGTAGAGGAGTGGGGAATCAAACCCGGATCTCCAGATTAGTGTCCACCGCTCCAAACCACTACACCACACTGGCTCTCAAAGTTAGGTTTTACCAACCCCATAGGCACAGAAAGCCAGGCCACCTGCTCTTTTCACGAGCGTTCTCCATCCCACCTCCTGTCAGTTGCCAGGGGGTACCTGGCAACCCTACTGTTCATCCAGGCATTTAATTAAGGGGTTGGTTTTTAATATTATTTTAGCCTGGGTCCTGACGTGGATGACCCAGGCTAGTTCAAGCGCATTAGATCTCAAAAGCTAAGCAGGGTTGGACCTGGTTATTACCTGGATGGGAGACCACCACGGACGTCCAGGGTTGCTACACAGAGGCAGGAAATAGCAAACCACCTCTGTTTGTCTCTTTCCCTGAAAACCCTATGGGGTTGCCATGAGTTCACCAAGGTCAGTCTTGTCTACCCACACTGGAAAGGGCTCTCTAGGGTCTCAGGTGGAGGTCTTTTACATCACCTACCTGCCTAGACCCTTTAACTGGAGATGCCAAGGACTGGACCTGGGACCTTCTGAATGCAAGCAGATGCTCTACCATCGAGCCAAGGACTCTTTGTCCTCTGCTGGATTTATTAAAATTATTTTCATTGCATTTTCCCCCCTTTGCGGGGCTTAGAAATGACCTTAGCTCTTAGCAACTTACAAGTGTCAATTTATCACTGGCCCAAATTGACAAAAGCGCTATCTACGAGGCAACATGGGAAGATCAATGTTTGCCATCCCGAGCCACTTAATTTTGAGCCCCGACTCATTTATTGTGCATCTACCCTTCATTAATTTCTAATTTCTTTTCAAAAGGAGAGAGTGGACTCGTACCACATGCTTCATAAGAGCTTGAAATCGAGTTATCCCCGGCAGGCCGCAGTGGTTCGAAGAGTGTGTTTGGTCAAGAGCCGTTTCTAAAATTAGCAGGGCTCTGAGGGAAATGCTAAACGTCTCACTTATTCTGAGTATGCCACTCTGTTACAGTGACAATGTAGGAAAGAGCAGGAACAATAAGAGTAGGTTTTTATATACCGCTTTTCTCTTCCGTAAGAAGTGTCACAGCGGCTTACAATCACAGTCCCTTCCTCTCCCCACAACAGGAACTTTGAGGTAGGGTTGCCAACCTCCCGGTACTAGCTGGAGAACTGCTGCTATTACAACTGATCTCCAGCCGACAGAGATCAGTTCCCCTGGAGAAAACGGCCGCTTTGACAATTGGACTCTATGGCATTCAAGTCCCTCCCCTCCCCAAACCCCGCCCTCCTCAGGCTCCGACCCCAAAACCTCTTGCCGGTGTTGAAGAGAGTCCTGGCAACCCTATGTTCCTCCAACACATGGAGACTTCTCTGATGCATGGGTGAGCAGCAGAAGCATAAAGGGTAGGGTTGCCAGCTCTGGGTTGGGAAATACCTGGAGATTTTGGGGGCGGAGTTGTAATAGCATGAGATCTCCCGCTAGTACCTGGAGGTTGGCAACCCTAATAAAGGGAGGGGAAAGAGCATTGCACAAAGCGAGCCAGCACGGAGTAGTAGATAAGGTGTTGGACTAGGACCTGGGAAACCCAGGTTCAAACCCCTACTCGTGCCATGGAAGCTTGCAGGGTGACCTTGGGCCAGTCACACACTCTCAGCCCTGACCCTGGCTAACATTTGGATAGGAGACCTCCAAGGAATACCAGGGGCATGAGGTGGAGGCAGGCATCTCTGAACGTCTCTTGCCTTGCAAGCCCTACGGGGTTGCCTAAGTCAGCTGTGACTTGACAGCAAAAGGAAGGAAGGAAATCTTTGTATCATATGACACTCTAGGAATTTCGCAGATCTCTATGGCTGTTACCATAACAGTCCGGTAAATTCCTAGATGTCCATGCAATGCAGTCATGCCACTTCAGGGTTTTCGACTGGAGATGACACTGCAGCATCGCCTGACGCCATTCACGCCAGACTCCATTCCCCCTAGGCGTCTGCCAGTTGGCAATCCTATCTGGGATGGGCACTGTAGTAAGGAAAAGGATTGCTTGAGGGTGAGTATAATACTGGCTGGCTGGTCAGAGTTTTTCTAAACATTGGATCCCCCCCCCCCCCATAACCCAAGTGACTTGATTTTGCTGAGGACGGGATTGTGAGTGGCAGACTTCCCTCGTTTGTTTTTATAAGTTGTTTTAGAAACACTCTGTGGATGCCATAATTTTGACTGACGCCCTGTGCAGTTCCACCAGCTCGGTAAGTTATAGCCGAGAGAACCGCTCTGCAGAGACTTTAACAAGAAGTGTTGCTCCGCTCAAAATCATTGACAAACTCTGCTAACAACATTAGGGGATATATATTATATTCCCGCGCACAGTGGAAATAAATGATAGTTATGTTTTTCCATTAGAGTGTATTTCTTTCTTTCTTTTTTATTGCTAGTCCCCCTTCGGCTGGCACATAAATCAGTTTTATGGAATGGAAGCTTCTAGAAGGTCAGAGGTCAAACTTGTCCCTAGAGGGGAAAGTTGTTCTTACAACTCTGTGCCGAGGACTGTTGCTGTCTACTAAAAATTGATGGCTCCGATCCTGCCACCATGTTCTGCCTGCTGGTTGCTCTGGCCATGGGGCAACTCAGTTCCTCTGCCACTACTGCTTTTGTTTGCCCAAGATCAATGGTTAATGATTATTAGGGTTGCCAACCTCCAGGTGGTGGCTGGAGATCTCCCGCTATTACAACCTGATCTCCAGGTGACAGAGATCAGTTCCCCTGGAGAAAATGGTCGCTTTGGCAATCGGACTCTATGGCATTGGAATCCCTCCCCTCTCCAAACCCCACCATCCTCAGGTCCCACCCCCCAAATCTTCAGGAATTTCCCAGCCTGGAGCTGGCAACCCTAGTGATGAGCTTTGCGGCAGAGAAAATAAGCTGTGTGGTGGCTGAAGAGCCTACACAATGTCATCAAGTAGAGTTGCCAACCTCCAGGTAGTAGCAGGAGATCTCTTGCTATTATCACTGATCTCCAGCTGATAGAGATCAGTTCACCTGGAGAAAATGGCCTCTTTGGCCATTGGACTGTATGGCACTGAAGTCCCTCCCCTCCCCAAACCCCACTAGGATTGCCAACCTCCAGGTACTACCTGGAGATCTCCTGCTATTACAACTGATCTCCAGCAGATAAAGATTAGTTCACCTGGATGCAGTTAATAGACTGTAGCTGCAGGATGTGGCCTCTCTCTCTCTCTCTCTCTCTGTCTCTGTCTCTCTCTCTGTCTCTGTCTCTCTCTCTCTCTCTCTCTCTCTCTCTCTCTCTCTCTCCCTATTTTTGTTGCTGCTGTTTCTTCCACTGAACAGAAGATGCAACGGTTTGGAGTCCCGCTGTGGCAGGCCAGGAGGCCAGTATTCAGAGTATCTCAAGAATATTTAGCTTCACAAGACGTTCTGGGGATCAAATTTGCTCTGGATCTAAATGAAGCCCTGATAAAAATTAATATGGCCACAAGCAGGAGACCGGCATCAAACCTTTATCTTTTTAAAAAAATTAAAATCTGTTGCTCACATTGCCAGGGAAACAAACAGCCCGTCTCCAGACCCAGTCAAGGCAAATCAAGTCACATTGTGGCATGCTATGGAAACAAAGCCGAAGAAAGGCTAAATCCTGCAGAGGGAGACCTCCTGGTCACTCCATCCAGCCGGCAGAGGCCTGATGAGAAATGACGGGCCACAAGCAATGGATCTCTCAGATGGCAAGAGCCGCAGCTAAGTGGCCGGGCTGGCATTTGGAGCAAGGATTCCACCAGAGGACGGGAAGACGGTCACCTTCCCTGCTCTCCCCTCTCAGTGGAGAAGAGCTTTGGGGCTTGGAGCAGGGATTGCCTTTTAATTTAGGTGCTGGCTTTTTGGAAATTCCATACACGTGGATGAAAAACAATTGCATTTCCCCCCACCCCAGCTGTTTTTGAAATAAACGTCAAGGTACTGGGAAGAGAGAAACTGTAGCTTATTATTATCTGACCGTCTGTCCCATTTTCATCCTGCCCTTGGGGCTAAAAGTATCTCTGTCGGCTGGAGATCAGTTGTAAAAGCAGGAGATCTCCAGCTAGTACCTGGAGGTTCCCCTGTGGGAATGGTGAAATTGAATCCCTTGCGCATGTCCTCTTCAATTGTTGCTTTTCTGCTTGTCGCCGATCCCAATTCATTGACCCACTGTTAGTAAACAGGAAAGGGCTCTCTTGTGAAATAAGGCATCCTATTTTATGACCACACAAACCCCAAAAATAATTGAATCAGTGGCAAGGTTCTTACAGCTAGCAATCAGGTATCGTGAATGGTGTGTAGCTTTCCTTAATGGCTGATTTGGGATGGTTTGTCCAGTTTTATTTATTTGGACTCGGTTTTATCCAAATGTATGTTCTTCCTTTTTATATGCCAATAAAGGCTTGTGTTGTAGTACCTGGAGGTTGGCAGCCCTAGTTAATGTGTGTTACGTACGTTGCCGTCCTTTATGCAATTGCTTGAAAGAAAGCTGTGTTGAGTTCCGTGGGAATTTCTCCAAAGTGTTTGAATGCAGAATGGTAGCCTTAGGTAATGAAATCCGCCATCGTTTACAGGCAGAACGTACAAAGGAAGAGGAGAGCAAAAGGTACAAGTATTGTGCAGCGATACATGTGAAAAGAAACCCGGGGAGGTTACCGGACACTGTTTTTACCACTCTGTTGACAAATCCTTTAACGCTCCCAGTTGCCTGAAGTACGGTCACAACCTTGGATATAGACTCACAAGCCTTTTCGGTATTGATTTTCTCCTTGGCTGCAAGTTTTCTTATCTGGAAGATTCAGAGCTCCTGTGAAGCCTCCCAGTAAGTGGGGTTGTGCCATATTGTAGAGAACGGCACTCAGAGGGAATGCGGCCGTATACTATAAACGCTCTTTCAAGGTAGCAATGTCGTACAAGGACGAGAGTCGCTGAAAGTCGGAAGGGAAGGCGGCGAACGGGGAGGCCGTGAAATGCTGAGGGCCGCAGGGCAGGGAGCAAAGGCCTTTCATAAGGGAAGGTGCTCGCTGTTTACTTCTTAATGGCGATGTAACCATTGGGTAGAAGAAACGGCAAGGGCTCAGAGATCGAGCGAGTGGTTTTGCACACGAAAGGTACCAGGTTCGATCCTTGGTGCCTCTAATTAAAGGGTCCCAGCTATTGGTTCCTGGAAAAGTTCCTCCCTAAGATACAGGTCGTTTATGCTTGGGAGTTTTACCTGAGGTTTCTAGCTTGCTCGACCCACACTTTCCTGTTGCAAATCTATGCACCAGCAGTCTCCAAGCTCGAATCAAGAAGCATTTGAGTCCCCGTCTAGGGTTGCCAACCTCCAGGTAAAAAGGTAAAGGTCCCCTGTGCAAGCACAGGGTCATTCCTGACCCATGGGGTGATGTCACATCCTGACGTTTCCTAGGCAGACTTTTGTTTCAGGGTGGTTTGCCAGTGCCTTCCCCAGTCATCTTCCCTTTACCCCCAGCAAGGTGGGTACCCATTTGACCGACCTCGGAAGGAGGAAAGGCTGAGTCAACCTTGAGCCGGCTACCTGAAACCGACTTCTGTAGGGATCGAACTCAGGTTGTGAGCAGAGCTTGGACTACAGTACTGCAGCTTACCACTCTGCGCCACGGGGCTCTCAACCTCCAGGTACTAGCTGAATATCACCAATGGTGATATACAAAATATAAATGACCAATAGACCATATGCGGCTTGACTAGGGTTGCCAGGACCCTCTTCGTCACTGGCGGGAGGTAACAACACCAAGGACAAAATATATTAGCTAAGGCCCAAGAGGCCAAAACACGTATGAGCTATTGGTCATTTATTGATGTATATCATCAACAGTGTTGATTATTTTTGTAACCGTTTATACTGGTGGTTTTATATGTAGCCTATATTTCAGGCCCAGTGTTTTAATCCATCTTACTCTGTACACCACATACATATATTACTTTATAAGAATTTTTAGTTTGCAGCTCAACACTTAGGTTCCCTGTACTTTTTTTGGTTGAGTCCCCCCCCCCTTTTTTTTTTGGGTTGTACTAGCTGGAGATCTCCTGCATTACAACGGATCTCCAGCCAATAGAGATCAGTTCCCCTGGAGAAAATGGCCGCTTTGGCAATTGGACTCTATGGCCTTGAAGTCCCTCCCTTCCCCAAACCCCACCCCCTCAGGCTCTGCCCCCAAAACCTCCCACCAGCCGTGAAGAGGGTCCTGGCAACACTACAAGTCAGTAAGGCAATTACATGGATTGACAGAGTGGGTGAGACTACAGGTTTACCAGCTCTGGGTCAGGAAATAACTGGAGATTTTGGGTGTGGAGTCTGGGGAAGGCAGAGTTTGGGAAGGAGAAGGACAGCAGAGCATAATGTCATAAAGTCCCTCCAAAGCTGCCCTTTTCTCCAGGGGAACGGATCTGTGTAGTCTGGAGATGAGCTGCAATTCCAGGGGTTGCCAGCTTCAGGTTGGGAAATGCCTGGCGATTTTGGGGGTGGAGTCTGAGGAGGGCAGGGTTTGTGGAGGAGAGGGACTTGGGGAGTATAATGCCATAGAGTCCATCCTCCAGAGCAGCCATTTTGTCCAGGGGAACTGATCTCGGTCACCTGGAGATCCGTTGCAATAGCGAGAGATCTCCAGCTACCACCTGGAGGAGGTTGACAGCCCTAGGGGATCCCCACATCCCACTTGGATGCTGGCATTCCTACTGCGGTCCCTCCCCCAATTTCCACCGTCCCCAGGATCCATCCCCCAAATTTCCAGGAATTTCAAAACCTGGAGTTTGGGTAGGGCGCTCAACGGAGGTTAATGCTGTTCAGTCCACTCCCAAAAGCTGCCATTTTCTCCAAGAGAACTGATCTCTGTAGTCTGGATTTGTAATTCTGTAATTCTGAAAGAACTCCAGACCCCACTTGGAGGTTTGGCAGCCCTACTTTGGACTGCTTTAAGACCACCAATAGGGAAAACAGAGAGGGGTCGTACTGTGACATACTGTATGTGCAGGGTTGCCAGGTCCCTCTTTGCAACTGGCAGGAGGTTTTTGGGGCGGAGCCTGAGGAGGGCGGGGTTTGGGGAGGGGAGAGACTTCAATGCCATAGAGTCCAATTGCCCAAGCAGCCATTTTCTCCAGGGGAACTGATCCCTATCGGCTGGAGATCAGTTGTAATAGCGGGTGATCTCCGGCTACTACCGGGAGGTTGGCAACCCTAATGTATACGGAGGAGAGATGTAAGTGAACAATGTCAAAAGATTTCAGAGGAGTAGCTGGGTCAGCCTGTTGCAGCAAAATAACAAATAAACAAACAAACAGGAATCTTGTGGCGCAGTAAAGACTTTCAATTTTTATTCTAAAACAATGACTTCCTAATACAGGGGTTCCCATTCTTTTTTCATCCCTTGGGCACCTTTGGGCACAGCCACAGAATGGCTGCTGCAGCTGGCCTTCAGTCCCACTGTGAAGATCCTTGTGCGGTGGTGGAAGCTGCTGCCAAAGCAGCGTCTGTAAAAATCAAATCTCCAGTGGCCAATCAGGAGCCCTGCTGCGCACAAGCCCCATATGGCCACGCCCACTTTCTATAAAACATTTGGTGGGCACCAGGGAAGGTGTCAGTGGATGCCAAGTAGGGTTGCCAGGGCCCTCTTCGCCACCAGCAGGAGGTTTTTGGGTCGAAGCCTGAGGAGGGCGGGTTTGGGGAGGGGAGGGACTTCAATGCCATGGAGTCCAATTGCCAAAGCAGCCATTTTTCTCCAGGGGAACCGATCTCTATTGCCTGGAGATCAGTTGTAGTAGCGGGAGTTCTCCAGCCACCACCTGGAGGTTGGCAACCCTACTCGTCATCAGTCATTTGCAGTGGTATATGTGAGCTGTCTCCCTCGAAAAGCCTTGCATTTTCAGGGGAGGCAGATCAAAGGGAGTGTTAGGGGACGCTCTCTCTCTGCCTGGCTCTAATGAATGGATACTTGATCTGCGACGGCTGTTTCACAGATGCAAGCCCTCACTTGGGGCTGCATTCACCCGGCGATAAGCACCCATGTGTGAACTCATCCCTTCAGGACTGGGATATAACAAGACAAGCCGAAACAGGAGAAAGACCGATGGAATCTCCCTGTTCCAGCTGGCAGATGTTCGCGGATGGCAAATAAGGAAATGATGGAGTGTCTTGTCACCCATCCTGAGCAAAATGGAAAGGACCCAGCCAAAGGAGCTTTCCCAATTACCAGGCCATATTTATTTTCTTATTCAAACAGGCTTAAGCAAAGAGGCATAGGGATAGGGTTGCCAGATAACCAGGTAATCGTGGACGACTGCCCACCAAAATGGATTAAAATGGAATATAGGCTATATATAAAACCACCGGTATAAGCTGTTATAAAAATAATCAACACCATTGGTGATATACAAAATATAAATGACCAATAGACCATATGCCAGTGGTGGCAAACCTATGGCCCGCGTGCCAGAGGTGGCACTCAGAGCCCTCTCTGGAGACACGCGAGCCGTCACCCCAGCACAGAGTTTGCCTGAGTTCATTCCCCCGGCTGAGGAGGATGGGGACCAGCGGTGCCTTCCCAGCTTCTCCGGGAAGTGCCGGGCTCCTTCCCAGTGCCTTCTCCGCAGTCGCCAGCAGCGCAGTTCGGAAGTGAAGACAACGACGAGCCTTCTGCTAAGAACTGGAATAGGAGGAGCCGGGACGGGGCTGGACCGGGAGTGAGACGCCTGGGTGGCCGTCTGCGGCGGGCTGGTTGGTGACTGCAGCGCAGGGGATTGGCGGTGAGGGCCGAACGGGGGCCTGCCTGGTGTTTGTGCTGTAGCAGGTAGCTGGAGATCTCCTGCTATTACTACTGATCTCCAACTGACAGAGATCAGTTCACCTGGAGAAAATGGCTGCTTTGGCAATTGGACTCTATGGCACTGAAGCCCCTCCCCAAACCTCGCCCTCCTCAGGTTCTGCCCCCAAAACCTCCCGCCAGTGGCAAAGAGGGACCTGGCAACCCTAACAGCAGCCCATCTGGATTGGGGCCAGGAATGGAAATATGGGGGGAGGAACATTAACTTGATCAGTAGGGTTGCCAACTGCCAGGAAGTAGCAGGAGATCTCCTGCTAGTTCAACTGATCTCCAGCCAATAGAGATTAGATCACCTGGAGAAAAATGGCTGCTTTGGCAATTGAACTCTATGGCACTGAAGCCCCTCCCCTCCCAAACCCCGCCTTCCTCAGACTCCACCCCAAAAATCTCCCGCCGGTGGCAAAGAGGGACCTGGCAACCCTACTGATCAGATCCCCAGTCTCTGGAGTAAACAGTCCTTTTTTCTTTTTCTTTTCTTTTGTTTTACTAAAATGTTATAATAAAATGGAAACGCAGCAAAACTGTGATATTTGTAATTATGTGCAGCCGCGTCTGTTTATTGCCACTTGCACAACTGATCTAATTATTATAGAAAAACCGTTCTCCTTTAGCGGCACACGATTCGGAATTAATTGCTGCTGCAACAGAAAGGATTTCGTTTCGTTTTGTTTCCAACGGATGACTCAATCCTTTCTTGCGGCTCTGACCGTATTCCAAAATTGGACGGCGGAGTTTAAAGCAATTTAAGCAATTTCCTTTCCGGAAGGCAGGCTCAGAGGCCTCACCTTCCGAGGAACTCGAAAATCTGATAACAATTGCAAATCTAGGGGAAAGCATTTGGAAGGATTTGGTGAGGCGCAACTCGAGTTGCAAAACTGAATCGCCTCCTGAAGTTTGGTTTATGTTAGTGGCTTCGTGTTCACATCACCTATTTGCCTAGTCCCTTTAACTGGAGATGCTGGGGACCTTCTGCATGCAAAGTGAGTGCTCTACCACTAAGCCACAGCCCCTCCCCTTCCCACCCTCCCTCTCATGATCTGGCTAAGTTCTCTGCAAGAAGGCTGTGCCCTGAACATATTTGAGACGTGCCATCTTTAAATGGCCATACTGTGGATGCCATATCAGTTAGGGTTGCCAACCTCCGGGTACTAGCTGGAGATTTCCCGCTATTACACAGCCACAGCCCCTCCCCTCCAGAGCCTGGAGATTCCCCAGAATTACAACTAATCTCCAGGTGACAGAGATCAGTTCTCCTGGAGAAAATGCCCTTCCCCCTTTGTCATCCTTAATAGGCCGTTTGCTTTCTTTCGCAAACAAAGATGAACTGAAATAATGTCAGGACCGAACAGCACGGAAGTCTGCAGGCTGGGGGCTCTGTTGGTTGGTTCTATGCAAATGACAGAAATGTCAAAGTATGTCGAGAGCTAAACTGCCTCCGAGGAATTCCCTTCTTTGTGGATGACGCTGAAGAGGTAGGTTCTATGTCACGGGGAAAGGACATGTGCTCCTCATCCTCCCATTTCCTATCGTGCCAGCTTGGGTTCTCCTTCTTGTGACTCAAGATTGACCTCTGAGTTACTGGAATACATAGAATGGTTTGCAGTTAGGGTTGCCAGCTCCGGGTTGGGAAATACCTGGAGATTTGGGGGGCGGAGCCTGAGGAGGGGGGGATTTGGGTTTGGGGAGGGACTTCAATGGCCAAAGCAGTCATTTTCTCCTGGTGAGCTGATCTCTGTCACCTGAAGGTTGGTTGTAATAGAAGGAGATAACCAGCCACCAGCTGGAGGTTGGCAACCCTTTATCCCAGTGCCAAGCTTTGGACTCTGGGCATACATGTAGGGATGCTATGGTAATATCCCTGAAGCAGTTGTGAAATGCCATGATGTACTACACTGGCATTAAATTATGCGCCATCTTTGGTTCTCCTTATGATTCAAGATTGACTTCTGAGTTTCTGGAATACATAGAATGGTTTGCAATTAGGGTTGCCAGCTCAGGGCTGGGAAATACCTGCAGAATTTGGGGGCGGAGCCTGAGAAGGGTGGGGTTTGTAGAGGGGAGGGACTTCAGTGCCATAGAGTCCAATTGCCAAAGTGACCCTTCTCTCCATGGGAACTGATTTCTATCGCCTGGAGATCAGTTGTAATAGCGGGAGATCTCCAGCCACCACCTGGAGGCTGGCAAGCCTATTTGCAATGAATTTTGCAAGAGAGCCCCTTAGAGGAGGAGGAGGCCAGGGACATTGGGCCCAAGGCCACACTTCCGTGAACCCAGCCCACATTTATAGCCACTGCTCATCCCACACTCCTATTTCATGTCTCGATTGGTAATGGGTTAGTGAGGCAGGCCAGATTTGAGGGATCCACAAACCCACTGAACTCCTTTCTAGATTCTTGAATGTTTGAAGATCCCCTCTTCAACCTTCCCTTAGTTCTTCCCCCCTCAAGAATCTATGCCCCCCAAATTTTACAGCTGTTTCAAGCCTGCTATTTTCAGCCTTTAGAACTTCTATCGCACGGTGTCCTGATGGTGTAAATTGCACCTGTAGTTAGTCAAGGAATGGTTACCAAAAGAAAAGAAATAAAAAGGGAGAAAGGCTACAAAATGCTTCCCTTTAAACCCGACATGCCCGCAACCTGGGAGTTTAACCTGGAGCTGTTAGAATCTTCTGATTGAAAGCCATTGACTAACTATAGGTTAAGTCCTCAGCAGAACGAAATAATGGTCATCAGGGGTGTCACTGGCAAACAGGGATGCATGGGGGGACCCTACATGCTTGCTGACTGCTCCAAAGAATTATGGGAAGTAAAGACAAAATTCCACTCATCAAAGGCACTTCAGAAAACATCATAAGTATAGAAAAAGAGCCAGGTGAGTCACAGAGGTAGTGAAGTTTGTGGAATACGAACCAATTACATGTCTGTAAAGTGCAGTCAAGTCAAGGCTGATTTATGGCAACCCAGTAGGGTTTTCAAAGAAAGAGACTAACAGAGGTGGTTTGCCAGTGCCTTCCTCTGCATAGCGACCCTGTTATTCCTTGGTGATCTTCCATCTAAGTACAAGCCAGGACCGACTCTGCTTAGCTTCTGAGATCTGACGAGATCAGGCTAGCCTGGGCCACCCGGGTCAGGGCAACCAATGACATACAGAATAGATCATCTGAAGCTGACGGCAAAGTGTTTTGCTTTAATCACATTTCCAATCTGTGGAGGTAGCCTGGAACTCTTATCCCTCTTCTAATTTAAAGCCATGAACTAAATATTGGCGGTTGTTCCAAGTCATCCATATAACAAAGAATGAGCATTAGCCAGCCAAACCCTGAACAAGAGATATCAACACTAATTTCTAATAAGTGGAACATTTTTGGTATCTGCTGTTTTGTCCTTCACCTTAAACGAACCTGCCCAGATCATTAAAATAAGAGTTGAGCCAATGACAGCGAGAAAGTCCTTTACATCCTTAGTGGATTTGGCCTTGGAAGTGTCACACTGAATCATCATGTTATTGACAATCGGCTCCAAAATTACTCTTCGTATTCTTGAATCCTTGCAGTTACAAAATTTCAGAATGTTGATTCTAGAATACTCAAATGATCATACTACAATCTAGTGTGATAAAACGGTCACCCAGGAACAGAGCTGTCAGACATAAGGCTCGGGATCTTCTCAGGATTCTTAGGGTTGTCATGTGGATGATCCACAGTGCTCCCATCCTACCCCATCCCATCATGTTCACAGCAAAGAAGAAGAAGAGTTGGTTTTTATATGCTGACTTCCTTTACCACTTAAGAAAGAATCAAACAGGCTTACAATCACCTTCCCTTCCCCTCCCCACAAAAGACACCCTGTGGTAGGTGGGGCTGAGAGAGTGTGACTAGCCCAAGGTCGCCCAGCTGGCTTCATGTGGAGGAGTGGGGAAACCAATCCAGTTCGCCAGATTAGCCTCTGCAGCTCATGTGGAGGAGTTGGGAATCAAACCCAATTCTGCAGATCAGAATCCACCGCTCCAAACCACCGCTTTTAACCACTACACCACGCTGGCTCTCAGGCAGGATAATGCTGCTGCAGTTGTCTTGTTTGTGGGCTTCCTTCAGGCACCTGGTTGGCCACTGTGTGAACAGACTGCTGGACATGATGGACCTGGGTCTGATCTAGAAAGACCGTTCTTATGTTTTGTTACTCTCTCTCTGCGGTTTAGCTGGAATTCATCTGAAGATCTAGGAAACCTTGGGGAGAGCCGACAGAGCAGTCTGCAGGATTTCTCCAGGATTTGTTTATGCCTAAATTCTCCTACAATTTGCTCCAACTTGAGTAGTACATCAGGGTTGTTAAACGACATAAACATGACAAGTTTACAGCTTGCTGAAATAAGAATTGCAGATTCAGGCCAATGATACATTCCGTAAAAGATTATCGCCCGCCGTGAATTACGAAGGCAGATTTTTCATTTTATAAGGAAGCGGCCCTCCTGCCACATGCAAAAATTGATTTTAGCAACTGTTTCCCCCCCTGATAAAAATTAACTGCCCAAAATATAATTTTTAAATGTAATCAGTTCAGCGAGCTCAGTTAATCATCTCTATCGAGAGGGAATGGCCACTGTATGAATCTTCAAGTTCCCTTGGCTAAACTTCGGAAATTTACTGGCAGGGCAAAGCTTCCTATCCTTTGGAGAATTTGAAAAAAAAAAAGTTAATCTTCATTGTACATACTCAGGTCAATATATTCTTGAATTATTGATACGGGCTGTGTAGGGTTGCCAACTCCCGGGTAGTAGGTGGAGATCTCCTGCTATTACAGTAGAGATCAGTTCACCTGGAGAAAATGGCCGCTTTGGCAATTGGCCTCTATGGCATTGAAGTCCCTCCCCTCCCCAAACCCCGCCCTCCTCAGGCTCCACCCCAAAAATCTCATGAAGAGGGACCTGACAACCCTATGGCTGTGACACCCATGGAAAGATAAATGGAAATGGTTGATAGCATAGCCTTCTACTAAGAGCCTAGATGCACAGCAGAATTGGCATCAAGGGGTCAGCTAGGGTTGCCAGCTCTAAGTTGGGAAATACCTGGATATTTGGGGGTGGAGCCTGAGGAAGGTGGGATTTGGGGAGGGGAGGAATTTCAATAGGGTATAATGCCATAGAGTCCACCGGCAGGAGGTTTTGGGGGCAGAGCCTGAGGAGGACGGGGTTTGGGGAGGGGAGGGACTTCAATGCCATAGAGTCCAATTGCCAAAGAGGCCATTTTCTCCAGGGGAACTGATCTCTATTGGCTGGAGATCAGATGTAATAGCAGGAGATCTCCAGCTAGTACCTGGAGGTCGTCAGAAAATAAGTACAGCTACTATGGCCAGTATTTAGTATAATATTATACAGTCGAACACAGCTCATTTAACTCATTGAGCATTATATTTGATATTTAAACGTTTTTTCTGTAGTACTTTATACAAATGAAACATATGATCCGTGAGTGATACAACAAAACAAAACAAAACCCCAACAAGGCTATAAAGTACTCTGTACTCTAATCATATATCCTAAAGACTAAAAAGTCCACAAATCCAGGTGATACAGGTTGCCGGAAAAGTAATCCTGTTTCACTGTTACTCTTCATTAGTCACCCGTAGTAGAGCCAAGATGGATCTTGTTGAAGGTAAGTGCTGTTCTGGTCACTTTGTAGGTAGTCACCACTTTCCTATAGTATCATAATTACAACAATTTATATACAATAAGCATAATTCATATGTAACTTGGTACTGAGTTCGACATTAAATACACTCACCCTTCTGTTCGTTCCATTCTTAAATACATATTAACACACCGACATCCCATAGGGATAGTCTGGATTTGATTCACGTCATGCAAGAAGCACCCTGCTATTGATGTTTTAAATTTTTTCACTTAAGCTCCACCTTAGTTAATTACGTCATCAGTTACAAGAAACCAGAGAAATCACATGCTGCATTTAACCCGTTGGCAACCCTAATCTCTGGCCACTGTTACTGGGAAAAGAATATTCACTGCCTTAAACCCTGGAGAGCTGCTGCTAGTCAGAGTAGACAGTATTGAGCTTGATCGACCAAGGGTGTTGCGTGGTAAAGGTGTCAGATCAGGACCTGGGAATCCCACGTTCAAATCCCCACTCGCGCCATGGAAGCTCATTGGGTGACCTTGGGCTAGTCACACTCTTGGCCTCAACCCTGGCTAGTATTTGGGTGGGAGTCCTCCAAGGAATACCAGGGGTGTGACACGGAGGCAGGCAACGGCAAACCACTTCTGAACATCTGTTTGACTTGAAAACCCTTCAAGGTCACCATAAGTCAGCTGTGACTTGATGGCAAAAAAAAAAAGACCAAGGGTCTGACTCAATAGAAGGCAAGTTCATGTGTTTACTAGCAGAGCGTCTGCTTTACATGCAGGTGGTGCCTGACCCAATCCCAGGAATCTCCAGGAACAAAAAGATTTGGCAGTGATATCCTAGAGCGCCACTGCCAGCCAGAGTAGGCAATACTGAGCTTGATAGACCAGTGGTCTGACTTGGTTTGACAACAGTACATGTGAAAGAGATCTGGGAGCCTTAGTGGACCACAAACTGAACATGAGTCAACAGTGTGATATGGCGGCTAAGAAGGCCAATGCAATTCTGGGCTGCATCAATGGGAGTATTGTGTCTAGATCAAGGGAAGTAATACTATCACTGTATTCTGCATTGGTCAGACCTCACTTGGAATACTGTGTCCAGTTTTGGACTCCACAATTTAAGAAGGATGTTGACAAGTTGGAGCATGTCCAGAGGAGGGCGACCAGAATGGTCAAAGGTCTGGAATCCATGCCATATGAGGAGAGACTTAGGGAGTTGGGTTTGTTTTGTTTGGAGAAGAGAAGGTTGAGGGGAGACATGATAGCCATGTTTAAATATCTGAAGGGATGTCATGTTGATGAGGGAACTAGCTTGTTCTCTGTTGCTCCAGAGACTAGGACACGAAGTAATGGATTTAAACTAATAGAAAAGTGATTCCACCTAAACATTAGGAAGAACTTCCTGACAGTGAGGGCTGTTCGATGGTGGAATGCACTGCCTCAGAGGGTGGTGGAGTCCCCGTCTTTGGAGGTCTTTAAGCAGAGGCTGGATGGCCATCTGTCAGGAGTGCTTTGATTGTGGGATCCTGCATGGTGGGGGGAAGGTTGGGGCCACTGGGGATGTGGGGGGGAGGTAGTTGTTAATTTCCAGCATTGGGCAGGGGGTTGGACTAGATGACCCTGGTGGTCCCTTCCGATTCTATGATTCTATGGTATAAGGAAGTCTCATAAATTCACACACATGAACACACACATGAAGCTGCCTTATACTGAATCAGACCCTTGGTCCGTCAAAGTCCCTATTGTTGCTGGTTGTGAAGGGTCCCCCATAACACGACTGTCTACTCAGACCGGCAGCAGCTCTTCTGGGTCTCCAGGCAGAGGTCTTTCACATCACCTACTTGCCTTGTCCCTTTAACTGGAGATGCCGGGGATTGAACCTGGGACTTTCTGCAAATCGAGCTGAGGCTCTACCACTGAGCCATGGCCCCTCCCCAAATTTTCCTCACATACTGGGGGATAGCTAGGTTCAAGTCCAGTGACACGGTAGAAACTAACAAGATTTCTGGGGTATAAGCGTTCAATAGTCACAGCATCCTTCGTCAGGTATCTGACAAATGGAGAATTGACTCTCAAATGCTTCTACCCTGAAAATCTTGTGGGTCTCTGTGGTGTCACTGGACTCGAATCAGGCTGTTCTACTGCTGACTAACATGGCTACCCTTTGAAAATATATTGGGGATAATTCTAGAAAGCCAAAACGGAGAGCTGGCCTTGATATATACAGAATATGAAAAGGTTTCCTTTGATCCAAAGGCACCCGAGAGAGGCTGGCCTGTGCTAATCTTTCTCATCTCCTTCTCCTTCCCCTCTCCTTTGGTCCTCGTTAAAGTGTTTGCAGGGGCATTCATCTCCCTCGCTCGGACCCTTCGCGCCTGGATCATAAAACCAGAGTAAACACCTTCCTTCTTTACAGCAAACGCTGCCATCTCTCCCAGTAAAGGAAGCCTGGGAGAGGAAAATCAATCTTTTTCTCGCCGCTAAATGATTCATACATCAAGGGGACTGAACTTCCCAGCTGGGGAGAAACAAATTCTACACCACAGACAAGACATATTCACAAGCTGTCCAGTCTCCACTAGCAACCCCCCCTTCCCCGCCCCTAGCGAAAAACAATATATCAGACTAACCAGATTTCTCCCTGGGAATAAATTATGCACGTACCTATCTGTGCTTACTTTGCATAAAACTGTAAACAGAATACAAAAGGGAACAAAAAGCCGTCCAAACGGAGCGAATCACAGCCTCGTTCGTTTGCCGGGACGGAGCCAGCCAAGCTGGCACGGCTCTTCCTGCGTGAACTGACGACGCCTCAACAGGCTGCCTGCCATGGAGAGCACTTGAGACAATATGGATCTGATGCAGACAAGCCACACACGAGGGCCAAGATCTGAGAATGCAAGATCATGTGCACACCGCCAGGCCCTTGAAACTGGGAGATCAAGGGTAGCTGGTTACCCAAGGTTGGTTAACCAGGTTGGTTTACCCAAGGTTGTTTTAAAAAGGTAAAGGTCCCCTGTGCAATCACCGGGTCATTCCTGACCCATGGGGTGACGTCACATCCCGATGTTTACGAGTCAGACTGTGTTTTCACGGTATGGTTTGCCATTGCCTTCCCTGGTCATCTTCCCTTTACCCCCAGCAAACTGGGTCCTCGTTTTACCAACCTCAGAAGGATGGAAGGCTGAGTCAACCTTGAGCCGGCTACCTGAAACTGACTCCCGTCGGGATCGAACTCAAGCCGTGAGCAGAGCTTGGACTGCAGTACGGCAGCTTACCACTCTGCGCCACGGGGCTCAAGGTTGTTTCACCAGGTTGACAGCTGCACACACATTTTATATGGGAGACATATACAGCCTAGTATAACAACTTGAGACAATCTTACCAGATGTTTGTATAATTGGTAATATTGTGTGTGTGTGTGTGTTAAGTGCCGACAAGTCGCTTCCGACTCATGGCGACCCTATGAATGAAAGTCCTCCAAAATGTCCTATCTTTGACAGCCTTGCTCAGATCTTGCAAATTGAAAGCTGTGGCTTCCTTTATTGAGTCAATCCATCTCTTGTTGGGTCTTCCTCTTTTCCTGTTGCCCTCAACTTTTCCTAGCATGACTGTCTTTTCCAGTGACTCTTGTCGTCTCATGATGTGACCAAAATACGATAACCGCAGTTTAGTCATTTGAGCTTCTAGGGTCAGTTCAGGCTTGATTTGATCTATAGCCCATTGGTTTTTTTGGCAGTCCACGGAATCCAATTCAATCCAATCCAATTCTCCCGATTGCTCTCAATGCAGCTTTCCCTTAACTTTCTAAAACTGTAGGTTCTTCTTCAAAAGATTCTTCTTGAAAAGAATCTTTTATCCTTTCATCTCTTCTGTATAGTTGTTCAGTGTATTGTTCCCACCTTTTCTTTATTTTGTCCTGTTCAGTTAATGTATTTCCATGCTGATCTTTCAGCATGCCTAACCGTGCTTTATATTTCCCCTTGATTTTTTTGATCTTGTGGAACAGATCTCTTCTTCCTTTTTTTGTTGTTCTCTTCTATTTCTTTACACTGGTTATTATAATAGGTCTCTTTGTCTCTACGTGCGAGTCGCTGGAACGTTGCACTTAGACTTTTGATTCTATTTCTGTCACCTTCTATTTTTGCTTCTCGTCTATCTCTGGCAATCTTAAGAGTTTCCTCAGACATCCATCGAGGTTTTTCTTTTCTTTTGGCTACAGGAATAGTCTTTGCACATTCGTCCTTGATAATATCTCTAGCTTCCACCCATAGTTCTTCAGGTTTACATTCACTTGAACTCAGTAATGCAAATCTGTTCTTTGCATGGTCTTTAAACTCTTCCGGAATATTGCTTAGATTGTATTTTGGTGCTATGAATGTTTTGGTGTTTTTCTTAAGCTTTATCTTGATTTTCGATATTACCAATTCATGATCTGTACCGCAGTCGGCTCCTGGTCTTGTTTTGGCCGAGAGAATAGAGCTTCTCCATCTTCTGCTTCCAATTATATAATCTATTTGATTTCTATACTGGCCGTCTGGTAATGTCCATGTATACAATCGTCTATTTGGTTGCCTGAAACATGTGTTTGCAATGAACAGATTGTTGTCTTCACAGAATTCTACGAGGCGTTCTCCTGCTTCATTCTGTGCTCCTAGCCCAAATCTGCCAACAACATTTGATTCTGCTTTGTTTCCTACTTTTGCTTTCCAATCACCTATGATTATCAGCATATCTTGTTTAGGTGTGTGATCAATTTCTTCCTGAACACTGGCATAAAAACTTTCAATTCCTTCCTCATCAGCATCTGTAGTTGGGGCATAAACTTGAATGATGCTTATGTTGATAGGCTTTCCCTGAAGTCTGATTGATATTATTCGGTCAGACTTTGCATTATAGCTCCTGACTGCCTTTGCTACATCTTGCCTCACTATTAAAGCAACTCCTTTTCTTCCCTTTTTGTCATTCCCTGAGTAAAACACTTTGTAATTTTCTGATTGAAAATGTCCTCATCCAGTCCACTTTAATTCACTTACTCCCAGGACTGAAATGTCCCATTTCTTGTTTAACAATTTCAAGCTTACCGATTCATGCTTCTCACATTCCATGTTCCTATTATATGCATCGAACAGCTTTGGACTTTCCTTTGCATCTATTAATGTCAACCACTGAACATCCTTTCGGCTTTAGTCCAATCGCATCATTAAGAACAGCGCTACTCGTACTTGTCCTCTGCTCTACCCCAGTAGCAGATTGAGTGCCATCTGACCTGGGGGTCCCATCTTCCAGCACTATATCTTTTTTCATTTTGGATTGTCTCATCATAGGGTTTTCAAGGTAAAGGTTGCTCAGAAGTGGTTTACCAGTGCCTTCGTCTGCACAGTACTAACCAGGGTTAGCTGTAGTGGCACTGCCGTTGTCTACGAAAGATCCTCTGCCAGTGTCACCTTCCACTACTTCTGCTGCCCAGTAGCTAACCTTCAGGGATTCCTCTGCCCCCATCCCCATTGGAACTGCCTGTTCTCTTCTGTGGATGTGGCCATTGATCCCTTAAGGGGGTGGATGCATCTTCGTCTGGTGTCTCAGCTGTGACCATTCCGTCTTGAGTGACTCTGCTAGGAGTTTAGTCTCTTGATAGAGTCTAGACCCCTTGCGGTATTGCTCTCAGCTTCCCTGACACACACAAACCCCCTCACCACATTAAGGTGTGCATCCAGAAGGGGGGTAATATATTATACAACCTATAAACATTCCTGGTCTGATATGTATTGTCTGTAAATGTATATATATCTGTAAATGTGTGTATGTTTTACATGGGTTTCAATTGACCACTGAGGAAGGCCAAATAGGTCCAAAACACGTCTGGCATGTGCTTATAGATGTCAACCTTAGGAAATGCTATTGTGCTGTTTTAATGTTTTTAAAATAATTTTTATCTTGACATAGCACCTTAAATAAATCATATTTTCATTATCTATATATTTTATTTATCCCACCCAACCTTGGGTACCCAGATTTATTGGTTCATTCTCTAATAGAGAGGTAGAAGGTCATCAGAGGGGGCTCGTTAGGATAAAGAGGTGAACATCTGGTTTTTGGTGTTGAAATGCAGAAGCGAGATGAGTGCAGCCTGAATTAAGATGTCTTATTATGGTTCCCATTGGCTCTAGCCTAAGGGCGGAGCTATAGAACTATTAAGCTGTGCACCAACAAAGAATTCGAGGATCCAGCTGCCAAAATGTAGACTACGAATAGATTATGACGAGCTTGGCAAGCTCATACAGCTGGGGGTTCGGGCACTGCAAGCCCCCAGGAAAATGTTGAAATTTGACCAATTATAGGGACATTTTGAGGCTATACGAAAGGGGTATTAGTGCATATTCTAAGGTCAATATTAAGTATTTCAACCCATTTAATAATTTAATAACAAACACTTTCTTAAAAACTCCATTGATTTTGTTGAAAAATTAGCTCATTAAAAAAAAAAATTGCTTCAGGGCCCCTCCGGGATTAGGGGTCCTGAAGCTTAAACTTTGTTAGTTTCATAGTAGATCTGCCACTGGATGCCAGCCTCCAGGTGGGACCTGGGCATTCCCCAGAATTACAGCTCATCTCCAGACGACAGATATCAGTTCCCCGTTTAGAACGCTGGGATGTGGGGAGGAAACAAACTTGGGTTTGCCTAGATTCCTATGTTTGGTCATGGCAGTAAACAGGAGTTAGTTGGAAGCCTTCCCAAAAAGGGAGGGGGAGAAAAGAGGGAGAGCTTTGGCATGACAAGGAAACTCCGCCCACCGTGCCAACCTCCGAGCTGAATTGAATTTAGGGTTGCCAGGTCCCTCTTTGCCACTGGCAGAAGGTTTTTGGGGTGGAGCCTGAGGAGGGCGGGGCTTGGGGAGGGGAGGGACTTCAATGCCATAGAGTCCAATGGCCAAAGCAGCCATTTTCTCCAGGTGAACAGACCTCTATCGGCTGGAGATCAGTTGTAATAGCAGGTGATCTCCAGCTACTACCTGGAGGTTGGCAACCCTAATTGAACGGGTATCTGAAGAAGTGAGCTATGACTCACGAAAGCTCATACCCTGCCAGAAATGTTGTTAGTCTTGAAGATGCTACTGGACTCTTGTTCTTTTCTACAACTGAAATTGAAGAGAGACGGACACAAGAGAGTATTATCATAATGTAGCTTCTGTGTTCTGGAGTATCAGTTCACAATCGGCTCCTAAGGATTAACAGTTTCAAAAACCAGTTTTTAATTTTCTGTATCTGTGTCTGTATGTGCAGAGGGGGAGGGGAGAGTCCAGGCTTCCAGAAGAGAGTGGATCATTTCCTTTAATGTTGGCCAAGCCTTGACGGGGCTTCCAGCCATCAGCGAATACATTTGATTCTCACAGATGGCATCTTGGCAGCAAGCAGCCATTCCCATTTGTCAACCGGGTAATGTGGTCTCAGACTCCTGGCTTGTTTGATTCATTCAGATTATTACTGCAGGTGCCAAATGAACAGGAGATTAGAGGGGAAGCTTGTATCACATAAAAGGGCTCCTGGTGTTTGTTTTTTTCCTTCTCACCACCCTTCATGAAATCTCTTCCTCTTTTGCAGCAGATGCACTTTTGAGGATTTCAGTACCCACCCCCAAATACCCTTAAGGCCATGTTACAGATGCTCATTTTATTTACCTAATAGCCCACATTGATGGATTGAGAAGAAGGAGGAGGAGGAGGAGGAGTTGGAGGAGTTGGAGGAGGAGTTGGTTTTTATATGCCAACTTTCTCTACCACTTAAGGAAGAATCAAACCGGCTTATAATCACCTTCCCTTCCTCTCCCCACAACAGACACCTTGTTAGGTAGGTGAGGTTGAGAGACTGTGTAGAAGGAGTGGGGAAACCAACCTGGTTCGCCAGATTAGCATCCGCCGCTCATGTGGAGGAGCGGGGAGTCAAACCAGGTTCTCCAGAGGAGAGTCCACTGCTCCAAACCACCGCCAATCACACCCTCTCAGATTAATATGCTTTGCAAGTCTCAGAATTCACCATAAATCCATTAAACACAATTTGGTTTAGAGGGTCTTCTTTTGTTAGCACGAGTTAACATCTGATCACATGTTTCCCATATCTAACAGTTGCTTTTGACTCTGAAATATTTTTAGTTGCTTTTGTTTGCATGAACATATGCTGAGCCAGAGATTTCCTGTCAACAAAGATTTTCTCACAGAAAACCCAAACTCCCCAATCCCATTTTCATACACTATGAAAAACGAAGATGGACAAAAAGGGATTTGGTGTGACAGTTTTGCTGTTTGGGAGACAATTGTGGTAATATACCATTTCTTAAAAAAAAAAAAAAAAGCTTCTCCAGTATTCTGCTTTAAAAGCCTTCAAGGTGGTTTGCAACCATTTAATGTCAATAATTTATATAACATTATCGACTGGCACCAGCTCTCAAGGATCTCAGGCAAAGAAAGGTCTTTCCCAACACCCAGGTCTCCCAGTAGGGTTGCCAAGTGCCAGGTGGTGGCGGGCAAACCCTCGCCAATCCACCTAGCTGCCCGCCGACCAATGAGGGTCTGCGGGCAACACGTGCACATGTGCCTACCCACCACGCTACATCACTTCTGGTTTACACTAGGAAGCGCCGCATCACAAGGGGCCATTTACAATGTGGCACTTCTGGGTGTAAAAGCATTGCAATGGGCCTTTTGCCACTCATACTGGGAGTTTGAGTGGAAAAGGCCCCTTGCAATGTGGCACTTCCAGGTGTAAACTGGAAGTGACACGATCACATCAGCGCGGCCGTGCGCTCAACCTGTGCCTCATCTCTGCCCCAAAAACCTCCCGCCAGAGGAGAGAGTGGACCTAGCAACCCTATCTCCCAGTCAAAAGTCAACACCCTAACCATGACACCATCCCGGACTGATTATTATTCAGTGCCTTATGAATTTTCCTTAATTTCATATTAATCCATCCTTAAATGGATTAACCATATCCTTCTAATCTGGGTATGGATAGGTTAGGAACCCCCAATCCTGCACAATATGTAGGCACTTCAGAAATTTTGAGAATGCGGTGGATGACAGTCCTCCCTGGCCACCTGCAGGGGATGGGGGAGAGGGTTGCCAGATCCAGGTTGGGAAACCCCTGGAGATTAGTGTGGAACCTGGGGAGGACGGGGACCTCAGTGGGGTACAAATAGGGTTGCCAACTGCCAGGTAGTAGCAGCAGGAGATCTCCTGCTAATTCAACTGATCTCCAGCCGATAGAGATCAGATCACCTGGAGAAAAATGGCCGCTTTGGCAACTGTACTCTATTGAAGTCCCTCCCCTCTCCAAACCCCACCCTCTTCAGGCTCTGCCCCCAAAATCTCCCATGGTTGAGAAGAGAGACCTGGCAACCCTAGGTACAAAGCCATACAATCCACCCTCCAAAGCAGCCATTTTCTCCAGGGGAACTGATCTCTGTAGTCTGGAGATGAGCTGTAATTCCGGGAGCTCAAGAGGTCCCACCTGTAAGATGGCATCCCTAATGATAGTACAAAATGGTGGCCACAGGGTACTAGGGTTGCCAACCTCCAGGTGGGTATTCAAAAAAGGAAGAACTCGTGCCAACAAGTGGATATTACAGAAAAAAGGCACTAATGGCAATTTACGTGGAAAGTACCAGACAGTAATCAAACTGGATAATGACAAGCAATTTGTATTAACAAACCATGCAATATACTGGGCAAACGTGCATAAATCGAGCAACACAAAAACATGAACAACAATCCTCATAGGATACAATGATGATGATAAGACAAATAATAGTTTCAATACTGTAATAATTTACAATTTCTTCTTGCTTAAGAAGTTAAGACACTGTGAATATTAACAGTTTCTTCATGAGTCCAAACAAGCCAGGAAAAATGGGATTCCGGTATTATTCCCCATTTCGCATCATGCTTCTTCGATTTCTGGAAGTTTCTCAATAGCGAGATTCACATTCCTAAGAACATGTGTTCCAGGAAATAGGTATGTACCCTACATGACAAAATGTAGAAAATGGATAACGTTGTTCATGTTTGTTGTTCATGTTTTTGTGTTGCTCGATTTATGCAAATTTGCCCAGCATATTGGATGGTTTGTTAGTACAAATTGCTTGGCATCATCCAGTTTGATTACTGTCTGGTACTTTCCATGTAAATTGCCATTAGTGCCTTTTTCCTGTAACCTCCAGGTGGGAGCTTGAGATCTCTTGGAATTTCAACTGCTCTCGAGACTACATAAACTGCTTTTTTACTGCCTATTTATGCATTTAAGCTTTTATTCCACTTCTCCTGGAGAAAATGGCTCCTTTGGAAGGTAGGCTACATAGCATTATACCCTACTGAGGTCCCTCCCGTCTCTAAACCCCACTCACCCAGTATCCACCCTCAAATCTACAGGTATGTCTGAATCCTGAGTTGGCAACCCTACTGGTTACTGGTCGGGCCATTCACAAATTGTTCAGAGTTTCCAGGCCAAGTATCTTCCTACAGATATTTCGGAAGAGGTGTGAAGAAATACTTCTTTTTATCTGTTTTGAATCTCTCATCTTCCATCTTCAACAGATGACCCCTTGTTCTAGCATTATGAGAGAGGGAGAAAAGCTTCTCCCTGTCCACTCTCTCCACACCATGCATAATTGTATAGACCTCTATCATGTCTCCCCTTAACTGCCTTCTTTCCAAGCTAAGCAGCCCTAAGCATTTTAACGGCTCCTCTTAGGGCAGCGGCTCTAGTCCCCTGATTATTTTGGTTGCTCTTTTCTGCACCTTCTCCAGCTCTACAATATCCTTTTTTAGGTGTGGTAACTAGTTTAGAGTTCCTATTCATAACCCCCAATGGAGTTAATGTTTAGCCCTCTGATTTCAGTGGGAGAATCAAACATTTTGGTATTCAGAAAGCAGGTGAAGATTGTCTACTTTAGCAAGTCTTTTGGTTTATCACCCCACCTCCTCAACTTCATCGCTGCATTAATATTGTTTGTGCAGGAAGTTGATCTGTGGCCCAGGGAAATTTTTTAATCAATAGATTCCTAATTGCTGTTCGCTTCGCATAGCTTCTTTCGAAAGAAACAGTCGCAGTGGTTCCAAACATATCCCTTTGTCTTTGATACGAATGCTTGTTGTGGCAGCAAAAAGCGCTAATCAGCCCCAATTAAGTCAGGGAAACACTTTAAATTATTTTTTCCCTCCTGAAATCAAATTACACAGATGACTCATTAAAACAAAGGCATTGTGTTACCTGCTGGTAGTGTGATCACTTGTTTAAAAAGGCGTATTATGTAATCAAAGAATAATGGATGGTTCCCCATAACTTTTTTGGTAACTTCCTCTGAAACTTTGGTGGGGGGGAACGCTTGTTCCCCAACTCTCCATATTTATCAAGAACAGTTAATGGTAAATCATTGTCTCTACTGGTAGGGTTGCCAGGTCCCTTTTAGCCACCGGAGGGAGATTTTGGGGGCAGAACCTGAGGAGGGTGGGGTTTGGGGAGGGGAGGGGCTTCGATGCCATAGAGTCCAATTGCTATTTTCTCCAGATCTCCAGGAGAACTGATCTCTAATGGCTGGAGATCAGTTGTAATAGGAGGAGATTTTCAGCTAGTAGCTGGAGGTTGGCAACTGTATCTACTGGATTTGATTCCCCATTCCTTCACATGAGCGGTGGATGTTAATCTAGTGAATTGGGTTGGTTTCCCCACTCCTACACGTGAAGCCAGCTGGGTGACCTTGGGCTAATCACACTCTCAGCTCCACCTGCCTCACAGGGTGTTTTAGGATTGCCAGTTGTAATAGCAGGAGATCTCCAGCTAGTACCTGGTGGTTGGCAACCCTAGGGTGACCTTTGTGGGGAGGGGGAGGGAACGAGATTGTAAACCACTTCGATTCTTCCCTAAATGGTAGAGAAAGTCAGCATATCAAAACCAACTCTTTTTCTTCTTCTTCTCTTCCTCCTCCTCCTTTTTCTGTTTGGGCTGTGTTCTTCACAAGTTGTGCAGATCTTTCCATAGGGATGTGATATCGGCATTCATACAGGTCTCACTGAGGTCTGTGTCCTAGCTGCCGTACAAAATACTTTCCAACAACTCTTGACTTGTTTTTAAACCCCTCTTTAAATCCCAAGCTTTAGTTTGTGCTAAAGAAACAAGTTCCATTTCTATGATCGATGCTGCAGGATATTTGGTGTATCTGTGCCAGTTGCTCCCCCATAAATTGCAGTAACCTCTGGCTAAACTCTGTCTATCTGTTTCTCTGTCTGTCTACATTGCTATCAAATGCCTCGTCCTTGTTTAACACTAAAATCCATGTTACTACTTTGCTTCTCCCTTGTGCAAATTGAACCTATACGTCACTTTTGCACCATTTCCCTCAAACCATATTTCCCCCATTAAAATACACATTTTTTACATTATTTTCACATTCATCTTAAGCCCTCTGCAGACATTTTGTCCCTGCAAGCCAGGAAGAAGAAGAGTTGGTTTTTATATCCCCCTTTTCTCTAGTTTTAGAAGTCTCAAAGCGGCTTATAATAGTCTTCCCTTCCTCTCCCCACAACAGACACCTTGTGAGGTAGGTGGAGCTGAGATAGTTCTGAGAGAACTGTGACTGGCCCAAGGTCACCCAGCTGGCTTCATGTGGAGGAGTGGGGAAACCAACCCGGTTCTCCAGATCAGAGTACGCCGCTCTTAACCACTACACCACACCTAGCAAGAGATTACAAGAGCAAGGGGCGGGGTGGGGTAAAAATGAAGCAAATAGATCTTATTCAGCAGAAATACCTGTTGGAGGAGGAAGAATAGTAAGAACCCATTGCTAATCCCCAGCTGAGATGCAAGAAAGAGAGAAGGCTCCAAAACATAGAGGCGGCCACCGACAAGCGGCCCCTAACAGCAGTGTCTATCATTTCACAGAATGTGCAAAACAGAAATGTCCAGGAGAGCATTTTTATAAAGGCATTAGAAATGTAGTATCATTAGGGTTGCCAGGTGGCCGCTGATGGCGGGCAAACCCCCGACAATTTACCCCTCTGCCTGCCAACCACCTGAGGGTCGGCGGGCAAACGTGCATGCGTGTGTGCATACTGCGCGCATCACTTGCAGTTTAGAACCAGAGGCTGGGGGCCTTATACCTCTTAGTTTGAGTGGGAAAGGGCTGCTTTACCACTCAAACTAAGAGGTAAAGGCCCTTTGCGAGGTGGCACTTCCGATTCTAAACACGTGCACTTTCCAACAACCGCCTTCCGCCGGAGAAGAGGAGGGACCTGGCAACCCTAAGTATAATGGAACAATGCAGGAGGTTGCTTTATATAGCATAGGTTTGTAGACAATTGTAATGTTTATTGCATGTATAGAGTTGCCTGGTCCCTCTTTGCCGCCGGCGGGAGGTTTTTGGGGTGGAGCCTGAGGAGGGCAGGGTTTGGGGAAGGGAGGGACTTCAATGCCATAGAGTCCAATTGCCAAAGTGGCCATTTTCTCCAGGTGAACTGATCTCTGTTGGCTGGAGATCAGTTGTAATAGCAGGAGATCTCCAGCTAGTACCTGGAGGCTGGCAACCCTATGCGTCATCTTCCTTTTACTGCACTGTCTTCTACCTTTGTAATCTGTCTTCTCTATTATTTAGTAGTAGAAAAGAGCAAGAGTCCCACAGTGCCTTAAAGACTAACAAAATTTCTGGCAGGGTATGAGCTTTCGTGAGCCACAGCTCACTTCTTCAGATACATTGTCAGCAGAAATTTTTTAAGGCACTGCGGGTCTCTTGCTCTTTTCCATTGCCACAGACAGACTAACACAGCTACCCATCATGATTTTTTTAAATTAATATGGTATGTCAAGTCTTTGTTTTGCTTGGCATTCTCTCAGTGATCCCTCCATCCTGACCGATGTTTTAAGTGTTGTTTTTATGTCTTTGTATGTATTTTAGCTTTGTGTTTAATGGTTTTAATGATGTGTTTTTTGGGGGGTTGGTTTTAACGGTTTTTAAATATCATTTTATTATGTATGTTTTCATTTGTTAGCTGCCTTGGTGGCCGTTGAGGGGGCAGAAAGACAGATATACATTTTGTAAAATAAAATAAAATGCAGTGCCTCCTACAATTTTTTTGTCTGCATTGTTTTCCTGTTCTGTAATTGTAGTCCTACTGCATTGTTTACTGGAGGTCTTTACTGTTTGACTGAACTTCATATTTTGTAATCTACCTTGGGTGTCAGAGTAACAGGTGAGCCATGGTTACCAAACCCCCTGGGATTTCAACTGATCGCCAGGCGACAGAGACCTGATCCCCTGGAGAAAATGGCTGCTTTGGAAGGTGGACTTGATGGCATTTACCCCGCTGAAGTCCCTCCCTTCCCGAAACCCTGCCTTCCTCAGACTCCACCCTCCAAAATCTCCAGGAATTTCCCAACCTGGAGCTGGCAACCCCAATGAAGTAAATAAAACAAAATCTGGTTCAGAACCCAAATTTGCCTAGTTTAAAAATCAGTTGCGTAACTACTTTGCTCGTCAGCAGCCACATATTTACCACCCAGTTTGGTGCTCAGGGTACCTTACTTATGAGTAAGCATGTGCAGGATTGAGCTGCCTGTCTTTGTGGTTATTGTTGCCGCAGACTGAACCGGTGACTTTTTTTTAGACTTTGTGCCAACAAAATGAGATCAAGATGCCCTCCCTACCATGGAAACTCATAATTTCTTTCCAGTATGATCTTTCTCCAACCACTTACATTGATTTATTTGCAATTAAACAGCCTTGTCCCATGCATTTTCCCCATAATATTAATTTTGCACTTTCAGAGTACTGTCTGACATTTTAAACTGTCTCTATTCTTCACTTTGCTTGAGCCCAGCTAGAACCACCTACATCACTTGAATTTCTTTGGGTAAGAAGCAGTTTGCAGGATTACGAATTTAATTTGAGGCTCAGCAAGACAGTCATTCGCAAAATGTTTGGCTTTTATAATCATTCTAACACCCTCACAACTCCTACCAAAAATGAAGATTTCCTCCCATAAGATGGGAATTATAATTGGACAGCCAAGACAAAGGTATGTGTACACAAAATATTGTCGAAGGCTTTCACGGTCAGAGTTCATTGGTTCTTGTAGGTTATCCGGGCTGTGTAACCGTGGTCTTGGTATTTTCTTTCCTGACGTTTCAGCAGCTGTGGCAGGCATCTTCAGAGGAGTAACACTGAAGGACAGTGTCTCTCAGTGTCAAGTGTGCACCCTCACAACATATTACAATATAGATCAACATATTACAATATAGATCAAATCAAGCCTGAACTGATCCTAGAAGCTAAAAAGACTAAACTGAGGCTATTGTACTTTGGTCACATTATGAGAAGACAAGAGTCACTGGAAAAGACAATCGTGCTAGGAAAAGTTGAAGGCAGCAGGAAAAGAGGAAGACCCAACAAGAGATGGGTTGACTCTGTAAAGGAAGCCACAGCCCACAATTTGCAAGATCTGAGCAAGGCCGTTAAGAATAGGATGTTTTGGAGGACATTGATTCCTAGGGTCGCCATGAGTCGGAAACAACTTGATGGCACTTAACACATATAGTTATCTTCGGGCATGGAGAGGAGAAACAACTGAGGAAAAATGTCTTACCCTTCCTTATTTTTATAACAGTTATCAATAAAAATGGAAACCATTCTAAATGAAACTCATCTAACTTCAAAAAGCAACCTGGGGGAAAAAAGGCATGAAGACAAATCATAAAGCAAGTTTGATACAAAAGAGATGAAAGGGTTAGAAAAAGAGTTGTTATTATCTGAGGATATGTGTTCTCCCTATGAGAAGAAGAGTTTTTTTTATATGCCGACTTTCTCTACCACTTAAGGAATAATCAAATTGGTTCACAATCACCTTCCCTTCCCCTCCCCACAACAGACAACCTGTGAGGTTTGTGGGGCTGAGACAGCTGTGACTAGCCCAAGGTCACCCAGCTGGCTTCATGTGGAGGAGTGGGGAAACTAACCTGGTTCACCAGATTAGTGTCCACCGCTCATGTGGAGGAGTGGGGAATCAAACCCGGCTCTCCAGTTCAGAGTCAGCCGCTCCTAACCACCGCTCTTAACCACTACACCACACTGGCTCTCTGCTTCATTAGGCCCCTGGACTAGTGTCTGACAAGCACATCGACTCCCAAAAATTCAGAACTTGTACTTTCTTAGAGAAAATCAATGAGAACCGTAACACATTGTGATGGCAAAATCCATACCATTTACCTGTCTATCGGTTGTTGTTTTTTAAAAAAATTAAAGGTCATAAATCTATTTCAGCAGCACCATTTTTGACAAGAAGAGAAACTGCTAACATAGAAAACGTCTGTGGCACCTCATGCTCTACAAATTCAGAGGGGTGCCAGAACCGAACATCCCCAGCAGCTGCCAAGAAAGTCATCCTGGGACTTAAGGCTGGGAACTAAACGTTATTCATTTGCAGTTCTGGCTGCCAGATAACATAGCATAGACTGAATAGATTAATACACTTGGGCCTGGGGGTTCCAGCAGAAGCGCAGCCAGAAATTCTCGCTGCAAAAATAACCCAGAGAGCTCCTAGCTCTCTGCACACCAGATGTTGGAACATCCGTTCTTTCAAAGGCGGATCAACGGGTTGAGCCAACCCGCACCTGTGGGTTGAGCCAACGTTTCCTTTTTGGGTGGAAATAAAGTCTAGAGGAGTCACTGAAGGACCCCGTAAGGTGAGCATCGAATAAGTTGGATGACCTTTTCTGGTGTCATAGCTTTGAGCAGCCCCTCCAGAAACATGAGAGCTCCCACTGGTGTTTAGCAGTGCTCTGGTGTGGTGCGTGTCTCAGGTTGGGCTCTCTTAATTAACCTCTTTCACCACACTGGAACTCTGACCCTCATAATACTTGTAGGTTGTTTTGAGTATGATAAACATGTTTCTTTTCACACATTCAGTGTATATGTGTTCAATTAGTGTTCACCCTACACACACGGAGTGAAAGTGTCCAGTAATGTATATGATTATACACATGCATGTTTGATGCATGTACATCAATATGAGGGTTGTGCATACCGATATGCCTGAACTGAAAATAATCCTGAAATTAGCCGTTTTGGCAATATTCGGGTTTCAGGTTTACCGAACGCCAAAACCTGGGGATCTCCTCGAAGCCGAACAGGCAATTCCTGAAAAAGCTGAATAAATATTCAGCTTTTTCGGGTTCGGCTATTCGCCTTTGCTCACATGCACGTCTCTGTTTTCTCCCACTTTTCCTATCTTTTTTGGACTGGTTTTGTTAGGGTCCCAACTATGACACTGAAGTCCCTCCCCAAACCCCGCCCTCTTCAAGCCCCACCCCAAAAAACCTCCCACCAATGGTGAAGAGGCACCTGGCAACCCTAGGTACAATGCCACGGAGTCCACTTTCCAAAGATGCCATTTTCTACAGGTGAACTGATTGCTATATCTCTTGGAGAACAGTTGTAATACCAGGAGATTTCCTGGTATTATTCCAGCTGGAGATTGGGATTGGGAGAAGAAATTATTTCTATCCACCAGTCTATCAGGCAACCAGGGAAAGAAGCTTAATAAAGGTCAATTCTTTACTGCCCGTCTACTCTTACTCTAACATACATATACATTGGCAGACAGGCTACTGAAAGTTTATCCAGGCTAGTAATTTTTGTGGGTATATTGGGAAGGCTGGGCTAACAGATGCCCATAGAAATGCATGACTAGGAGGAAACAACCTCTCTTGGGACAGGCTCACACAATAAATCTTTTGAGCCTACAAGCAATACTGATTGCTCTGAGAATGCTTTATAGGGGCAAGCGCCTTGTGTGAAATGGGCAATCACAGACTTGTCCTTGTGATTGCAGCAGCAATTTTCCCTTCCAGTTGTTAGAGAGAATGGACTGTGATTTTCCCTGCCAGTTTTCATGAAGCACTTATTCAAGTAATAGGTATGCTGAGATATAGCAGGATGAATTCGCAGACACAAGGGGCATCACGGCTTTGACGACATGACCTCACCCTCTGCATCCCCCTAGGCAAGTTTAGATAAACCACTGAGACAAAGGTGTGTTTACTCAGTCATTTTTAACAGAAAAATCTCACGACAAGGTGAGGAATTCCTCTATTCTTTCTGTGGCTGCTCCTTCTTATAAATGTGACTCTACATTGTAAAACAGAGCTAGTGTGGTATAGTGGTTAGAGTGTTGGACTTGGTTCTAGGAGACCTGGGTCTGACTCCCCACCCTGCCATGGAAATTCAATGGATGTCTTTGTCAATTGCTGGTTGCCCAAATAAGAAGGAAAATAGGACTCATGGTCCAAAATATTATGTTATATTATCAAAACGAAGAAGAAGAAGAAGAAGAAGAAGAAGAAGAAGAAGAAGGGTGTGACTAGCCCAAGGTTACCCATCTAGCTTCATGTGTACGAGTGGCGAAACTGACCCAGTTCACCAGATTAGCCTCCGCCGCTCGTGTGGAAGGAGTGGGGAATCAAACCCGGTTCTCCAGATCAGAGTCCACCACTCCAAACTACCGCTCTTAACCACCACACCATGCTGGCCGATTGAGATTGGTAAGCAGAGGGGGGAAAAAAGGCAAACCACCTCTTGCCTTGAAAACTCCATGAGGGTTTGCCAAAAATTGGTTGTGACTTGATGGCAGTTTATTATTATTACTATTACAGTTTCCCCTTTAGAATGATAACAAAGCTGGGAGCCCTGTTTTATTCAGTGAAATCAAGTAGGAGGCTGAAGAGATGAGCCCCTTTTGCTTTACTGCACAGCCCAAAGCAAATGGAGGCTGCACAACTCTGCAATTTGCATTGTATAGATACCCAGGGATGTGTAATCTTCCTCATCTTTTTGAACCCTAAATTTAGCATGGAAGAGGAAATGGAGCCGATGCAGTATAATGGTTAAAGTGTTGAACTAGGATCTGGGAGACTCAGTTTTGAATCTTTACTCCACCATGGTAGCTTTCCGGGTGACCTTGGGTCAGTCACACACTCTCCACTGGTTGTTGTGAGGATAAAATGGAGGAGAGGGGAATGGTGTAAGCTACTTTGGGTTCTCATTGAGGGAGGGAAAGGTGGGGAGAATAAATTAAGTAAATAAGCAATAATGTGTCATTCTAGCAGTATCTGAAGAAGTGAGCTGTGACTCACGAAAGCTCATACCGTGCCAGAAATGTTGTTCGTCCTTAAGGTGCTACTGGACTCTTGCTCTTTTCTACCGCTAGAGACAGACTAACATGGCTACCCATCATGCTCTGTCATCAACAAAGTTACACCTTTCTAAGCCCACTGACTTCAACGGATTCAGAAAGGTGTAAGTGGGTTTAGGATTGTACCATCACTGCCCTTTATGGGAATGGATGGTGCAAGAAATAAGACAATGCAGTCATTTACGTCTGTTTTCTCTTTCTTACAGGGCCTGTAGCTCACAATATGATTGAATTAACCTTTTGGGTTATCACAGTTTTCCTCCCAATTAAAGGATAAAGAGCAAAAGAACATAATTTGTTCCCTATTGTTTGGGCTGCTGCTTCTCATCCCCCATTTTCTTCCTGAAAATCAGCTCTTCCTGCCAAGATTTACAAGGCTTTTTCTCATGGCTCTTGTAAGAGGACAGAGGTTTTTGGTATTTCAGCCACGTTATCAGTCGCCTTCAGCTTTAACCTCCGGAGACACAACAGCTTCACTACAAACGATCCGTCAGTCAAATGGGAGGGAGAAATGTGTTTGCTGCATGCTATTTTGTCATTTCCGACCAGTTATTGGTAAATTAATCATATCTCCTGTTTTGCAGATCAGAAGTTTCCCTGACTTTTATTCTGCCTCCTTTCACAATCACCAAAGCTTGCAAAATAAAACTTGCTGATGTAAATCTCCATTATGCAGCTCTTTTTTAAAAAGTTATTCTTAACAAATCTGTGGTGTTTTTTTTTAAGGTTGTTTTAAAGGTTTAAAAGACGTATCGGTATCCTCATGAACAGCCCTACCTTCTTTAACAAACTCTATTAGATAAGCTGTAATCATTTCCACTAAAAATCAGTGAAAAGTCATACATTTTATATAATAAACAGGCTAGGTGCAGGGTTAGGGTTGCCAGCTACTGGTTGGAAAAAACTTGGAGATTTTGGGGCAGAGCATGTGGAGGGCAGGGTTTGGAGAGGGGAGGACCCTGCTGGATCAGACCAAGGCCCATCAAGTCCAGCAGTCTGTTCACACAGTGGCCAACTAGGTGCCTCTAGCAAGCCTACAAACATGACAACTGCTGCATTCTAGTATTATGAGTGAGAAAAGCTTCTCCCTGTCCACTCTCTCCATACCATGCATAATTGTATAGACCTCTATCATGTCTCCCCTTAACCACCTTCTTTCCAAGCTAAACAGCCCTAAGCATTTTAACCGCTCCTCATAGGGCAGTTGCTCTAGTCTCCTGATCATTTTGGTCGCCCTTTTCTGCACCTTCTCAAGCTCTGCAATATCCTTTTTTAGGTGTGGTGACCAGAACTGAACACAGTATTCTAGGTGTGGTCTCACCATAGATTTGTACAAGGGCAGTATGACAGCAGCAGTTTTATTCTCTAATTATGGCCAGCATGGAATTTGCCTTTTTTTCACACTAGTTTGACATCTTCATCGAGCGATCCTTTTCTCCAGGCGAACTGATCTCTGTTGCCTGGAGATCAGTTGTAATCGTAGGAGATCTCCAGACACTGCCAGAAGCCTGGCAACCCTAGTTACATTCATTGCCATATACACCTTGCCCAGCACTCGACATGCTCAGAAATGTCCAGCTTGAACAGACTTATCTTCTACCCTGGTTCTTGTTTCCTTTCTGAACAGATTCCAAAGACTGCCTGGAAGAGATCCCATGAAATCAGGGTTTTTAAAAAAAGCTATTTTCACCCAGTCTATTTTAGAACAAAATTAATTTACCTCATCATTCCCTCCTGCTGGGCAGGCTGAAGTCTGAGTCAACAATGCAATCTGATGTATCCTGTGGACCACTGCTGGGAAGCCCGGAACAGCGCATTGCTGTTCTGCTGTACTAAGGAGAATACATAGGAAGGATGACTGTCCAGGGTATCTGTCCCTGGGAGCTGTCCGCGGGAGCTGGCGGATTATGCCAACGTCCAGGAATGACCACCAGTAACCACCAGAGGTAATAGAAATGCAGTTGTTTATTTTTACAGTGCTCAAATACATACACTCTTTCCACCACTATCTCCCGACACAGACTCATGGAGTCTAAGCTATTTATACACAATGCCACCACTAGGCATTAATTAGTGAGTCAGGCTGAGTCACCCTCCAGGTGCAAACATTACCTGAGCTTCTGGCCTCAACTGGTTCTAGCCCGTGTAACCAGGCCTCCTAGGGGCTTTCCATGCTATTGCAGCACTCCAGGTTGACAGTTAGATCCCCTCAATCTAACACCTGCTATTGTCACAGCTAATATGACAGCCTTGCATGTTCCGACACTCTGCTTTGTTTTGGACGATTAAAACCAATCCGTAAGGGCAGACTGAGATCTGTTGCAAAGGAAAAGATGTGGAGGGTGCCATATAGGGTTGCCATTCCTCCACAAGTGGAGGGAGATTCCCCACTCCAATCCCCCCCCCCCAGTGCCATTCAGCCGTCCAGGAGGTACCTGGCAACGCTAGTGCCATACTAAAAGTGGCAACAAAGGGTCAAACTAGATTGCCACCAGTTGAGTTAGGGTTTTTGCATTCCATGCAGAGGAATGGTGGGATGGCATAGAATGCTGAGCAGCAGTGTGGAGGACCTGGGAGTGATCTACCCATAGCCTTATGCTGGGCAGAGTCCATACTACTTAAACATCTAAGGTGGCTTCAGCCATCGACTCCCGTGGCATATTTACCTATTTATTCTGTCACACTGACAAAGCTGGGCAAATTGGTTTTAAAAACAACGCCAAAAAGGAGCAAAAAGTAAGATTAGTATCTATACCACAAGCAAGATTAGTGTCTATTATATTAGGTGCTGTGAAACATAGGCAGGATAATGCTGCTGCATTCATCTTTCTTGTGGGCTTCCTGGAGGCATCTGGTTGGCCACTGTGTGAACAGACTACTGGACCTGATGGACTTTGGTCTGATCCAGCATGGCTTTTCTTATGTTCTTAGGTTCTCTTTCAAACCAGTTTTCTCGATCAATTTACTGTCTCTCTCCAGCCTCAAAAAGTTTTTGGAAAAGAGGGAGTGCATCAGAGCTGACATTCAGTCCCAAAAGCACACTTGGGTGTTTGTGTTTTGTTTTCTTCCATCTGGTATAGCTTGCAGTGATAGTGTTTGGGAACATGCAAGGTGGCATGAGCACATGTCAGAAGTCGTGAACTGATCCGCAAATGGCAAATTCCTCCAACAGACTGCTCTAGCAACTCCCATCTTCCATGCCAGTTGCACATCTTAGTAGTCAACTAGAACTAGGGTCGCCAGGTCCCTCTTCGCCACCGGCGGGAGGCTTTTGGGGTGGAGCCTGAGGAGGGCGAGGTATGGGGAAGGGAGGGACTTCAATGCCATAGAGTCCAATTGCCAAAGCAGCCATTTTCTCCAGGTGAACTGATCTCCGTTGGCTGGAGATCAGTTGTAATAGCGTGAGATCTCCAGCCACCACCTTGAGGTTGGCAACCCTAACTAGAACAGCCAGCCTGGAGTGGTCCTTGAATACAAAAAGATTGGGCTGATGATGATTGTGCCTGCGTTGTTGCATTGTGCAGGCCTACCTTGAATTCTTGTGGAATGTCTGCTCCTGTTTAGAGACCTCTGCAAATCCTCCAGGCGCTTCCTGTCATCTTCTGTTTCATTTCGCTGTCGTTTGCTGGAGGTTGCTTTTTCACAAAGGTCGTCTATGCATGGGTACTTTCACTCACGTTCACCCCCATCTGTCTCGGTTGTTCTTTCGAGTTATGCATGAGTTTTCCCTCCATTAGAGCGAAGACCTTGCTGCCAGCCCTCACAAATCCCGGACCTTCCCGTTCCTCTGTTAACCTGATTCTTCCCTCTCCTCTGAGCTCAGCCTGGGTGAAATCCCCATGCATAAAGCAAAGAGCGGGACATGCAAGCTTAGTTTTGCTCACAGCCAGTTACAAAGCAGCATGTCCAGAGGCGGGGATTCAAATACTTCCTGCTTCCTAGGAACTCTTTCTGAGCAGAAGAAAGGCTTTTTAAAACCCAGGGTTGGATTCCCCCCCTCTTCTTTTCAGATTGCTCAGTTTTTTGTTTTTTGTTCTAAAAATGCTTTTTAATGCAACTATTGGGTTTGGGGGGGAGGGAACGTTTCTCTCACTACAGCCATTTACAAAGCAGCATTTCAAGGGGCAGGGATTCAAATACTTCCTGGTTTGAGCTTGGAGACTGCTGGTGCATAGACTCCCAACAGGAAAGTGGTGGTGGTTGGAGAGGAAGGGGCCATGGCTCAGTGGTAGAGCCTCTGCTTGTCATGCAGAAGGTCCCAGGTTCAATCCCCTGCATCTCCAGTTAATGGGACTAGGCAAGTAGGTGTTGTGAAAGACCTCCGCCTGAGACCCTGGAGAGCTGCTGCTGGTCTGAGTAGACAATGCTGACTTTGATGGACCAAGGGTCTGATTCAGTATAAGGCAGCTTCATGTGTTCATGTGATCTCCCAGTCACTCACCAGGTAAAAAACTGGTCTCCGGGTAAAAAAAGATCAGTTCCCCTGAAGAAAATGGCTGTTTTGGGATGTGGACTCTATGGCATTATACTCCACTGAGGTCTCTTCCCCCAAAACCTTGCCCTCCCCAAACTCCATTCCCAAAATCTCCAGGAATTTTACAGTTGAGAGCTGGCAACCTTTCCTGTAATGTTTGTCAAGGGAGGCCTGATGGGGCAATCCTGGGCAGCATTTTAACCCTTCTAAGACCATTGAACTCCATGGGCTCAGAAGGTGTCTTTGGCTATCAGTCCAGCAGTCGCTTCTATGTCCTGATGTGGAAATGAGTTACTCAGACCTATTGGGAAGACAAACCCTATTGGGAGGACAAATACTCAGGAGTATCACTTAAAGTAGTAAACTCTACAACTGGAGCTGGAGAACATCTGAGAAATGCCCTTTGGCATACTGGAAATACACCTGGGCAGGTGCGTACCCTGTGGCATGACCTTAAGAATATTGGGTGGAAAGATTATATTGCCTACTGGTGGCATTTTTTTCACCTACAGGTGGCATTTGATCCACAGGCCTAAAACTGGATTAATGATTAATAAAGGTTTAGGATAGCATTGCTAGAGAGGAACAACTTGCAACATGAAAAAGAACGAAAGTTAGGCCCCGAGAGTCTCATTCCGCTTCTTACTTACCGGACCCCTTTTCTAGCTATTTCCGTCTGTAGCCATAACAATCTATTTATCCCTATAAATAGAGATGGCATTTCCCCTTAGATGAGCTCTGTTGGAACTCCCTCCAGGCTCTGAGCAGTTTGCAAAGGACAAAGTTGAGCCCAGGATGTGAGGCTAATCCTGTCTAAAGTCTCTCGAAATAAAGGCATAATCCATTGTTCTCACCGCAGAGGCAGGATAGAGAAGGTCCTCCCCTCCTGGGTCTGCAGCGACATGCCAGCGACCCTTCCCCCTACCCAGTGGGTCATCCAGAAACTCGGGCTCCATCCTGCACATGCCACCCTGGATAGGGACAGATATGAGCTGTAAATAGTATGGTTGCCTACTCTAGCTTGGGAAATGTCTGGAAATTTAGGGGCAGGGACCGGAGAACGATGGAGTTTGAGAAGGAGTGCAGCAGAGAGCCAGCGTGGTGTAGTGGTTAAAAGCGGTGGTTTGGAACGGTGGGTGGACTCTGATCTGGAGAACCGGGTTTGATGCCCTACTCCTCCACGTGAGAGGCGGAGGCTAATCTGGTGAACTGGATTTGTTTCCCTGCTCCTACACATGAAGCCAGCTGGGGGACCTTGGGCTAGTCACACTCTCTCAGCCCCACCCATCTCACAGGGTGTCTGCTGTGGGGAGGGGAAGGGAAGGGGATTGTAAGCCGGTTTGATTCTTCCTTAAGTGGCAGTGAAAGTCGGCATATAAAAAACAACTCTTCTCTTCTTCTCGATGCCAGTCTGCCGTCCAAAACTGCCATTTTCTCCAAAGGGACAGATCTCTACAGTATGATTGGTTGTAATTCTGGGAATGCTCCAGGCCCCACCCAGAGATCGGCAACCCTATATGGCTGGACCTGGAGACTGTCTGTTTGCTATGTCCAAATGAGAGGCACAGACTACTCCCCTGCTGGTCTTATGAAATATCAATATATCTTTAAATCATCTAAAATACTAATCAAAATCATAGAGAGAGGCAGCAGAGGCTAGGATCGTTTGCTCGCTCATCCCCCCCCCCACCGTGGGTAACTGATCACCCAAATGTGGGGGTGGGCAGCAAGCACCCGATCCTAGCCTCCACTGCCGCTCTCTGTGATTTTGATTAGAATTTCAGATGATTTAAAGATATTCCATCAGACTAGCGGGGTGGGGGGTGGGGAGGTGGAGGGTGCCCAGAGAAGGAAGTGTCTTTTTTGGTCAATTTCAGGAAGGGTTCACAGACTCAGGGAACTCCCCCCCCCCCAGCGTCTTTTCTCATCAGTTTCAACAGTGAAGTGTTCACAGACTCAGGGACCAGTGGAGAATCCCCCTCCCCTCTTTTCCTTTTCTGAGTAGAGCTGTGTTTTCAAGGGGCGGGCATTCAGACGCTTATGGATTTTGGCTGGTGATTCTCCAGTACTCCATTTTGCAAAATGGGTTGTGAAATGGCCATTCGCTGGGGCGGGGTGACATTTGTATCACAGTAAGCACTACAGCCAATGACAAAGCAGCGTTTCCAAGGGGCTGGGACTCAGACGCTTCCAGATATCTGCTGGTGATGATGCGGTGCTCTTGAGACTCCCAGGACTTTCTATACAACAAACCATACCATGCATTAGGTTTTCAGATCTTGGGATAGAAAATTGTGAGACAAGAGAAGGGGGAACCAGAGACATAATACCCATGCTCAAAAGGCCATGATGTCCCTTCTGGGTGATGTTCTAGAACCCCTACAATCTCTATGCTCCTTACCATACAGATCACGGAAAATCTTACAGTATTGCGGAGGAGGTGACATCACAGCCCCTGAAACCTCACCCTCTCCACAAAAAGACCATAAAATGCCCCAAAAATCTCCTTGCATTTGCCAGTGCAGGGCTGCCAACTCTATGGACAAATCAGATTCTTCTGTATCCTTCCGCATGTCTTATCTGCTGCTGTCTCTTTGTTCACCCAGAATGCTAATCTTAGTTATTTTCTTCCTTCTGGCTGCTTCCTTCTCTCTCTCTCATTCCGACCTCCATGAGAGCAACGTGTGCTCTCAGAATCTCTCTCTAACCTATAATTTGATAGATAGCAAGAATGCCTATATTGCCTTTCTTATCACAGTATGGATTTCTTTAATCATAAAGGACATCCATTTCTGTCTTAAAGCAACAAGCCTCATGTGGACTTTTTTCTTAAAGCAGCCTCCCCCTTTTGCTAAACCACTGTCCCCTCCTAGCTGAACACTTCTGAAGACTTCCAAAAACACAATGAAAACTAAGCCCTCCACGGCAAAACAGCTGCACGCAAAAAGAAAAGACGGGGGCCATTTTGGCAGATGCTGAGGGCTGGCTTACACATGCATGCTCACCGCTCAGAGATTTGCATGGATGGATGGGACATCAAAAACATTAAAGCCACAAATAAAACTTTCATTTGCCTCAGACACGGCACTATTCCCCCCGCCCCAGTGGAATTCTTTGAAAAGCTGCTGACTGGTGACATTAGGGTTACCAACCTCCAGGTACTAGCTGGAGATCTTCTGCTATTACAACTGATCTCCAGCTGATAGAGATCAGCTCACCTGGATAAAATGGCCACTTTGACGATTGGATTCTCCAGCAATGAAGTCCCTCCTCTCCCCAAACCCCGCCTTCCTCAGGCTCCACCCCCAAAATCTCCAGGTATTTCCCAACCCGGAGCTGGCAACCCTAGGTGACATCATGTTGAGTTTGTGGGTGGGCGGGCCATAGGGGTACACCATAATTACTACACCACACTGATTTTTGAGCAGCCGATCTCCAGCCGATAGAGATCAATTCCCCTGGAGAAAATGGCCACTTTGGCAATTGGATTCTATGGCATTGAAGTCCCACCCCTCCCCAAACCCTGCCCTCCTCAGGTTCCACCCCCAAAATCTCTAGGTATTTCCCAACCCGGAGCTGGCAACCCTAGCTGACATCATGTTGAGTTTGTGGGTGGGTGGGTGAGGCAGAGGTTTACACCATAATTACTACACCACACTGATTTTTGAGCATGTGTCAAACGCATGACCAGACATAACACAGGTCTGTGGACTGCATTCAGCTTAGCAGATCACATCATTCAGGACTTGCCTAGCACAATTAATATGCATATATTACTGTTGATTTGGCTGGAAATAAAACTCTGCAAAATGGGAGGTGTAGCCAAAATCTGCAAGCACAGTCATAAAGATTCAGAGAGCTTTTTTTGGTGCCGTTAAAACCCAGCATGAAATGAAATGAGAAATATCTCGACGACTGATAAGGTCTGAATCCCAGGCTGGTGTAATTTGCCCAGCGAACAAGGAAGAAAACTCATTTCATGTAGCACAATTAACACTCCCTCTTTTTAGGTCCACGAGATCCGACAAATTGTTTCGGGAATATATCTTTCCTGGCATCTAGTCAATGCCACCTGTAATGTGAACTCCGATTCGGTGACCTGGGGAGAGAGATGAGTCATGAGCACAGAGGCGTGGGGCTGCGTCCATGCCGATCGGTTAAGCAAAATCATGGTAAGGTTAAACAAACAGATAATGTGTTTTATAGCCGAAGCTCAGTGCGCTCACCTTTTCAGGCAGGATGGGATCCAATTCCATGGAGGCGTCGGAGGTAAACATTTGCTGAGCATTTAAAATGTTTTCAGCGCAATGAGCATGCCCTGGAGCTGTATTGTCACTTAAACGGCGGTTATCTTTCATCTCCGCACAACACTACCCTGATCAGGCAACGCAGAAAGAAATGCTGTGGAGAGCCTGGAACGGTTTAACCCTGGACAAGAGAAAACCTTCTCTTTTTTTGATGCCGGCTGGTTTATTTTATGCAAGTTTTGAGTTGCGGTGTGCCGCTCATCACCTCCAGGTTTTACTTAAAGTCATCTTCGGAGGTAAATCTGGAGGCTCTGAAGCAGCAGAGCTACTTCAGGAGAAGCCAAAAAGGGTTTTCTAAAGAAGAAGGAGCCCCGTGGCGCAGAGGGGTAAGCTGCAGTACTGCAGTCCAAGCTCTGCTCACGACCTGAGTTCGATCCCGACGGAAGTCGGTTTCAGGGAGCCGGCTCAAGGTTGACTCAGCCTTCCATCCTTCCGAGGTCGGTAAAATGAGTACCGGGAAGATGACTGGGGAAGGCACTGGCAAACCACCCCGTAAAAACACAGTCTGCCTTGTAACTGTCGGGATGTGATGTCACCCCATGGGTCAGGAATGACCCGGTGCTTGCACAGGGAACCTTTACCTTTACCTTAAAGAAGATCAGTGAACTTTCTGAGGGAGAGATAGCACTGAGTCTCTGGGTCTTTTGTTGCCTCCAAATTTTGCCTAAACAAAAATTCTGAAATAAATGTGGAAGCTTTAAAACAGCTGGCCAATTTTAGGAGGAGCAAAAATAAGACTAGCAAGATTAGCAAAAAGGGGGAAATTCTGAGTCATATCTGGAAGTTTCTGTTGGGGCAAAACCTGGAGAATTTGGGGGGAAATAAAAAGGCTTTAGCAAAATTCTTGGGGGATGGAGTTTTCACAGATCTGCTGCCTGTCTTGTAAGAGAAGTTCCCTCATAGGGATGAATGAATTTTCCTTCTTTGTTTCTTTATTAAATCTGTCTACATATTTGTCAATGATTTCAGTATTCCATGTCTTGCTATTGGTTTGGTAGATTTGTTGTAGTTTGCAGAAGTGGAATGGTTTTTAGATGTAATTTATACAATAGATATACTCATAATATACATCATTTCTGCAAGTACTATATGTTTAGGTTATAATCCTGATATACTGACAAGCAAAAGATGTTGAAAAACTGCATTTTACAGATAAAATGTAGTGCAAAGAAACAGAAAATGGCATGCAAATATTATTTTCCCCCCAGTTAAAACAACAGGGATAAAAAATTTCAAAATTTTCCCTGTTCCTCTGCATGTCTCCATCAGATATGGAAGGAAAGGACTGGAAGGGAGAATATGAACAGCCAATGTTGAGAGACTCTGGGGCATTTGATATGTTGAGAAACTCTGAAGCTTACAATTGCCTTCCCTTCCTCTCCCCACAACAGACACCTTGTGAGGCAGGTGTGACTAGCCCAAGGTCACCCAGCAGGCTTCATGTGGAGGAGCGGGGAATTGAACCTAGTTCTCCAGATTAAAGTCCACTGCTCTTAACCACTACACCATGCTGAACATATGGGATGTTGAGTGGGATGGAACAAGACTGGAAAATAGAAAACTGAAATACTAAAAACACCCTGTGCCCCCTAAATAAAGAGACAAAAATCTTCTTAAATGTGTGAAAAAAATAATTTTCTCTGAAGGTGGAGGAGGACCAGACAGAAAGGAAACTCTGAGCTCATCCAGGGAGGGACCTCATCAAAGTATAATGTCATCGAGTCCAACCTCTGAAGCGGTCGTTTTCTCCTGGGGAACTGATCTCTTTCGTCTGAAGATCAGCTGTAATTCTGGGAGCTCTCCAGGCCCCACTAGGAAGTTGGCACCCCTACTAACACGCCAGGGATCCACTTTGTTCATACAAAGTTTTTTCTCTTCTTCAGAGTATATTTGTGTTTTCCCTTTCTTTCTCTCTGAAACATGACTTTGAAAAAAAAGTCATAATGCCTTTCAAATGTCCCTGCAACATTTGAGAATTTTGTTTCTTCCAGCAAATATTCCAACTTGCCCCATTTGAATATGTAAAATTTAAGCAGTGGTTGGAGAAGCTCCCAGATTCTGTATGCAGCCTTGTATAATTTCTGCAAAACAGATGAACCCAATGTGTGGCTGTAATCTAGGGCTGGAAATTTTCCAGCTCTACCTCTGAAAGAGCATGAAACTGGGAGAAGCTCCATTCGGGGCCAGCTGTGTAACAAGGTGAGGTGGTGGTCTCAGAGACCAGATTTCAGGGTACAGCAGCCTCTGCCACACATGCCTAAGCACTAGGGTTGCCAGCCTCCAGATGGTGGCTGGAGATCTGCCACTATTACAACTGATCTCCGGACGATATAAAGCAGTCCCCCTGGAGAAAATGGCCGCTTTGGCAATTGGACTCTATGGCATTGAAGTCCCTCCCCACTCCAAACCCCGTCCTCCTCAGACTCCGCCCCAAAAACCTCCAGGTATTTCCCATCCTGGAGTTGGAAATTTTACTAACCACTCTTGTCCCATCCATCTCCGGCATTGCCCCAGTGCTGGACCAATGAACACTCTTTCATTTCCATACTCCTTCAGGCATCTCTAACCACAGTTAAGTAAGCAGTCGATGCCCAAAGTACTCACTGAACTAGAGCCCTGAAATTTTATACATAGTTCAAGGCACTCAGATTACTGAAGATGTTAGGAAAACTGATAGTTAGCAGTTCTCCAAAACAGTATATCTGCAAAGAGGGAAGGAACTTCCAGGCTTACTCTAGGGTGAAAGTGTCATACATACTCGTAACCAAAGACATGCTGATTACTAGGAGAAATTCCACGAAGGGACATATTTGTAAGCTAACCTGAGAAATGAGAGAAGGGCGTAAAGTGTTTTCCAATTGTGTGCAGATACTCCTATGCTGCATCCACACATCAGTGGATGTCGTCGTGCTATAGCAATTGTTGAGAACTGGATTTTCCTATGTGGACAAGACAATCCAATTGTAGGGATCGCTATAGCACAACATCCAGTGATGTATGGACACCGTCCCAAAGAACTGCATTTTTGTACACATAACCCCAAGACAAAGAAGCACTGTACACAGGACATATGGAAGGGCCAAATGTGCAGGGGGGGAGTGGCCCCCCACCTAATGTGTATGCATATTCCCCCAAGCAAGGGCAGAGTGCCCAATGTGCATTCAAAATCAACAGTCATAGGTTCCATCCTTGTAACCAGGGACACTATTACGTTGTACATTCCCAATCACAGCAACAGAGCCCTGCACATGTACAATTTGCATATGCACAAGTGTAGGACTCATGTTCATCCCCACCGAGGTGTCTTTTTTTCCTTCCAATTCCATGACAGAACAGAGTTTTAAAAATAATTTTAAGTATGATTTCTATGCAATACGTTTTTAAACGGTTGAATTTTGTTGTTAACTGCCCTGAGCCTGACTTTGGTCAGGAAAGGACAGGATAGAAATGAATGAATGAATGAATGAAAGAAAGAAAGAAAGAAAGAAAGAAAGAAAGAAAGAAAGAAAGAAAGAAAGAAAGAAAGAAAGAAAGAGCCACAGTTTTGCATCCACAGGTACAGATTTTGTTTGCTCCCCCTGTTTTTCCAGCCCCCCACCCCCCATCTTTAGCACAGCCTGACACAGCCAGACATGTCACTTCGGGTAGTAGAACAATTTGACTTCTCTTCAGTTGTTTTCAGGAAAAGCCAAACGCCTACGCAGAGAGCAGCGTCTGAATGCATAGACGCATGACAATGTGTTTCCAATGCAGGTGCCTCAATCTCACTGCAGGGTTTGGGTGGCAGCGCGCTTCCCTATCCCCTGTCTTCTCTTCAGCCATTACTTAATATTTCAACTCGGTGTTCTGAGCTACTGTAAATGAAAGAGGGCTTGTGTGTTTGCAGTTGTACAGGACAAAAACCCACCCTCAAAGCAGAGACATCAGAGACAGATTGTCTGTCCTCTTTTAAGATGTGTGTGTCGAGGTTGATCAGTTATCGTTCATTCATTCCATTTATTTACTGCTCAAAGATCAACAGATCACAAGCAAAAAGGAAAATAAAAGACATATAAAACAAACCAAATAACTAAGATCATATCTAACTTTCTTTTCAGTTTTCTCATTTTAAATACATAAAGATACATGGGGAAAGCTACTGAGATGGGCATCTCCATGCAAACATATGTAAGTATCCCCAAAATGAAAAGCAGGCAGGCAGGCAGAAAGGAAGGCAGATAGGCAGGCAAGCAGGAAGGCAGGCAGGCAGGAAAGGAGGAAGGAAGGAAAGAAGGAAGGAAGGGAGAGAGGAAGGAAGGAAAGAAGGGAGGGAAAAAAGAAGGAAGGAAATAAGGTAGGAAGGAAAGAAGGCAGGAAGGCAGGAAGGAAGGAAGAAAATGTTTCATTTCTGTGGTGCTCTTTATCATATGCATAGGTAACAAAAATATAAAAGCAACTGTTCTGTGGAATATATTTAATTCAATAAAAACCTGACAACATTACCCACCTAATCACCTCTCTACAAACACACATTTTTTCCTTTCTGCTTGCCATCACCACAACAAGGCAGATCTGTTTTATGCATAACTTTCCACTCCCAGAAGATATAACCAAGGTAACTGAGATCAAAGAAACACTTCATATAGCTCACTGTTTCCACCAACTTAAAAAATGGGGGGGGAGAGAGATTATGCAGAAGATGCTACCATCATGCCAGAGGGGGAAGGAGCGCTCTCTCCCAGTTCTCCTCTTCACTGCAGTGTTATTCTACAGAGCTTTCTGTCCACATGAGCTTGACCATCCTTGACGTAGCCATAGCCTTTTCAGGAGACAAAAAGGCTCCTCCTCTCTTCTACCAGCAGAGAAGATGATAGGCTCCAACCCCATAAACATGTACCTCTCTTTTTTTTCCCGCAACCTCTCCCAGCTCCTGTGTCCCACCAAAACTACTCTTGAGGGTTGGGAAAGTGTGACACAGAGCAGACGCCTGAAAAAGAAGTGGGAACTAGCTGAAATTACCGCTCCCTACTCTTGTGTGTTATTGCTCTGTTTGGGAATGGGCTTGCATGAGAGGGAGGGATCGTTTTGGCCAAATTCCTGTCGGGCTTCTGCCTCTCACACTGCATCCAACTCTGTTATCCAGGGTCTCCCAACCCCCCCCAGGAGCAACTTTTTGAGGGAAACAGGGGGGAAGGAAGGAGGGGAAGAGATCCATTCTGTCCAAGCATTCAGTGGGTTGGATCCAACCAGCTTTTCCACTGATGAAAAAGAGAGGAGGGGAGTTCCCTCCGACCACACCAAAAAACTGGGGATGATGGCGGCTGTAATGGGAATTAGGTGGGACTGAGTGATAAAGGTGGCTGGATCCAACCCTATTTGAGGGGCTGAGGATCCAACCCTTTGGACCACTCCAGCTACAGTTATGCCCAGAGTCACAACAATATTGCTCCCGGAAGAGCACCACAGAGCAACGGGAGCCAGAAGAGTATCACAGAGCAGATGAAGATACATGTGTCTGCATTTGCATATGCAAATCAGTGGCACAAATAGAAATCTGCTTCTATTTACCATTCTGCTTCACCGCATCGAAATGTATTATTTTCCTCATGCTTCAAACACTTCCATTATCAAAAGACATTTATCCTTGAAACAGCACAGGTAAACGGAGTGCATTTTATCCCGGTTTTGCCATATGCTCACGTGAAAAAAGGCTAGAATTATCAGAAGATTCACCTACCTGCCTAGCAGTAAAAACTCTCCGGCCAGCCCCAAGCGTCTCATAGCCATGAGTAGCCCTCGCACGGTCATGCCCTCGCAAAAGCACGCCACGACCCTCGCCTTGGGTAGGTGGCTCCTGAGCTTCTCCAGCAGCTTGTCGAAGCTTTGTTCCCCGGCGTTGCTGTAGATCTTGTAGGAATGGGCGATGCAGATCCCTTCCTTGGCCGACATGTCTTTGAAGGCTTCCATTCCACTTTCGCCGTAGTTTCCTGAATGAAAACAAACCCGCACAAAAGGGTTACCGTACTGAAAAGTTTATACTGGACGGTCATACTGAGACCAAGTGTGATGCGGCGGACCGTCTCTTTGACTTGAAACAGGATAAACTGGATCTCGACCCTCCTTTAATTGGCCACAAAGGACATAAGCCATATCTTCCTCTCTCGGCCTCAATTTTCCATTGGTAAAAGTGGCAATAATAACGGCTTTTCTCACAAAGCTGTCTGAAGGGCAAAAGAAGACAGAGGGCACAGCTTTATGTAGCATTCGTTTAGGGTGTTGAAAGGTTTGAAACAGGTGTGATGGAAGCTGCAGGTAAAGAGTTTGCATATATGTGTCCTACAGGGCCGGATTTAGGTTTGATGAGGCCCTAAGCTATTGAAGGTAATGGGGCCCTTTATATGTCCAGCTGTCCTTTGTCAACAACCAATTGTCGCTGTTTTTTGTGTTGAATATATGCTATATGGTAATTTATGGACCTAATAGGTATCTAAAGCCTTTTGCACGTAACAAAATATGTATTTTATCAAAGTAATTGTTGAACTGAAATACAATTAAGAAGAAGCATATTAATAGTGAAATAATTATTAAGCTCTAACTTAAAATGATAACACTGTTGCTGTATGTAGGTTTTATTTTATTTGTTTTTTATCTTATATTTTGGAAATGTACATCCAGTTTTTTTTTCCTTTAAATTTTTTTGGGGGTCCCAAGAGAGTGGGGCCCTAAGCTATAGCTTGTTTAGCTTATACGTAAATCCGGCACTGGTGTCCTATGAGTCCTCCGTTAGATTTAAGCGCGCGGTGTAAATTAGTCCATTTGCAGTCACTATTATCATACCAGTGAAAAGGAGCCTTGACATGTGAGTTCGAGCCTCAAACCTGCTGTTCCGAGAGAGAGAGAGAGAGAGAGAGAGAGAGAGAGAGAGAGAGAGAGAGAGAGAGAGAGAGGAGGGAGGGAGGGAGGGAGAAATGCATGCACACACATACATACACTTGTTCCTCTCCCCTTAGCTGGGAACACATGAAGCTGCCTTATACTGAATCAGTCCCTTGGTCCATCAAAGTCAGTATTATCTACTCAGACTGGCAGCAGCTCTCCAGGGTCTCAGGCAAAGGTCTTTCACATCTACTACTTGCCTAGTCCCTTTAACTGGAGATGCTGGGGATTGAACCTGGGACCTTCTGCATGCCAAGCAGAGGCTCTACCACTGAGCCACGGCCCCTCCCCTCTTCCAGACTCAGTTGTGTGCTCCAACACTGCTGTCACCGGACCATCTCCTAACTATTAGTACCTGTTGAGCAACTCTAACGCTCCTTTGTCATAGGTCCTGGATCCCACCCGATTGGTCCCTTTAGGCCAAGCCCATAACAGTAGATTATTCAACATCAAACCACATGACAAAAATTGATGTGTTCTTTCAGCAATATGTGTGCATCAAACATGCCACAGTATTGTAATTTGTAGGTACATTGTACATTTTAATGACATATGCTATATGTGTAGATACTATATAAATTGCTTATAAAAAACTCCATACATGTACACAATAAGAGTCCACCTAACCATAAAGAACAAAAAACTAAAACCTCTGATTAAAATATAAATGGAAATTATAATAATTGGAATTGAAAATGTTTGCTCATCCCAAAAAACTTATGCTTTTTGTTTTAGGTACCATGTGCAAAAAAAGAAAAAAAGGAAGGGGGTTCCATCGATCTAGTATACACTTATCTAATCTCTAGGGTTGCCAGCTCCAAGTTGGGAAATATCTAGAGATTTTGGGGGCAGGGCCTGAGGAGGGCAGGGTTTGGAGAAGGGCAGGCCTTCAATGCCATAGAGTCCAATTGCCAAAGTGGCCATTTTCTCCCAGGGAACTGATCTCTGTCACCTGGAGATCAGTTTTAATAGCGGCACATCTCCAGCCACCACCTGGAGGTTGGCAACCCTACACATCTCCCCCTCTAAGGAGCTCAGAACAGCACACATGATTATTGTGGTGGAACTAGGGTTGCCAGGTCCCTCTTCGCCACCGGTCGGAGGTTTTGGGGGCAGAGCCTGAAGAGGGCGGGGTTTGGGGAGGGGAGGGACTTCAATGCCATAGAGTCCAATTGCCAAAGCAGCCATTTTCTCCAGGGGAACTGATCTCTATTGGCTGGAGATCAGTTGTAATAGCAGGAGATCCCCCGCTAGTACCTGGAGATTTGCAACCCTAAATACATGCCAATGTGATCATTACAATAGTTTTCTCCCAAGTTAAGACAGAAAACTTTTGGGAACGGGGCTGCCCACCAATGTGAGCACACCATTGGGACTGTAATGAAAATGATTTCCCAGCAATGAAAAAATGTTCATTACTGCCTGCATACGGCTGCAATTAAATATACATGTTCTCTCAGAAATCTCCCTCACCACCAGGGTAATTCATATGAAAAATTGATCAGGCCGAGCTTATTCATGATAAGTGTGTTTTGGAGGAAAATGCCTGGATTGCAAAGCTGTGTTGTGTTTTTATGGGTATCCCCTCAAGCACTTACAGATACCACAGAGTTATTCCCAATTGGGAATTCCGAATTCTTTTATTTTGGTTACATTTGCCAAGTAAGAAAGGAGAATTGGGTCGTCCCCCCGCAACGTCTTCCCTGAATGAAAGTCATAACACCTCTGTGAGAAGTCTCGTTATTATTTGAAGAACTTCCCCTCATTTTATATGAGGCATCATTTACCACTTGGTTTATGGAAATAAATGTGTGTTTGGCACATCTGAGGCAACCGCTTGCATTTTACTTGACACCAAATAGATTCGAGTGGTTTAAAAATTCAGGGGGAAAACCCATGAAGTTTAATGCTTGCTAGTGTGATAGTCAATGCAATGATAGTCAAGGCTGCCAGGAAAGGACTAGGTAGATTAAATTCTAGGTGTCGTGGTCACTGTGATTGTGGTCACTGCAGATATGCAACTAGGGTTGCCAGGTGCCCGCTGGTGGCAGGCAACCCCCCCGGTAGTGTGCCCCTCTGCCTGCCGACCAGCTGAGGGCCGGCGGGCAATCGTGCATGCGCGCGCCGATGCGGCACTTCTGTGCGCGATCTACAAAGAAACCTCCCGCCGAAGGTGAGTGGGGACCTGGCAACCCTATACGCAACTGTAAATTCAGTTGGTCTTTTGTTGAAGGGAAGGATCGCAATGGGCCGGTCACTCAAGCTAACCTATATGGCTAGGGCTACCCATTTCAAGGCAGGGCTTGGAGTTCTCTTATATTTACAGCTGATCTCCAGATAGGGTTGCCAACCTCCAGATACTAGCTGGAGATCTCCTGCTATTACAACTGATCTCCAGCCAATAGAGATGAGATCACCTGGAGAAAATGGCCTCTTTGGCAATTGGAATCTATGGCATTGAAATCCCTTCCCGCCCCAAACCCCGCCCTCCTCTGGCTCCGCCCCAAAAACCTCCTGCCGGTGGCGAAGAGGGACCTAGCAACCTTATCTCCAGATTACAAAAATGTCTTCCCTTTAGAGTCGTCAGGCGGAGCCTTGCAACAAGCTGGAAGGCTGGGGGCAGGGATATCGGGGGTGGGTGTTACCCCAGTGATCCCACTACATAATGTAGGGGTACAACCCAGAAATAACCAAAGGTATCTCTAGGAATTTCTGTAAACAGTGATTCCTAGAGCTACCCTTTGTCACTTCCAGTTTATGTGATAGTGGGAGGCGTAGCAAACCTAATTTCTTTAGAGATAATGACAACTTCAGAGGGCAGATTCTATAGTATACCATAGAGTCCAGGAGAAATATGAAGAGCCCCGTGGCACAGAGTGGGAAGCTGCAGTACTGCAGTCAAAGCTCAGCTCACGACCTGAGTTCGATCCCGACGGAAGTCGGTTTCAGGTAGCCGGCTCAAGGTTGACTCTGCCTTCCATCCTTCCGAGGTCAGTCAAATGCGAACCCAGCTTGCTGGGGGTAAAGTGCAGACGACTGGGGAAGGCAATGGCAAACCACCCTGTAAACATAGTCTGCCTAGTAAACGTTGTGATGTGACGTCACCCCATGGGTCAGTAAAGCCCCAGTGCTTGCACAGGGGACTACCTTGACCTAGGAGAAGTGGAAGCAATGTCAACCCCCTGCTGAGCTCCTTCTCTGCAAATCCTGCCTGTTCTGAGGCACCACCCCGAAATATCCAGGGATATCCCAAGCCAATGATAACAATCCTATTACTGTTGTTGTTCAGAAAGCCACAAAACTCACAGCGAAAAAGGACCGCCAAGCAAACACCCATGATTTGAGTCGTTGTTTAGCTTGAGCAGTTGATGAACAGCTTTGCAGAAGCACAGTCACCATGGTGTTGTGGTTTTATTTCTTTCTGCTTTGCAAGATAATTTTGCATCTGTACAGTAGGTGAAATTTATTCTCCTCCAGGGTCATGGATGGTCGGGTCAGGCAAATAAATCACACAGGTGCAATACTATGACTCCCATAAGGCTGTGCATGTACGAAATAACCTTGACAATAGCACAAACATTAATGAACACCGAATGGTAAGACTTTTTCTATGTCTGTGCACTTTTTTTTTGAAGAAGGAGAGTTGGTTTTTATATGCCAACTTTCTCTACCACTTAAGGGAGAATCAAACCGGCTTGCAACTACCTTCCCTTCCCCTCCCCACAACAGACACCCTGTGAGTTAGGTGGGGGATGAGAGAGCTCTAAGAGAACTGTGACTAGACCAAGGTCACCCAGCTGGCTTCATGTAGAGGAGTGGGGAATCAAACCCAGTCCTCCAGATTAGAGTCCACCGCTCCAAACCGCTGCTCTTAACCACTACACCACCCTGGTTCTCTCATTTTAATGCATTCTTTACTATTTTAAATGCTGGCAGTTGCTTGGAATACCATGTAGACCTCCAGTGTTCAAACACACTATTCAAAACAGGCACCAGGGGAAGGGAGGCAGTTGGTTGCCAGACTCTTAATTCCCCAGGGAGTGTGCAATTGTGGGAGGCCATCCCTACGGTAACCAGTAGTTGGGTAGCAAAAGACAAGGGCACTTGGAGGAGCCTTTAATCGGCAATGTGGAAGGGAAGCTGGGAGTGCTAATCCTCTTGATGGGTAAGCCTAAAATAGGTCAGCTGGTGGCAGCATAAAGACAGAGAAGCCTGACCCCTCCAAGACTCAGGCATGCCGGGAGAGTGATGTGTTACTGGGCAGGGACTCAGGATGGCTGCTGGTGCCTAGAGGGCCGAAACAGACTGGGTCCCCTTGAGTTAGGGGGGCTGTTCCACTTAGGGTTGCCAACCTCCAGGTACTAGCTGGATCAGCCCAAGGAATGTATGACCAGCAAGCCCAGTTGTTTTCTGTTGCCCCAGAAGGTCAGACCAGAACCAACGGGTTGAAATTAAATCAAAAGAGTTTCCGTCTAGATATTAGGGAGAATTTTCTAACAGTTACAGCGGTTCCTCAGTGGAACAGGCTTCCTCAGGAGGTGGCGAGCTCTCCTTCCCTGGAGGTTTTTAAGTAGAGGCTAGATGGCCATCTGTCAGCAATGCTGATTCTATGACAGGCAAATCATGAGAGGGAGGGCATCTTGGCCATCTTCTGGGCATGGAGTAGGGGCCACTGGGGTGGGGAGATAATTGTGAATTTCTTGCATTGTGCTGGGGGGTTGGACTAGATGACCCTGGTGGTCCCTTCGAACTCTATGATTCTATGATTCATGGCAGGGATTCAAACCTCCCAATCCAAGTCTGTCTCTCGAATCACTACACTACCCTGGCTGTCTTGAGCAAAAAGCAGGAGTCAGCTACATACCACTCCTAGTGCAGCAATGATTCAGGCTTTTGCCTTTGAGTGGGGATGGGGAACATGATGTGCAATCGTGGATAATAATGCACAATGAACTGCACAGCATTTGGATTCAAAACTGCTCGTATCTGCATTCATTTAAATGGTTGTCTGGGCTTTGGAATGGAGAACATTAGTCAATTAAGGTAATTGTGCATACTATATGAAATTATGATTCATATCAGTACTGTTGATGCTTTTGTATGTTGAAAACATAATGCACATTTGCAGATAAAGCTGCAATGTGCAGTGATGACTCAAATCCATGGAGAACCTGCTTTTAAAAGGCTGCTTGTCCAAGGGGAACATGTAAATTGTACATGAGGCATTTTGCAGTGATTCAGATCTCTATCACTGCCTGTGCTTTTGAGTGGGGAACACGGTGTCCTAGAATCCTAAGAGTTGGAAGGGGGTCCTATCGACCCCCAAGTCCAACGCCTTGCTTAGTACAGGAAATCCAGAATTAGAAAGTTCTCAACAGATGGCTGTCCGACCTCTGCTTGGAACTCCTCCAGTAAGGGAGAGCCCACCCACCCCAGGTTATTCATGTCACTGTCAAACTGAGAGCCAGCATGCTGTGGTGGTCAAGAGCAGTGGTTTGGAGCGGTGGACTCTAATCTGGGGAACCGGGCTTGATTCCCCACTCCTACACATGAAGCTAGCTGGGTGACCTTGGGCTAGTCACAGTTCTCTCAGCCCCACCTCCCTCACAGAGTGTCTGTTGTGGGGAAGGGAAGGTGATTGCAAGCCGGTTTGATTCTTCTTTAAGTGGTAGACAAAGTCGGCATATAAAAACCAACTCCTCCTTCTCCTCCTCTTCTTCTTCTCCTTCTTATCATTAGGAAGTATCTCCTAATGTCCAACTGAAAATTGCAAATAATAATATGATTCATAGCAGTGGTTTTCAGAAAATTGCAAGTGGTTATGCCAAAAAAAGGCATTGCCAGTGTGGGAGAAGACAAAATAAATATCCATAAAATCAGAGAGGCATACATGTATGAAACGGACCTTATAGAGAGTCAGACCATCAGTCTATCAAAATTAGGATTGCCTGCTATGACTGTCAGAAACTCTCCAGGTTCTCCCATCACTTATGTGAGCCATTTAACCGGAAATGCCAAGGACTGAAGCTGGGACTTTCTACGTGCAAAGCAGATGCTCTGGCTCTCAGTCATGTGCATAACAGAATTGTTATGGGGAGTGGAATTTCTTTTTCCAAAATTCACTTTTCTTTCAGATATATTAATTGAATCCTCTTATTCCCTTTCAAAAATATTTTCTTTTTTCATTTCTCTTTTATTTCTCTTTGTAGTGTTCAATTACACTCCAGACAGCCTTTTATACCTTCAGCCCTTGCAGTTCGTTTTTATGTTACACACTACAGAGTAGTGCTGTAGCAGCAGGGTTGATAGAGATCAGTTCACCTGGAAAAACTGGCCGCTTTGGCAATTGGACTCTATGGCATTGAGTCCTTCCCCTCCCCAAACCCCGCCCTCCTCATGCTCGGCCCCAGAAATCTTGAGGTATTTCCCAACCTGGAGCTGGCAACCCTATGTAGCAGGTTTGGGAAGACATTGCCCTCCTCTGAGCATCTGCAGAATTAAATTCTGAAAATTTGTAGAACTTCCCTCCCTTCCCTCAGAGGAGCAGCAAGAGAAATGTAGCCTTGTGTACTTACTAAAGGGTAAGTACAAAGGGTAGCTCTAGGAATGTCTGGAAACTATGGTACTATAGAGTTTCTGGTGATTCCTAGAGCTATCCTTTCTTGCTTCTGTGGTAGCTCTAGGAATTGCTACCATTTACCATAGAGTTTCCAGAGATTCCTAGAACTACCCTTTGCCACTTCTGGTAAGGACACAAGGCTGCACTGCCTAGCAACCCTAGCCCTTCCTCTCTTTAAGTTTCTCTTTTGACCAAAACAGAATTGATTGGAAAGAGACTCCACATTCCTTAAAAAAGAGAGAGAATGAAATGGATTTTAGGGAGAAGTTGAGTAAAGTGGAATTAAGATAATTCTTCTTAACATATAAGATATAAGGCCGAATACTAGATCTCCCTGGAGAACAAAGTTCTCATGCTATTCTGGCATCTGTCCCTCACTGCTATGAGTCATCCAACTATGAGTCTGATCGTGCAACTTACTAAACCAATAAGGCTTAACTTAACTTGAAATGCTTGTGAGGAGACATGCCTCCTTCAAAGAAATCTTTGTGCACACAAACCTCTAGAGAAGGGAGAATAAAAGGAATTATCTCAAAGCACTGCTTTCTTGAAGAGCTGCTAATATCTCTCTGGGTTCTCCACATTATCCCCTTCTGAAACCTTCCATTGCTAAGTGCTGGCAAATTCAAGCCCCAACCTCCAGTTGTCACTTTGGATGTTCAGCGCGCCCCCTTCGCCAAGAGACCTCACATCTCTGTCTGCTTTAATACTGCTCAGATCAGGAGAGTAATCAGATCCAGTTTGGCTCGGAAGGGGTCCTTTAAATAGGATAACGTGACCCGCATCTTCTCCGGGCAATTAAGAGCATAGGGCGCAGGGACTGAGGCACCACTGAAAAATCACCACACGGAGCTGTTTTTGAATAATGAAAAGAGCTGAAGTAATAGAGTTGCCAACCCTCTAGGTCAGTGGTTCCCAACCTTTTTTTGACCAGGGACCACTAGGACTTTTTTGTTCAGTGCAGGGACCCCAAGGTTCAAAATAAAAATTCTGAGAATTTGAAAATAAACTTTAATCATAACTGTTAGTTAAACATTAAACTTAGAATAATATTTGAATATATATTTTTATAATAGAGAACTTTTAATTGAAAATATTAATTTATTATGGCTTTATAACTTTATTTCGCGGACCTTAATTTAGTTCTCGCGGACCCCTGGGGGTCCATGGACCCCTGGTTGGGAACCAGTGCTCTAGGTATTAGATGGAGATCTGCTATTATCACTGAACTCCAGCTGATAGAGATCAGTTCACCTGGAGAAAATGGCCGCTTTGCCAATTGGACTCTATGGCATTGAACTACCTCCCCTCCCCAAATCCCGCCTTCCTCAGGCCCCACCCCAAAAACCTCCTGCCAGTGGTGAAGAGGGACCTGGCAACCCTAATACTGGAGGAGAGGTTTTATAAACTAGTCAGCATCCTATTAGAAACAGGTAATGGTGCATTTGGCCTCTTCTTTTGAAGAATACATTCTTTAAGAAGTGTTTCAAACTCAAAGCAGAATATGTGGACTCTGCGTAGTGTGGTGGTTAAGAGCGGTGGTTTGGAGAGGTGGACTCTGATCTGGAGAACCAGATTTGATTCCCCACTCCTCCACATGAGCGGCGGAGGCTAATCTGGTGAACTGGATTTGTTTCCCCACTCCTACACATGAAGCCAGCTGGGTGACCTTGGCTAGTCACAGCTCTCTTAGAGCTCTCTCAGCCGACCTACCTCACAGGGTGTCTGTTGTGGGGAGGGGAAGGGAAGGTGATCATAAGCCGGTTTGAATCTTCCTTAAGTGGTAGAGAAAGTCGGCATATAAAAACCAACTCTTCTTCTTCTTCTTAAGACTCTGCGCGTTGGTTCAGGCATAATTTGAAACCCTATAGACAAATGGAGGCAGCTACCAGGCTAGTAAATCAAACACAAAATAACCATGCCAAACCAGCCTCCAGGGATGCGTTACAACATCTCCAGTAGAAAGAATTGCACTCTGTTCATTTCTTTTCTCTAGTATGAATCACTCAAACCTGCCAACATCTTCCAGCAAAAAACACGTAATTTTTAAACATCTGCATAAAGAAATAGAACATAATATAATTCCGATCGCTTCATTTCCCTTCTCCCTCATCCCCAGCGACTAGTATTTTTTGAAAACTACAGAAGTGGGGAAAATCTGTTAAATTGTGAATTCTGGGCACATTGCTAGATGCCATATTGTATTAAATCTTGTCAGGAAAAAAACATCTGTTCTCTCCCCCTCCAAAAAAAACCTACTGAAGTTTTTAGAGTTGACCCAGGTCCTGTTAGGCTTACAGAGCGGCTTGTGCAGCAGGTGAGAAAACCTATTTTCCTCTTGTTGAAGCTAATGACACACCAAACTTGTCTGAGCAAATGTCATTGCGAGTTCCTATTATCTTGTCAGTACATGAAAGCTGCAACAAGAAATCCCGCCCTGCTAATAAAATGCCTTAGGACTGTATCCGGTTGTTGGGTTGTTGTTGTTGTTTTGCCAGATTTTCCCTACGGTGCTTCATGGCACAAATAAAGGGAGCGGTAATGCTTCCAAAACCTCATTTGATAGAGAAGCCCTAGAGCAGGGGTGTCAAACGTACGGCCCAGGGGCCAGATCCAGCCCCTTGAGAGCTCTTACGCAGCCCATGAGCCAGCCAAGGCACCCACCCACCCCACTCTCAATCTGGGCTGGCGAGGCATGGCCCGGCCCGACCAAGTGACAATTATGTCATATCCGGCCCTCGTAACCAACGAGTTCGACACCGCAGAGATTCCTTGTCCTGTCATTTTCTGCAGCGACACTGATCTGTAAACTTCATTGTAACTTCACTTCCAGCATGAACTGCACAAAATGGTAACTAATTGGGGCAACCCTATCATTCTAAAAAAACGGCAAAAACTAGGGAATCAAAACTGTTGAGAAAAAATATAAATGAATATAAAAAGGCATGGAAAAGAGAACATTTGCTCATCCCTAGGACTGAATTTCTGCTGTATCCTTTCCTCAGAAACAACCTGTAGAATGAGCACTGATGGATATTCATTTGGAAAGGAACACAGAAATAATATCAAGCCATCACAGTCACATTATACATTATCCGGAGTTATATTTTGTGGGCCTTAGATATTGCAGAAATTACAACTGGAGCAGCTCTAAACTGAATGTTCTGTTCTGTCCCCTTTGCAGCTAATCCATCTCTATCCAGAGATGATTGGATGGGTGGTGTCCCACCATAGGCTATAGGAAATTTCTCCAGCTTAAAGAACCTTCCTCCCTCTTACGTGGCTTGTCCATTGGTGCAGTTATAGGGTTGCCAGCTCCGGGTTGGGAAATACCTGGAGATTTTGGAGGCGGAGCCTGAGGAGGGTGATGTTTGGGGAGGGGAGGGACTCCAATGCCATAGAGTCCAATTGCCAAAGCGGCTATTTTCTCCAGGTGGAGATCAGTTGTAATAGCAGAAGATATCCAGCTACTACCTGGAGGCTGGCAACCCTGTGCAGTTACCAGGTCTAATTTTTATGGCACCATTCCTTCACTCCTGCTCACAGTTGCGCAGAGGAGGGAGTAGGGTTGCCAGGTCCCTCCTCTCCTCCGGCGGGAGACTGTCATTGGAAAGTGCCAACGCATGCACGTCATTTCCGGTTTAGAATCGGAAGTGCCGCCTTGCAAAGGGCCTTTACCTCTTAGTTTGAGTGGTAAAGCGGCCCTTTACCACTCAAACTTAGAGGTATAAGGCCCCTCGTGAGGCGGAACTTCCGGTTCTAAACCAGAAGTGACGCGTGCTATGCAGGCGCGCATGCAAGTTTGCCTGCCAACCCTCCAGTGGTCAGCGGGCAGAGGGATAAATTGCCAGGGGGTTGCCCGCCACCAGCGGGCACCTGGAAACTCTAGGAGGGAGGCGTGACAGACAGGAGGCTGCCCTGACCCTGAAGGAGAAAACAGCAGCCACTCAGATGAGCCAATAGGAGTGCTGCTTCAGCATCCAATCGCCTTTGAGAAAGGAAGTCCCTCCCCATGGAGGAGAACAGTGGTGTATAAGTGAAGTAAATAAACAAATGACCGGGCAGCATGAACTGTTCTCACAGAGGTTGTTGATCGCTACATCGTTGTGAACATTTCAGGTCTGCCTCGAAAATTCATGTTTCTTTTACGCCCCCCGATCCTACAAATGAAATGCGGTTGAAACAAAACGGAGACAACCCCCTTTCTTTCTTTTGCTTGAACTGTGTATCAATGGCTCAAAAATGTGGTAGAGCATGAAAACGGCATACAAGAAAACTGAGATGGGAAATTGGCCTCCCTCTCCAAAACTAGGTGTGGCCGGGCAAGAGGAGGAGAAGAAGAAGAAGAAGACGAGGAGGAGTAGGAGTTGGTTTTTATATGCCAACTTTCTCTACCGCTTAAGGGAGAATCAAACTGGCTTACAATCCCCTTTCCTTCCCTTCCCCTCCCCACAGGCACCCTGTGAGGTAGGGGAGGCTGAGAGAGCTCTAAGAGTGCTGTGACTAGACCAAGGTCCCCCAGCTGGCTTCATGTGGAGCGGGGAAACAAAGCCGGTTCACCAGATGAGCCTCTGCCACTCATGTGGAGGAGCAGGGAATCAAACCCGGTTCTCCACATCAGAGTCCACCGCTCCAACCCACCGCTCTTAACCACTACACCGTGCTGGTGTATTCATTCATCATTTGGGGCAGCCTTTTCAGTGATTGCTAGATGTCTTCGTGCTCTTTTCACCCCCGCGTTTCTGTGGCGAGACTCTTCCTAAAGGAAGGTTCCCTTGAGCAAAAGCGCCATGTGTCACACGCAACCCCGATGTGTTATCAGCCGATTGTGTATTTTTCAGTTTGCATCAGTCAGCGCATGATAGCTTCGGCTGCAACAGCTTGACATTTTGGGCATGGCAGACTAATGCTGCTCCGGGCTCCGGCTCTTTATCTCCGTGGCGCATTTCACCAGACCCGGTCTGCTTGTCCCGCTTTTGTCCTTCAGGAGAGTTGAGGCGATCATTCACATTAAACCAGAGAGGCCAGATTTATGGTTTCGAGTCCTGGATGCTCTGCAGCCGAAAAGCCTGAGCAGGAATCTGACAAGGAGAACTTGGGCACAGATGGCAGGATCAGAACTGCTTCTGCCCAATGGCTTGTGAATGTGGAGTTGCTCCAACAGCTTAGGGGACAACTTTCAAAAACTCTGGTTGAGCGGCCAAGAGGCAAAAAAAAAAAGGGGGAGCTATAATGCTTGTGACAGTGAAGCAGCTGACAAGCGGCTCCGGGGACTGGGATGAATTTGTGGACAATAGGAGGCAGGGGAAGCTGGCATGACAAGGTTGCCAGGTCAACATAGGGTTGCATACCTCCAGGTACTAGCTGGAGACCTCCTGCTATTACAAATGATCCCCAGCCGATAGAGAGCAGTTCCCCTGGAGAAAATGGCCGCCTTGGCAATTGGACTCTAGGGCATTGAGGTCCCTCCCCTCCCCAAACCCCGCCCTCCTCAGGCTCCACCCCAAAAACCTCCCGCTGGTGGCAAAGAGGGAACTGGCAACCCTAGCTGGGAGTCACCCTGTGAGCTTCCATGGCAGAATGAGGATTCGAACCTGGGTTTCCTGCATCCTAGTCCAACACTTTAACTACTACACTATAGTTGGGAAGAACTGACTTAGCAGCAAGGGTGTTGCCCTTTTCTTTTGAAGACCCCCTCCCTCGCCAAGTTCTTGAAAACATTAAAGGCCTGGTTAGGCACCTGCTGTTGGGTTTAATACAATCATCCGTCATCAGTGAAGCTCTTTCATTGGGGAATGTCACTTCCAGTTATCTTGTGGAGGGGTTTTCTGAGAAGCCGTTTCGCAGGCCTGGACACATGATTATTTTTCATTCGCCTTTCCGTTCTGCGCAAAGCAGCAAGGACAGCTGGCTTTCTTCTCCTGCCTAGATGAATCCTGCCCTACTTGGCTTTCTGTCTCCATTTCCTTTAATGGGCGAAAATGAGGTTGTCACCACAGCAGACAAGTCTTTCAGACCAGTATATATACCTGTGTACTGAGCAATGATGATTGTATTTTTTAAAATTGCTTTAAATAATCAGCCATAGAACTAGCAAGGTCAATGAGGGCTGAACACCTAATGGTAAGACTTTTTCTATGTGTGTGCACTTTTTTTTTTTTGATGAAGAAGACTAACGGAGGTGGGTTTGCCATTGCCTTCCTCTGCGTAGCGACCCTGGTATTCTTTGGTGATCTCCCATCCAAACACTAACCCTGGCCAACCCTGCTTAGCTTCCAAGATCTGATGAGATCAGGCTAGCCTGGGCCATCCAGGTTGCCACTGCATGTACACACACAAAAAAGCCTGTGGAAGAGTTGGAGATCCATAAATTTATATTGGGGTGCAATCAGCTGACCACTTAGGACAATAGTGCAGAGTTTTGCTATGAGGTTGGATACATTATGTGCAGTGGGGGTAGGGTTGCCAACCTCCAGGTACTACCTGGAGATCTTCAGCTGTTACAACTGCTCTCCAGGGGATAGAGATCAATTCACTTTGGACAAAAAGGCCGTTTTGGCAATTGGACTCTTTGGCACTGAAGTCCTTCCCCTCCCCAAACCCTCCCCTCCTCAGGCTCCGCCCCCAAAACCTCCCACCAATCGCAAAGAAGGACCTGGAAACCCAGTGTGTGTGTGTGTGTGTGGGGGGGTCCTTTTCCTTTCCTTTATCCCTTAGAAGCTCCTTGATCCATTGATCTTGAGCAGCATAGATCTAGTGTTTGAGGGATGTGGGAAGGGGGGGTTCCATATAGCTATTCCGTTGAAATAAATGCTCACCAAGAAATGGGAATAGTGAACTCTACATCATGTATAATCAGTCATATTCAGAGTGTAGCAGATTTATTAATACGGCAAAGCCATTAAATATTCATATCAATCAATCAATCATATTGTCTTACAAGTTATTTTAATATATGGATGAATACAAATATAATGGTCAATTAAATAATTATAAGATTTTAGATTTAAAACATTAAGATAATCATTAACTAGTGCTCCATATTATCATTTTATATATTGAGAGCCAGCATGGTGTAGTGGTTAAGAACAATGGTTAGGAGCAGTGGACTCTAATCTGGAGAACCGGGTTGGTTTCCCCACTCCTACACATGAAGCCAGCTGGGAGACCTTGGGCTAGTCACAGCTCTGTTAGAGCTCTCTCAGCCCCACCCACCTCACCTACCTGTCTGTTGTGGGGAAGGGAAGGTGACTGTAAGCTGGTTTGATTCTTCCTTAAGTGGTAGAGAACGTTGGCATATAAAAACCAACTCTTCTTCTTCTCTTTTTATACTGATATTTACTATTGAGATTCCCCCCCCCCCTTTTACTAGGCAAAATATTTTTTACTGTTTTATCTGTAAAGGTGATCATGACTCAGTTCCTTCTATATTATTTGTAGTAATCTCAGCTTTTATTATAGTTTGTATATATTCTGTTTTTATTATGATGATAAAAGAAAACATGGAAAAATAAAGTTATAAGAAATGGCAATAGTGCGTGAAACGTACTATATTCTTGCATAGCTCCCATTCTCTTCAAGGTCGGGAAGAGGTGAATTGTGCAAAGAAATGTTTGGTGCTCCTCAATCCCTGTGACACCAGCCTTATTTCTCATTATTTGCCTTTGGCTCCCAGGAAATTAATTCATCTGCCTTTTCGGATTGTTTAGGTGGGAAAGATTGTACATGCCCAAGAAGGGAGATTATCGAGAAAGAAAATGTGTTTCGCTTTCCAAGCCCATCTTTCAACTTATCACTTTTAACCACAACGCTTTTTATGTCCAACAATGTTCCATCCTTTTGACAGCTTGGAGTTTTTGTTGCTACCATTGTGAAGAGCAAGAGTTACGAGGAGAAAGAAATCATTTTATGTTTCTGTCAGACATTTTAATTGCTTCTTCTGCTGCAATCCCACTCAATGCTGCTTACAGAGCAGTGCGACAGGACAAAATTAATATTATTATGAACGTTATTACAGTCCTGAACAATTTAAACCTCAAAACAATTATACAAGCCAAAGCCAGAAGAATCAAGCAACAACCATTCTAAACAGTGGACGTTGTACAATCCTGTGAGGTAGGGCAGAGATGTTATTGAGTGACCTCGAGCCAGTCAATCTCTCTCAGTTTAACCTACTTCATAAGATTGCCAGGTCCCTCTTTGCCACCGGCGGGAGGTTTTTTGGGTGGAGTCTGAGGAGGGCGGGGGGGGGGGTTGGAGAGGGGAAGGACTTCACTGCCATAGAGTCCAATTGCCAAAGTGGCCATTTTCTCCAGGTGAACTGATCTCTGTCGGCTGGAGATCAGTTGTAATAGCAGGAGATTTCCAGGTAGTGCATATTCTGTTCTGAAAGGAAAGAAGGAGGAGGAGGAGGAGGAGAGGAGGAGGAGGAGGAGAAGAAGAAGAAGAAATCTGAACTGTCCCTAGAAAAACTGAGGTTGTCATATTTTGATCACATTATGAAAAAACAAGAGTCACTTGCCAAGAAAAGGTGAAGGCAGCAGGAAAAGAGGGAGACCCAACATGAGATGGATTGACTCAATCAAGGAAGTCACGGCCCTCAGTTTGCATGACCTGAGCAAGGCTGTTAATGATAGGGCATTTTGGAGGACATTCATTCATAGGGTCGCCATGGGTCGGAAGCGACTTGATGGCACTTAACATACACTCACCCACATTTGTTCCACTGCCCCCTGACTACAGTTGAAGGCAGGCTTCTTAGGCTGGGGGATTTCCTGCACCCTAAGGTGGGCTAATGCCCAAATAGGCATTGTACACCCGGTCATAAGGATACATGCAGACTGAAACTACTCCAAAATGTTGGGATCCAACAGATGAGTAGCTGTATGTAATGATCTAGTCCCATGTTGTTTCAAGGCCCAAAGCCACCAGGCCTTTCTATTTTCTACCTCTGTTCTCATTCCCTTTCAAAGAAATCCTGGAATGAGTCTAGGGTTGCCAATCTCCAGGGACTAACTGGAAATCTCCTGTTATTACAAAAGATCTCCAGCCGATAATCAGTTAACCTGGAGAAATTGGCCGCTTTGGCAATTGGGCTCTATGGCATTGAAGTCCCTCCCCTCCCCAAACCCCACCCTCCTCAGGCTCTGCCCCAAAAACCTCCCGCCAGTCGTGAAGAGGAACCTGGCAACTCTAAATGAGTCCCATTCAACCACAATTCATCCCAAAGCAAGCCCTAAGTGATGATCAGATTTCGTCAGGATATCCCTTCTTTCCTCGACAGTGAGAGATATTTATGTTTCAATAAAGAAAAAAAGCAAAGGCAGTAAAAAAATAATAATAACAAGGAATAACACAGCAAAGGAGATTATAAAGATATTTCAGTAGCAGACAATGAGGATCAGAGAAAATCCATCAATCCCTGGTGAAAGGGATCTTTGCCACCAGCACTCTGTATTCCTCCCCAACCCTCCTGTGTTCAGTCTATTGACATTATTCAGAGTCATGGAATTAATGCACTCAGGAAATTTGTCTGTCTTAGCATGGCTGAGTGCACTGCTATGGCAGGGTGCTAGAGCAAACCTGCGCGGGAACACGCTGCTTTTCAGGAACTCTCTCAGAGGTGTCAGTGCCGCGAGACAAGGAATCACACCCGCAAAGGAGAAGGTGTGAGCCTCACGGAGACTTGAGGCGCCTAAACAAAGGGCTTCCTCCCCTCAGCTCTAGGAAGTGTGTCTTTCGCTCCCTGGACTAGAAGCAGCTGAAGAGGAAAGGCAAACTTTGCAATTGCAGGACTTCTGGGAAGAACTAGTCAAAGTACTTGTCAATTACTCTTTTCATTTATTGATGGCTAGAAGGGGACAGCCCCTGGTAACAATTAGCATAACACCTACTTTTTGGACAGAGGGGAGAGGAAAGAAGAAGAAGAAGAAGAAGAAGAAGAAGAAGAAGAAGAAGAAGAAGAAGAAGAAGAAGAAGAAGAAGAAGAAGAAGAAGAAGAAGAAGAAGAAGATAATCTTGTTTGTGGGCTTCCTAGAGGCACCTGGTTGGCCACACTGCTGGACTTGATGGGCCTTGGTCTGCTCCAGCAAGGTTTTTCTTATGTTCTTAAAAGCATGTTCGATGAAAAATTCGCAACCAACTCCAGAAAACCATTTCAGGTAGGGGAAATATGGAAGAATTAAATCTCTTTCAACCACATCACAATACCGATCCAAACTAGAAACCTTGATTGGGGCTCTTAACCGATAAAAATGTGCTGGAGATTGGTTCACACGTCTTCTGATATCTCATCTGGTTGGAACCTACGTGGCTCTTTCTTCCAATTCTCACTTCCCCTCCAACACCACAAGGGGTCTAATCACAGACCCATTCAACTAGCTTAGGTAGATGTAGAATTTTTCTCAAGTTGGGAATATAATGAACAGACTCCATCAAACGATATTAGAAAATGACTCAATGCCAGCAGCTGGTTAAAAAGGGGGGGGGATCGCAGTAGGACACCGAACACATTAAGTCCTCATTATCTTTTGTGTGTGTGTCTTCTTTAAAAATTAATCCTCCTTTTCAGATTAATTTGGGGAAGGGGGTGTCAGTTACAGAGAAAGGGAAAATTAGCCCAGCTTTCCAAATCCATTTGCAGAATGTTATCACATTCAACCGTACAGCTGCTCATGTCAAATGATGATATTTTTTTTCTCTTCGTTTGTTTATTTGCTGAAGATGCAGAAGGGCAAGAAGGCAGAGAAGAGGAGGGAGAGAGAAAATGGGATTTCGGAAAGTTTCACTTCTTGCCCTTTTGTGCTCCAGAAAAAGCTCTTAATTTGTACAGTATCTACAGTCTGTGAAGAATTCCTCTCCCGCCCTTTTCATGCATGGGCAGCCCATTTTGTGGTTGAGCCTACCACCTTGTGGCAGCATTCCAAAGATGCCCACAGGCTTAAAAAGGTTGAGGACCCCTGCCATAGTCTGTCATCAATTCTGCCTCCCTCACCAAGGGCCTGGTCTAGCAATCCCAAGGTTACGTTATCAATAGGGTTGCCAACCTCCAGGTGGTATATAAGCAAAATTAGGAGTACCAACACAATATATACATATCAGCAACACAGACCACTGAAATATGCCAATTCACTTTATAGAATAAAGATAAAGTTACTTATGTCTCACATCTATATCCTAAGAACTAGGCTAATTATGCACAAAGAACTAAACATTATGAAGTTACATTTGACTGAGCCCACCAAAAAACCTCCAGGTGGTGGCTGGAGATTCCCACTATTACAACTGATCTCCAGGCAATAGAAATCAGTCCCCTTGGACAAAATGGCTGCTTTGGCAATTGAACTCTATTGCATTGAAGAGAACCAGCGTGGTGTAGTGGTTAAGAGTGGTGGCTTGGAGCGGTGGACTCTAATATGGAGAACTGGGTTTGATTCCCCACTCCTCCACATGAGTGGCGGATGCTAATCTGGAGAGATGGGTTGGCTTCCCTACTCCTACACATGAAGCCAGCTAGGTGACCTTGGGCTAGTCACAATTCTCTTCGAGCTCTCTCAGCCCCACCTTCCTCACAGGGTGTCTTTTGTGGGGAGGGGAAGGAAAGGTGATTATAAGACAGTTTGATTCTCCCTTAAGTGGTAGAGAAATTCAGCATATAAAAACCAACTCTTCTTCTTCTCCTCTCTCCAAACCCCACCCCCAAAATCTCCAGGTATTTCCCAATCCAGAGCTGGCAACCCTAGTTATCAAGATACATGTAATCTGGTGTTGGGCCTGTGAGACAGATTAGGAATTCTGTTTCCCTGCTGAGCTGACCAAAGTAGTCTCAGCACCGGTACTGGAGATCTCCAGATTTACACTTCAGGGGAGACTCAAAATCAGTGCCGAGACTGCTCTGACAGGTGCAGCATAGACTTTTATGACGGGCATGAGACCAACAGCACCATTTCAATTAACATCAGCCTCTGCACATGCGGTCGGGTCAGGCGCACAATCTGGCATTCTCTTTCAGACAGGAGAATAATTACGTGATGTGGAGGACAGATCCCTGCTCGGTAAGGCTCAGACTTCAGGGAACTCTGCAAAGCTTGGGGGCCTATTAAAATGGCCCATGCCTGGAAGATGACGGATATAAAAGGTTTCTGGACAGCTATTAACAAGGCTAGCCAGTTCTGTCAAATCCTAGTTGGCCTCTGGATTGAGGAGGTGACCCAGTTAGGGATGAATGAACGTTCCCTATTTTGTTCTTTTTTAATATTCATTTATATTTCTGGCAGTGGTTTCCGTTTTCTGCCTTCCACCATTGGTTTTGTAGATCCAATTATATTGTCTATGTATGTTCTAGGGCTTTTACACCCAATTTATACAGTATGTATCTGCACAACGTGCCTCATTTATATGTGCCGACATACGCATAATGAAAAATGCTGATTAACTGAAACACAACGTTGAAGAATGCATACATTTTAAGGGGGAAATTCAGCATAAGGAAACAGAAATTAGCACACAAATTTAAAAAAAAATCACAGGTTCATTTATGCACAAGCAAGAAGTCAAACAAAAATGTGGATTTTCCAGCTGCAATGGCAGTGACATTCAGCAGCCTGGATAGCCCTGACTAGCTCAAGCTCATTGGAGCTCAGAACCTAATCAGGGCTGTTCATGGTCACCAGAATTATAGAATCACAGAATCATAAAGTTGGAAGGGCCACCAGGGTCATCTAGTCCAACCACCTGCACAATGCAGGAAATTCACAACTACCTCCCCCACACACACCCAGTGACCCATACTCCATGCCCAGAAGATGGCCAAGATGCCCTCCCTCTCATGATCTGTCTAAGGTTATAGAAGGAGTGCTTACCACCTCCCAAGGAAGCCTCTTCCACTGAGGAACTGCTCTGTTAGAAGATTCTTTCTAATGTCTAGATGGATGGGAGATGGGAGACCACCACTACTTGGATGGGAGACCACCAAGGAAGACTAGGGTTGCTGTGTGAAGAAAAGCAATGGCAAACCACCTCTATTCACCTCTTGCCTTGAAAACCCCATGCGAGGTCACCAAAAGTCAGTTACGAATTTTCGACACATCATCATCATCATCATCATCATCATTAATGATAGCAGTGATGAGAGATTCAGAATCATTCCTAGATTGCTCCTGAGCACAATGGCACAGAGACGTAAGCTGCAGTACTGCACTCAAAAAGCTCTGCTCACGACGCCCTGAGTTTGATCTCGATGGAAGTCAGTTTCAGATAAGCTTGGCATACATAGATAATGGTTAAGATGCCCACTAATGACTGAGAGAAGATCTGGTGTCTACCTACAGAGGTCAGCGCCACCTTCTGTCTCCCCTCTGCACAGATGCTATTTTGGGGAGGGGCCGTGGCTCAGTGGTAGAGCATCTGCTTGGCATGCAGTAGGTCCCAGGTTCAATCCCCGGCATCTCCAGTTAAAGGGTCTAGGCAAGTAGGTGATGGGAAAGATCTCAGCCTGAGACCCTGGAGAGCTGCTGCCGGTCTGAGTAGACAATACTGACTTGGATGGACCAAGGGTCTGATTCAGTATAAGGCAGCTTCATGTGTTCACCTGCCCTTGATGTTGTCCATCCCACTGGTTTTCTGAGGCAATGAACTAGCAGGGACAATTGATAGGGTGGTTAGTAAGGGTGTGCAAAAAATGGTATTTTTCAGATTTGGGTATGTTAGACCTGAAAAATATTGGTATTACTGATATTCCCAAATAGCAAATACCCATACGCTATTCGAATTCAGAGTTTTTTGGGGTTTCTGAATTTTTCAGCTATATTATCCCTATGAGGAAACTTTCCATGTGGCTGGGTGGCTATTTTTTAAGATATATGCACTAAAATTGAAGTACAGCTCCACTGCTGGTGCCTGTTTTTTTAAATAACCCCAAATTTAAAGTCGATTGGACCAAGGTGTCCAATTCTGTGAGTCCCTGATCAGGGTGCCCCCAGCCATCCCCTGATCAGGGTGCCCCCAGCCATCCTCCATTATTTTTTAGGGAGGAACCTCTGAGCTGTTTCCAGGGCAAATTCCATGCCTGCAAGCAGCAATCACTGGTCAAATGCCTCTCAGGGAAAAACCCAAAACAAACCCAATGGAACCATTGCAGAGCCCAGTAATCCCAGTAGAACCACAAGCCAATGCACCAAGCCAAACAGAACCAAAATCAAACCACAGAATCTTTGCAGTGGAAACCCAAGGGAGGGCGCTTTTGCAAGCCCAACAGAGCCAGTTGCAGTGTGCAGAAGCCCAGCAGAACCTAGGGGCACTGTTTCAGCGCAAGCCCAACAGAACCAAAGTCAAACCAGAGAATCTCTACAGAAGAAACTGAAGAGGGGGCACTTTTGCAAGCCCAGCAGAACCACTAGCAATGTACCAATGCCCAGCAGAACCCAGTGCAGTTCAAGACCAACAGAATTAATGTCCCACCAGAGAATCTCTGCAGTGGAAAATGAACATGGGGGCACTTTTGCCAGCCCAGCAGAACCCAGTGCCACTGTGGCAGTGCAAGTTCAGCAGGACTAATGTCAAACTGGAGAATCACAGTGGAACAAATCCAAGCCGGGGGGTGGTTGCAACTGCAACCTTAAAAAACCTCGCAAACCAGACACAAAGCAAAAGGGGGGAAACCTTTGAAACCGACAAACAGACTTGAAACCACCAGAAGCAGCCTGGAAAGCTGATAGAAACCCCTGGAGACACGGAAACAATGGAAAAATGAGTGTGGGGGACAGTACTGGGAGCCAGCAAATGCTTTTCAGTTCTTTCCAGTTAATCCCGATCTTAACCCCGAATATTTCAAGGATTTTTCAGGACCATTTCTTTCAGTATCCTGGAAAATTTCTGAATGTACCCAGATGCCGAATATATCCGAAAAATACTGATACAGTATCTTTTAGGTATATTTTCAGCTTGGTTTTACCCAAATGCACTTCCCTAGTGACTAGTTGTGCTCAATTATCCATAATGACCGAAGGGAACCTGTACATTCATAGGCAGTAAACCTTTGAATACTAGCATGTGGGAGGCAACCTTTAAAGGAAGCCTTGGTCTACACGCTCTGGTCATTGGCTCTCCAGGACATCTGGTTAGCCACTGTGTGAAACAGGATGCTGGTAAAATGGACCACTGATCTGATCAGCAGGCCACATCAGCAGGGGACATTTTACAAGGCAAAGGGCTTTTTTTGTGCCTAAGTGCAATAAATCTCCCAGGAAGCTTGCCATATGACTGAAACTATTGAAGCAGAAAAAGCAGAAGCAGCAGCAGCAGAGGAAGAAGAAGAAGAAGAAGAGTTGGTTTTTATACCATGATTTTCTCTATCTTTAAGGAGACTCAAACCAGCTTACAAATGCATTCCCTTCCTCTCACCACAACAGACACCTTGTAGGGTAGGTGGGGCTGAGAGAGTTTGAAGAGAACTGTGACTAGACCAGGGTCACCCAGCAGGCTTCATATGGAGGAGTGGGGAAACCAACTCCACTTCATGTGGAGGAGCAGGGATCAGATTTACTGATCCCTGAGGTGGGAGATCAGTTGTAATTCTGGGAGATCTCCAGGCCCCACCTGGAAGTTGGTAAGCCAGTGTGGTGTAGTGGTTAAAAGCGGTGGTTTGGAGCAGTGAAGTCTGATTTGGAGAACCAGGATTGATTCCCGGGTGGTAGAGAAAGTCGGCATATAAAAACCAACTCTTCTCCTCCTCCTCCTCCTCCTCCTCCTCCTCCTCCTCCTCCTCCTCCTCCTCCTCCTTCTTTATGGTTTTACCACACAGTTTCCAGTGATTCCTAGAGCTACCCATTGTCACTTCTGGGTTGGGCCTGGAAGTGATGTAGTGACATCGGCGATGTCACTGATGTCAACCCCCCCCCATGTCCCTGCCCCTCAAACCTCCCACTGATTGCTATGCTCAAAATAAGTCAAAATCCATTTATTTCTGTATTTCGATGGTGCCCCCAGATTATAATAGCAGACTTTTTCTGCCTGCATTTAATATTAGACATAATGGAGGAGGGGGGGAAATGGCAGTGCCTTCTTAATCCCCGAAGAGTCTTATTATCGGCAGCGAAATTTGCTCTAAGTTATCACCTTCCATTTACATATTCATACCCTTATAACTTTTGAAAAACTAATGAAGTAATAAAACACACATCTCAGGAACTTCCAAAGAAACAGTATAAAGGAACGGAAGAGGCCCTGGAGAAGATGCTAGCCACGCACGGCAACATTGTTCTTAGGTCTTCTTTTGAGTCCTTTATTAGAAGTTACTTATAATGATGGTCGCGAGGCTTTCATGTAAAAGTAATACACCACTGTGTTAATGAGGCTTTTTTTGTAATAAAAAAGTGAAAGTTTGATTCATTATTTAGCAGATGGAAGTGGGGGAAGAACTTTTATTTCCCTATATATAAATTATGTATAATTAAAAGACATTTCAGTTCTTTGGAATACTTTTGTCCCTTCGACAATTGCCACAGTTTTAATAAGCTGAAACGATGCATTATAGAAAGGTACAACTTTAGGGTCCTTCAGAAGCTTACCTAGAAGCACAATGGCTACAAAAGATAAAAGGGGAGGGGCTGTGGCTCAGTGGTAGAGGCTCTGCTTGGCATGCAGAAGGTTCCAGGTTCAATCCCCGCCATCTCCAGTTAAAGAGTCTAGGCAAGTAGGTGATGTGAAAGACCTCAGCCTGAGACCCTGGATAGCCGCTGCAGGTCAATACAGACTTTGATGAACCACGGGTCTGATTCAGTAGAAGGCAGCTTCATGTGTTCAAAATTCTGTGTAGTTTTTTACAATTGTAATTTTTTCAACAGTATGATCCTAAGCTAGAGTTGCCAGGTCCCCCCTCTCCTCCGGCGGGAGGTTTTTGGGGCAGAGCTCAGGTGTGGGTTGCGTGCACCCAGCCGAACCGATGTAATTGCACCACTTCCGGTTTACACCCGGGAGTGCTGCATTGCAACGGGCTTTTTGAGTGGTAAAAGGCCCATCGTGTTGTGGCGCTTCCGGGTGTAAACTGGAAATGATGGGATCGTGGGCGTGCAGCTGCGCACAAATGCGATTCCCACTTTCGAGCCGGGCGATAGAATTGCCTGCCAATCAAAGCCACTTGGCAAGCTTATCCTAAGCTGAGTTATTCCCTTGTAAATCTGTTGATTTCAGTACAATTGGTAAGGTATAACTGCTCAGGATTGCGCTGTAACATGGTGCCCGTGGGCTCCATGGCGCCTACCAGCACCTTTTCTGGTGCCCACCAAGTGTTTTGAGGAAGTGGTTGAGGCCAGGTAAGCTTTAGCCCATCAAGGCTTCCGATTGACTATTGGAGACTTGATTTGCTGTGCAGATTTTTAACAATTTTGCTTTGGCAGCAGCTGCCACAACAGCCCAAGGGTCTCTACTGTGTTACTGAAGTTCAGCTGTGGCAATCATTCTGTGGTTGGCTCCGCCTCCTGTGCCAGCCATTTTGCAGCAGCCATTTTGTTGCTGAGCCCACCATGCCGGGTCAAAATTCCAAATGTACCCGCAGGCTCAAAAAGGCTGGGGACCCCTGACCTCCTCCGGCTCCGCCACAAAAACCTCCCACCAGTGGCGAAGAGGGACCTGGCAACCGTATTCCTGACCCCAAAGTGGTGATCAGCATTACCCTGGACATGTAAGAAAGGGCCACGCAAGCTGAGCACTGGCGCATCCCTTCCTGCCCTCCCTCTCATGATCTCCCATGGTTCACAGAATCAGCATTGCTGACAGATGGCCATCTAGCCTCTGCTTAAAAACCTCGAAAGAAGTGGAGCCCAACACCTCCTGAGGAAGTCTGTTCCACTGAGGAACCTCTCCAACAGTTGGGAAGTTCTTCCCAATGTTTAGTCGAAAACTCTTTTGATTGAATTTCAACCCGTTGGTTCTGGTCTGACCTTCTGGGGCAACAGATTATCACCAATAGCTGGTTCTTTTTTTATATACATAGGGAGGAGGGGCTGTTGTATGCTTTATGATAGCTGTGTATTTATATTATTTTACATGTATTAAAACACTGGGGATCTGTATTAGGCCGAAAGGGCAGGATAGACATTTTTTGTAAACAAACCATCTGTCAGGATAACGTTTTTCGTTGATGTATGATGTTCCATTTATTTGTGTCCTAAAGCCAAGAGAATAAATTACTTAGCTAAAATCTGGCATGATCGTCTCAAGAGGGCTAATCTTTGATTTCAAAAGATTTCACACCCTCAGTGGAGTGCATCTAAGCATATACAGATTATCTTTCATTTTAGGGAGCGATGGTCCCTAAAAAAAACCCAAAGGGAAAAACACATTCTGAGGCCACCAACCATGCACAATAGCTTCTATTCCTTCTTTTTTTAAAAAATATATAAATGTATGTAACGTAGGATTGCCAACCTGCAGGAACTAGCTGGAGAGCTCCTTCTATTATAACTGATCTCCAGCCAATAGAGATGTTCACTCGGAGAAAATGGCCCCTTTGACAATTAGACTCTATGGCATTGAAGCCCCTCCCTTACCCAAACCCTGCCCTTTTCTGACTCTGCCCCAAATCCCTCCCTCTGGTGGTGAAGAGGGACCTAGCAACCCTATCCATCATAGCTATGGCTGCCAATCTCCAGGTACTAGCCAGAGATCTCCTGCTATTACAACTGATATCCAGCCGACAGCGATCCGTTCATCTGGAGAAAATGGCCACTTTGACAATTGGACTCTATGGCTTTGAAGCCCCTCCTTTTTCCAAACCCCTCCCTCCTCAGGCTCCACCCAAAAAACCTCCCACCAGTGGCGAAGAGAGACCTGGCTACCCTAATGTAAGGTTACAGAAATGTAGCCACATTATAAGCCTGGTAAACATACACAAATGGAGGGGTGTGTGGTATAGTCCTCAAATGGTAGAATGGACTGCACCACTCAGCGTTGTGAGGGATCCTATTTTTGAATGTTTACCTATGTGGAAAATCCATGGAAAGAGGCTGAGTTAATGCCATAGAGTACATTTGCCAAAACAGCCATTTTCTCCAGGTGAACTGATCTCTTGGCTGGAGATCAGTTGTAATAGCAGGAGCTCTCCAGCTAGTACAAAGATCCTGTTCTTTGATGATTCAGCCTGTATGGGCGGCAGAAGATGCTAAAAAAGTTTTAAAAGCAAAATAAGATAGAAAACGGTGCTCATTGTGATTTTATTTACTTTTCATTGAGCAAAAATTGGACGACAAGCTGAAGAAGCTTTCTGAAACACACCCCACAGATCGACCTTGCGTTCTTGTCTGGTCCATTTGTTTCATGCCCAGCCAGCAAGTCCGGTTCAAGATTTTTTCTTCAGAGACTTTACCGTGATGGCGTGGCATATTTCTCCATTGTTTTTTGGGATACTGTAGCTTACATGTATAACTAGGAAGTGGCATGAATCTAATGCCCTGATTGGAATATTTGTATCTTATTTGTATAATTAGCAAATGCCCTGATTGGAACATCACTGTTTTTCCGTTGGCTTGTTGTTTATTGTGTATCAGCCATTCAGATAAGTCTACATTAGTATTAAATGCTTTAGCTTTGAAAATTAAGCTTTGATTCTTGAACCCACGTGCTGCTCATTTGTTACAGCTGTATCTAATTATTCAGCATAGGTTTCAATTTTACCATTAGTATTTAGAGGTTGGCAACCCTACATCACAAGCAGAATAAGAGTCAGCAGTGTGATGCCGGAAGGGGGGGGCAGGTAATTTGGGGCTTTATTTTGTACATTTTAGGGGATGGCTTTAAGCTGCTTCCCGCAAGGGAAGGCGGGATAGAAACATTTCAAGAAATAAAATAAAGCAAGCCGCTGGCAGGAAAAGGAGAAGATGATTTTAGGCTGCATAACTAAGCTATGAGAAACAATCGTTCCACTCTCTTTAACTCTAGTCAGAACTCATTCGGAGAACTGCCTCCAGTTCTGGTGCTATTTGGGGAGAATGCAAAAATGTGAATGGGTTCAGAGGGGGGAAGCAAAGATACCTGAGGGTCTGTAAAGAATGGTGGAAGCAGCTGGTTGTTTTGGAGAAGTCTGAAGAGCTCATGACTACACTCTTCAACTAACTGGGTGGCTGTCCCATGAAAGAGGGCGAAGACATTGTTCTCTGTTGCTCCAGAGGATGAGACTAGTTCTAATGGGCTTAAGTTACAGGAAAGGACGTTTTGGTTTAATGTTAGGAGAAACTTTGGTCATTTATGCATGGGCGTTTCACCTGAGGTTTGTTGCTCACTGGACCCACAATTTCCTGTTGGGAATGGATGCACCAGCATTCTCCAAGCTCGAATCAAGTATTCGCCTCTTTAAATGCTGCTTTGTAATTGGCTTACGTTGTAGAGCTTACTGTGAGAGAAAATCCCCACCCAAAACCCAATTGCTGCATAAAAAAGCATTTCAAGAACAAACAAAAAACAAAAAACGGAGCAATCTGAAAGGGGGGGGGGGAGAAAAATCCAAGTCTCAGTTTTTAAAAGCCTTTCTTCTGCCCAGAAAGAGCTCCCAGGAAGCAGGAAGCATTTGAATCCCCACCTCTTTACAACTGTATGGAATCCAAAGCTTTTTAGAACCGAGGCTTGAATTTCTCCCCCCTTTCAGATTGCTCCATTTTTTTTTTTAATGCTTTTTTAATGTCGCAATTGGGGTTTTTTGGGGGGTGGAATTTTCTCTCACAGTAAGCTCTACAAGTAAGCCAATTACAAAGCAGCATTTAAAGGGGCGGGGACTTGATTTTAGCTTGGAGACTGCTGGTGCAGAGATTCCCAACAGGAAAGTGTGGGTCCAGCGAGCAACAAACCTTAGATAAAACTCCCATGCATAAATGACCTAAGAGAGCTGAAAAAAATTAATAAACGAGTAAATAATTTATGGGGCCAGGGGCCAGGGATTGGAACAGGATCCCTCAAACTCTAAACCCTAAAGCCGAAGCCCGGAAGAGCCCTGTAAGGCTTTAGGTGTTCAAATCATCTCCTTTCCCCAGAAGAAGGATCATATACTCTGAAAGCTCCCAGAGTTTCTGCCAATATTTCAGAAGTAAAACACAAGAACGATGTCTTAGATTATAGGAATGACCTTCAGTGACAGATGGAGAAGAAGATTGAGAGACCTTTGTGGCAGATTAATCACCTGTTCTCCTTGCATGAGGAAGGAAACATAAAATAGGAAGCCCAGCGATCAAACTGCTTTTTACAGCCTTTTCATAACCCAAAGCTGCCAACATGAGAAGATTTCTTCCCTTCAGAATATGTAAAATAAAATCCATTGTGAATTATGTGAGAATTATGTCAGCGGGAACTCAAGACGAGACAGTGAAATGTGGGACTGCAGATCTTCAAGTTAGGAGGAAAAGTAAGTCATTGAAGGACTGCTTCCGACATGACTTTTTCCTCTGTGAAACACAGGGCATGGGAGGGGAACCCAGTACGCAATGTGACAACATCGGACAAATGTATATATGAATCATGTGCCCTCACTTAGAACCACTTAGAACAGCTGTTGATGGGCTGGTTCCCAAACATATTTCACAACAGCAAATCGGCACTTGGCAAGTCGATCGTCCCTCCCTTTTTATCCAAAGCTATAAGGGAAGTTATGTTGAGACCAAAAGGGAAACTGCAGCCAAGAAATCGGAAGGAGATTGAGACTGAGAAGGACAGCCATAAAGGAGCTAGAAAAGATTCTTAAGTGTTGGGATGTGTCACTGGCAACCAAGATCAAGTTAATTCATGCCACCGTATTCCCTATACTATGTATGGGTGTGAAATCAGGTTTCCAGGTCCCTCTTCGACACCGGCAGGAGGTTTTGGGGGTGGAGCCTGGGGAGGGTGGGGTATGGGGAGAGGAGGGACTTCAATGCCATAGAGTTCAATGGGCAGAGTGGCCATTTTCTTCAGGTGAACTGATCTCCATTGGCTGGAGATCAGTTGTAATAGCAGGAGATCTCCAGCTAGTACCTGGAGGTTGGCAACCCTAGTGTGAAAGCTGGACAATGAAGAAAGCTGATAGGAAGAAAGTAGATTCCTTTGAGATGTGGTGTTGGAGGAGAGTGTGGTGGATACTGTAGACTGCCAAAAAACCCAAAAACAAATCAGTGGGTTAAACTTTTTTTTTTAAAAAAATATATTTAACGTATACCCTGCCCTTTCCTGGCAAGGCCAGGCTCAGGACAGCTTCCAACAATAACTCACAACGTATTACAATATAGATCAAATCAAGCCTGAACTGACCCTAAAAGTTAAAATGACTAAACTGAGGCTGTCATACTTTGGTCACATTGTGAGAAGACAAGAGTCACTGGAAAAAGACAATCATGCTAGGAAAAGTGGAAAGCAGCAGGAAAAGAGGAAGACCCAACAAGAGATGGATTGACTCTATAAAGGAAGCCACGGCCCTCAATTTGCAAGACCTGAACAAGGCTGTCAACGATAGGACGCTTTGGAGGACATTGATTCATAGGGTCACCATGACGGCACTTCACACACATTGTTGAGACAGAGTGACTGGCCCAATGTCACCCAGTAAGCTTCATGGCTGCTCATGGATCTGAAATTAGGTCTCCTCAGCAGCAACAGTTTGTGGGTGGGTCACATGGAATATCAGCACCCACCACTGAGTGCTGCTGAAAGGGGAGGAGGAGGAAGAAGAGCTGGTTTTGACATGCCGACTTTCTCCACCACTTAAAGGAGACGCAAACCGGCTTACAATCACCTTCCCTTTCCCTCCCCACAACAGACACCCTGGGCGAAAATGCACGGTGGCTTTAGCCTCCTTTATTCCCTGTTTCAGCCAGGATTCAGCCAGGATTGAATGCATGTTGAGCGTAACACATGCCTTCAATCCTGACTGAATCCTGGCTGAAACAGGGAATAAAGAAGGCTGACGCCACCGTGCGTTTTCGCCCCCTGTCAGGTAGGTGAGGCTGAGAGAGCTCTAACAGAGCTCTAAGCCCAAGGTCACCCAGCTGGCTTCGTGTGTAGGAGTGGGGAAACAAACCCAGTCCACCAGATTAGCCTCCACCACTCATGTGGAGAAGCTCGGAATCAGACTCAGTTGCCCAGATCTGAGTCCACCGCTCCAAGGAGGCAACACCCTTGCCGGCAGGTGTCAGGAGACAGGGATGGAGCTGCCAGAGTAGCGTCTCTGATGGAAACCATACAATGCCATACAGGCATTCACCTATTAAATACCTGGCGTGGGCTCATGTCAAGTGTGAATCCAAAGCTTTGCATACATAGATAATTGCTAAGATGCCCACGAACGATGGAGAGAGGATCTGGTGTCAACCCCCAGAGTGCTGGTTTCAAGGACAAGAGACATGACAGAACTCCTTTTTCATGATAACTACATCACGCTGGCCAATCCATCAGCCAGAGCTGCCCCATTAAAAATCCCAGAGCTGAGTTCATGGAGATATTTTTCTCTCTCTCTACTTCCACAAAAAATCTACCAACCACTTCCTCCACACTGGCAGCACGGTCATCTGCTGTAGCTGGAGGGTGAGAGATTCATACCAGGGAGTCTGTGGCACACTCAGAGGTTTTAAGACTTAAAGCCTTTTTTTCTCTCTGTTGTTTTGTAAACCGATATCCAGGTTGCCCACCTGGTGATTACCTCGCTTTTTCTTCTTTTACTTTTTCTTTCTTCATCCTCCACAAGGATCTTTTTAGCTGAAAAGACTGTGAAAATGCATCAAACAGCACAGCAATCGCGAAATAGACTTTCATACCTCTTCCCGCTTAAGAGGTTCTTTTCCATTGTGTCTCCTTTTCATTTTGCGGCGCATTCAACCATGTATAATACATTCAGAGGAGGGTGTTTATTTATTTCTCAAAAAAACCCTCTTCCTAATGGAGGAAATGACACAGCTTCTCCACAGCCAGGGCTGGCCCAAATGCTAAGCAAACCTAGGCAAACGCCTAGGGCACCAGATTTTGAGGGATGCCGAAAAGGCAAAAGGATCTATCAGAGATCAGTTCACCTGGAGAAAATGGCCACTATGGCGATTGGACTCCATGGCATTGAAGTCCCTCCCCTCCCTTAAGGCATCTACTGGCTTCTTTCTCAAAACTTCTCTTCCCCAAAGGGCTTCCCTCTGCCTAACTAGAGCAGGAGATGCTTCAGAAGAATCCAGGAGGCATTGCGGTGGTGGAAAGCGCCGTCAAGTCACAGCTGACTTATGGCGACCTCATAGGATCTTCAAGGCAAGAGACGTTCGGAGATGGTTTGCCATTGCTTGCCTCCCTGTGGCATTACCTCTATAAATTTGAAAATAGCTGCCCTGTCATAAGACGATGCTTGTTTTGGAATCTTCCAATATCCCCCTAGAAGCCATTTCCTGATTGGTCCCTCTCATGGCACCCATTTTGTATTGATGTCAGCTCTCCTTTCTCAAAATCCCAAAATCTCCCACAAGCTCAAAAATATTGGGAACCCCTGGACTAGAGTTGTTGTTTAAAAAAAAAAAAAGCTGAGAATTTGACCCCATATGGGCTGTGGGCTGTATAGCCAATATCCAGGAAACCAGGAAACATGGTAACTCTAATATTAGTATGAGTATGTACTTGTTTGCAAACTGAAGAAAAAGCAACTGAAGTGTCATATTTGTTAAAGGAGTAATGAAATGGAATGGGAATAACAATGAAAGAACGAATTCCATTTGTTCCGTTCATTTCCCTGAGTTCTGCCTTTAATTGTCTTTAAATCGGATACATTTCTCTCGGAAATGTGGCAAGGACGATCCCTTGAGTAAGGGATCCCTAACAATCTCATCAAACTTGGATTGAAAACCAAGAAGTGACTGCCATAAACGTTCCCGTTGAAACCAACGGAAATTGAAACAAATGTAATTACGAAGAATGAATGCATGTCATAATAAAAGTAACAAAAAAGCAACATGGCTTTTGATGTTCAAGAGAACACAAACACGACAACAACAGGCATATCCCCAATTTTCAGTCCCATTGATCCAGAACCTTGCTCAAAGGTTCCCCCGAGTGTGTTGTGGGTTCCCTGATTTAATCATAAGTACAAAAGAAAGGCCCTGCTGGATCAGACCAAGGTCCATCAAATCCAGCAGTCTGTTCACACATTGGCCAACCAGGTGCCTCCAAGAAGTCCACAAATAAGACAACTGCAGCAGCACCATCCTGCCTGTGTTCCACAGCCCTGAAAATCTCCCCAGCATTTGCCGAGGAGGTGCTAGCAATCCTCTTTGGCAGAAGAAGCAGAAGAGTTGGTTTTTATAGCCTGCTTTTCACTCCTGTAAGGAGTCTCAAAGCAGCTTACAGTCACATTCCCCTCCTCTTCCCACAACAGGCACCTCTGTGAGGTAGGTGGGGCTGAGAGCTCAGAGTAGGGATCTCCAGCCAATAGAGAAAATGGACGCTTTGGCAATTGAACTCTATGGCATTGAAGTCCCTCCCCAAACCCCGCCCTCCTCAGGTCCCACCCCTGAAATCTCCAGGTATTTCCAAACCTGGGGCTGGCGACCCTAGTTCAGAGAGAACTGTGACTGGCCCGAGGTCACCCAGTAGGCTTCAGGTGGAGGAGTGGGGAAACAATCCCGGTTACCAGATTAGAGTCCGCCGCTCATGTGGAGAAGTGGGGCATCAAACCCAGTTCTCCAGATTAAAGTCCACGCTTGTAACCACTACACCACTCTGGCTCTGGTGAACACTGGTGAAATTTACAGATTCCTCCTTTTCTCTGCATACCTGGGACCTCCTGCATGCAAAGTAGTAACTCCAGCACCTCTCCAAAATCTCCTCCTTCCTGCCGAAGTATCAGTTTGTTTCACAGCTGTCTTTTGCATTCTGCTTTATTTTCTTCACCTTCTGTAGAAGGTGAAGAATTCATTATCTTTTTTTTGGGAGGGGGATATCCCCTCACATTAATTCCACACTGCAATATCTGCATATTGTCATTAAAAGAATGCTGCTTCTGAGCTTTGGCCTACGAGGAACGTACTCAGGACTGTGCGTACTCCACAGCACCATACAAGAGTTTTGCTCAGAGATGTCTCCCGTTCTGCTCTTTCAAAGCATTCTAAATTACACAATCTCTGAATGGGAGTACTGTTTCTTTTTGTGTATTTGTACCCTGGGGTGATCTACGAAGGCAAGATGCCCTAACAGCATCTAATAGCCCCTCTTAATAGCTCAGACTAGCCTGATCTCATCAGAGCTAGGAAGCTAAGCAGGGTCAGTAGTGGGATGAAGAGTTGCCAACTCTGGGTTGGGACATTCCTTGAGATTTGGGGGTAGAGCCTGGGGAGAGTGGGGTTTGGGGAGGGGAATGACTTCCGTGGGGTAAAATTAGGGTTGCCAACCTCCAGGTGGTGGCTGGAGATCTCCTGCGGTTGCAACTGATCTCCAGGTGACAGAGATCAGTTCAGCTGGAGAAAATGGCCGATTAGGAAGGTGGACTCTATGGCATTATACCCCACTAAAATCTCTCCCCTCCCCAAACTGTGCCCCCTCAGGCTCCACCCCCAAAATCTCCAGGTATTTCCCAACCCAGAGCTGGCAACCCTAGGTAAAATTCCATAGAGTCGACCCTCCAAAGCAGCCATCTTCTCTCGGGGGAACTGATCTCTGTCACTCAGAGATCAGTTGTCAATTCAAAAACCTTTATTGGCATAACAAATCGTACAAGGTATTCCAGAATTTGACAAATGATAAAAAGATCAGTTGTCATTCCAGATCTCCAGGCCCACATAGAGTTAACCTGTTATACGAAGTTTGTCTCAACTTGTTACTAGTGATATAGGAAAATGTTTTGCATATATAAAAAAGGCAATAGAGTCTCCATTCATTTTGTATTTAAAAGTGCTTATTCGTAAGACTTGCATTTCAAATATAAAATGTACCTTTGATTTGTAACTATATTATTGAATTGATGTTCAAATATATACAAATACATTTATGAATGCATTACTGTGAGTTTTGAAAATAATTCCATATTGGTTGGGCACCAGTTGGTATATGGTTTGTCCCACCTGGATGATGGCAACCCTAGTGGGGTGGGAGACCACCAAGGAAGACTGGGGCAGCGATGCAGAGGAAGGCAACGGCAAGCCACCTCTGCTCACCTCTTGCCTTGAAAATACCAGGGTCCTGGAGCTGCCATGAGTCAGTTGTGACTTGACAACAGACTTTACTTAAGATGCTCTAGCACTTCGGCACAGCCCTTTCACTTCATAATGAACTCACAAAGTTGCCTTATACAGAGAGAGGTCCTTGGTCTATCAAGGTCAGGACTGTCTACTCTGACTGCTAGGTAAAGGCTGCACCTACTACCAGGGAGTGAACCCAGGACTTCCTGCATGCCAAGCAGATGCTCTAATGCTGAGCCATACCTAGGGATGCCAACCTCCAGGTACTAGCTGGAGATCTCCTGCTATTTCAACTGATCTTCAGCCTATAGAGATCAGTTCACCTGGAGAAAATGGCCAGGTTGGCAATTGGACTCTATGGCATTGAAGTCCCTCCCCTCCCCAAAACCTGCCCTCCTCAGGCTCCACCCAAAAAACCTTCCGCTGGTGGCAAAGAGGGACCTGGCAACCCTAGCCATACCCACCCCCTAAACACGGACTATATTGGTAACAGCATATGATTGCAGTGTTCATTCAGCCAAACATGTGTGAAATGTCAGATTGGATAGCACAGTAAAATGTGCAGTCAAATACAGATTTTCTGTTGAAATACTGAGCAAAAAAAAATCCAAAGAGAGGAGCATAAGATCTGGGGAAATGTATTTTTTTCCTTATCGAGTCACATCTGAGTTATGGTGACCCCTGGTGAGGTTTTCAAGGGAAGAGATTTTCAGAGGTGGTTTGCCATTGTCTGGCTCTGCATCACGACCCTGGTATTTCTTGGAGGTCTCCCATCCAATTACTAGCGAGGGCTGACCCTGCTTAGCTTCTGAGATCTGATGGGATCAGGCTAATCTGGGGCTATCCAGGTCAGGGCTGAGGAACTGTATAGATAATCAGAATAATGGAGTCAGGGGAATTAGTTCATCTCGTACTCAGCGTGGTATAGTGGTTAAGAGTGGTGGTTTGGAGTGGTGGACTCTAATTTGGAGAACCAGGTTTGATTCCCCACTCCTCCACATGAATGGCAAACTCTAATCTGGTGAACTGGGTTGGTTTCCCCACTCCTGCACATGAAGCCAGCTGGGGGGCTTTGGGCTAGTCACAGCTCTCTCAGCCCCACCTACCTCACAGGGTGTCTGTTGTGGGGAGGGGAAGGGAAGGTGATTGTAAACCAGTTTGAGTCTTCCTTAAGTGCTAGAGAAAGGTGGCATATAAAGACCAACTCTTCTTCTCCTTCTTACTTCTCCTAGCTCTTTGGACCATGGTGTGGGGAAAAGACTAGTCGCTGAGAATACAGGATTCGGCCAGCCTGACTCTCCAGAAGGCCTTGGCTGCTTTCCCTGTAATGCATGATGATACAGTGAACGGGAAATTGCTGTAATTTATATCCCTTCTCTAATGCATGCATATCACCAATAATCATCTGTTAGGCAATGGCTCTTAGGGTGCTCATTTCCTCATCTCCCAAGTAGAGTTCCTTTCCAATTATCTCATCCATAAGTCGCATCAAACTAATGGGGTTAGTTTTCATGCTCTAGTTTTGGGTTGGGTTTTTCTCTTTTTTGGCTCCGTGATATTTTTGTGCTTTCTTTCTTTAATTCTATACACGGAGGGTTCCAGAAGTCAGCTCTCTAATGATTTCTTACTTCCCAAGAATGTCTTTGATGTTTGTTTCTAACTTCTGCACATTTTTTGTGTGAAAATGGGTTGCATGACAGTAGGATTGCTCAAATAAGGATCTCACCTGAGTAATTTGTTCTTCTCAGGAGAAAGTAAGCACACCGCAGTAAGCACACCGCTACAGTCATGCAAATACTTCATGATACCAATGGGATTTATACACATATAAAACTGGAAACAGGGCAGTAAACCCCCGAGGAAAGACAGCCTTGAATGTGAGCATGCAAGATTTGCTGCTGAAAATGACCAAATGGTAGACCAGAACAATATTTTTCTCCTTAAATATGTATGTGTTAATCCATATTTGTACTACCCTTTATAGGGTTGCCAGGTCCCTCTTCACCAGCGGTGGGAAGTTATGGGGGTGGAGCCTGAGGAGGGTGAGATTTGGGGAGGCGAGGGACTTCAATGCTATAGAGTCCAATTGCCAAAGCAACCATTTTCTCCAGGTGAACTGATCTATCGGCTGGAGATCAGTTGTAATAGTACAAGATCTCCAGCTAGTAGCTGGAGGTTGGCAGCCCTAATGATGGAACATGGAAGGTTTATCTGTTTGTCCAATGTTGTAATCAGCTTTAAATCTCCACTGGGAGAGAATCTGGAATATAAGTATCTAAGTAAATAATCTATCTATCTATCTATCTATCTATCTATCTATCTATCTATCTATCTATCTATCTATCTATCTATCTATCTACTATCTATCTATATTGTGTGTGTGTGTGTGTGTGTATCCAGAAAATAACAAGAATGATAAAATCAAAGAATCCTAAACAAAATGAAATACACCAATCAAGTGTACCCAATCATACAATTCAAATGAAAATGCAACTCACAAACATTAATAAATATGCTGGAAAATACCACTTTGCACCTTTTTTCCTGAATATCTGCTAGATGGTAGAGTCCTCATTCCACTATATGGTTTCACCAATGAAACTATTTTAACAGGTTCACACACTGACCGGCCCACAACAACCAACGAGCTGCTGCATTCTGTACTAACAGACATCTGCAGTCATACATAAACCAAATAAAAGGCAGAATTCATGCATACCAGTTGTACAATCAATGTATCTGATTCACAGCAAAGCCAGATTTGTGGATAGTTAAATCCAGAGATTAGAGCCATGAACAGACAAGACAGATCTTTCTATAAACCTGAAAAATGCCCCGTGTTTGAAGAAAAATCTGACCTCTAAAACACACACGCATCAGGAATTAACAACCCCCCCAAATAATAGAAGCAGAGACTGTAGCTTTAAGAAATGAATACCCTCAGTAGCCATTGTTAGACAACCACAACAGTATTGCCAACTTTCAAACCCTGGTTTCAGTCATTAAAAGCAGGTGGGAGGGGTCAAGGCTCTTTCCACCACTGCTTTCACCTTGAAGAGATAGCTCACTGGTAGGGTTACCAGTTCTGGGTTGGGAAATACCTGCAGACTTTGAGGGTGGAGCCTGGGGAGGGCAGGGTTGGAGAAGGGGAGGGACCTCAGCATAGAGCCCACCCTCCAAAGCAGCCATTTTCTCCAGGGGAACTGATCTTGGTTGTCTGGAGATCAGTCTTGACAGGAGGAGATCTCCAGCCTCCACCTGGAGGTTGGCCACCTTATCTGTTTCTCTAAACCTCCTGGCTGCCCAAATGTTGACTTCCCATCCCTACGTGCACTCAAATGATTGCAAAGAATGAACTGCATCCAACTTCTAGCCTATATTGAACTATTGGGTTTCCTTTTCTCAGACATGTGTTTAGACCTGAATTTTTCAGAGCTGATGATTTTTTTTCCCAAAAAGTCAATGCGCTCAGCCCCACCAGGAATCCAGCTAAATGGTGATCTTCGTGAGAGGTTGCAGTGGGTTTTGATCATGCTAACCGCTGAGGGAATTAGGCTAAGAATCCTGCAGTGTAAAGCTACCATTCCCCGCACCCCTTTGTCTGCAACTGTCAAAATTATTATTTTTTTCATAACTCCAGCCTATTTGGTATATTTAGTTTCTGACTCATCCCTTTAGAGAGTGAGTCAAGGCCTAAGAATTCTTTTTCTGACTCATTTGGAATCATTATACAGCTCTGGTACCGCTAGGACAGGCTTTCAGGGTTTTTGTTCCCAACCCAAATGCCATCACTAATGAGTCAGCTTTTGTTGACAAGTGTGGCTCGAGGCACACGGATGCAGAAGAATGACATCAAGCGCCGATGTCAAACGCTGAGCCGCCTCAGGTCGCCGATCTGGTTTCCAAAAGCACTGGGTCAGTGGGCAGAGCCAGATGTTGACTTGCCAGGGTGCTGAGCTGCTTTTGCTGGTGCATGGATCCAAGATGGCGACCAGCATGCTGCTGTGTCATGTTGTCCTGCCAGAATTTTAGAGATTTAGCATTGATTTTATCTCCTTTTAGTTTAATTTTAATTGGAGAGGTTGCTGTTTGTCTCTAGCAGTCCCAGGTAATTAATTTCCTATACTCCAGCTGGACTTATTTTGCTGTGGTTGTAAACTATCAGTCCGTGTCCAAGAAAACGGAGGAGGAACTCAGACCAGCTTTCTCCAACAAAGTCTAGAAAACAATTAAAAATTGACAATTGTATTCCCTCTAAAGACAATGTAAGTGGCTTAGCAGCTTTTTACTCTTCAAACAGATACGAGGTGCTGAACTGTTTTTAACAGGCCACTTTAACAGCTGAGACTCGACATATTGGATAGATAACGGTTGACAAATTTCAATGCAATGTCATGGTGTTTTAATTCGGGTTGCCAATTTCCGGGGGGCAGGGACTGGAGTTCTCTCGGAATTACAACTGATCTCCAAATGACAGACATCAGTTCCCCTGGAGAAAATGGCAGCTAAAAAGGTATCCCATAGAGTCGAGGGAAAATGGAAGTCCCACCCCAGGTAGTGTCCCCAAAACTCCAGCAATTTCCCAAACCAGAGCTGACCACCCTATTGTTGGTGTTCCCAACTGGGAGTCCATAGTCTGTTGTGGGTCAGACCAGACCCTTCTAATACTATAAGAGAAAGCTTAGTTTGGAGTGGAAAGACAGATGGAGGGAAAGTAGAGACTATGAGACGCCGAGGAGAGCAAAAAATCTGGTGTTACAAGTTCTGCCTCATGTTGTCTACTTGCTTGTGTCAAGCTACAGAACAATTATGAAATAGGGCCTGACTAATTTTAGTACACTCGTTGGTAGAGCTCAGGGGATCACAATCCAGGGTAAATAGACAAAGGCTTTTTAAAAGCCAGCCCAAGATATTTGGTTTATTCAGCAAAATAAGTGATCGCACTCTGAGATAAAAATACCTCACAGGTGTTGCCAGTTTTCAAGCTGTGGCCTTTTAAGGTGGATTACTGAAGTAGCCAACTACCAATTCAACATGCTGACACTTTTGTAGGAACAAATTCGGTTGCAAAAATAAAATAAAATTATGCTTTATCCCATCTTCACTTAGTCTGGAGGATACCTCACTCTCTACTTTGATTTAGCTAATCAGGCCAAATGAATCCATCATCCATGCCCCAGTACAGGCATACCTTGGAGATATTGCAGTTTCAGTTCCAATTAGGGTTGTGCCAAAAAATTGGGTGGGGTGGGTGGGTAAATTTCAGGTTTGAATTTATTGGGCCCAATGTTTTTCAGTAAACCCGAAATAAGCCGAATACCCAGCTGGCACCTCAAAGCCTGGGGTCTGCCTTCATTTCTGGGTCGCATTGCATGATGTCCATGCCAATGACCTTCCAAACAGAGGGAAAAGGCTTAAATGCAAGAGAAATAAGGCATGGAAACATTTCTTTTGTTGACAAATGACATCCTGTGAGCAGTCCTTTACTGTGGTCATGATTCCAAGAGATGGTCATGGTGCGGGGAATCGATATTGGAGCCAGCCAAAGTCACGACCAAAGCAGCTCATGTTAAGGAGATTGCTCATCCACGCGGGCGAGGGAGTCTTCTTCAGAAGGGCCATGAGCAGCCTCTACGCTCTGCTGAGACAGTCACTCATCGCAGCAATGCCTTCTGTTGGTGCAACTCTGCAAATGGAGGAGGTCGGCAGCTTCCCATATTCAAACACTTATTTATTGGTTGCATTTATTTATTGACTTCATCCTCTGTTGCTGCTGCCCCTTGGGGGTCTGTTAGGTGAGGTCAGGAAGGCTCCCACTCGTTTATCATTCCACAGAATGTGTAAAATGGAATTACGCCGGAAGGCCTTCTGATAACAAGAACACGGTTGTCGTTTTAGTGTCTATGAAAAAAATTAGGCAATTCCATTCCATTCCATTGCTCATTGCATTGTATTATTTTTATTGCCTTGCTTTCCAATTTTGTAGAACAGTGTTAACAGCATTCTTTATTGTGTACATTATACTGTTTTTTAAGCCACTGGTTTCTAATTGTTTGGGTTATTTGAAGCGTTGTTGTTTAAACGATTAGGACTATCTTTTTTTCCCCCTGGCTTTTCTTGGGTTGATTAAGGTGTGGATATAGGACAAGCAGGAATGGAAATCCCATATATTTTTTTTAATGACAATTCTGACATTCCAGAATTCTGACTGCAACCTCCATAGCAGTAAGTGAACATATCACAGAAAAAGAAAATCCCACCAGCATTAGCATGTGCACTGAGTATGGAAACAGAATTATTTCGATCCTAGACAGGTGCTGGATTTGGTCTTTGGAGGTTTATTCAGGAATCATTGTTCAACTGCGGAGTCATAGGATCATTAGAACATAAGAGCCCTGCTGGATAAGGCCAGTGGTCTATCTAGTCTAGCTTCCCGTCTCACACAGTGGCCAACCAGTTACTCTGGAGGGCCAACAATTAGGCATAGAAGCCAAAACCTTCCCTTGATGTCATCTCCTGGCACTTTGATTCAGAGGTTTACTGCCTCTGAATGTCAAGGTGCCCTTTAGGCAGTTTGGCTGGTAGTCACTGATAGACCTGTCCTCCATGCATCCGTCTAGAAGCTATACATCAAATATACAGCAAGTATCCACATCCTTAAGAGCCTTAAAAGTATCCACATCCTTAAGAGCCTTAAAATAACAAAAAGTGAGACAGTGAAACCAGGTTTTAGCATATAAGAAGTAAAGAAATTTACAGGTAACTTCACTGTACTAGAAGGGCTTTTAGATATTTCTTACTGCCTATTATGATATGATTATATTATTAGGATGTGTGATAAGTTACAATTCTATACTGACCACTGAGGAAGGTTTTTCCAGGTTGAAACACATCTGGTCCTTTTTGGATCTCATATTGGTCAATGAAAGATTGTGCATCACAGTTGTTCATGTTTGTATATACTGAATGTTTCTACTTTTAAAGTTTCTACTTTTACTAAGAGTTTCATGTTTTTAATCTATATGTGCACCTTATTAAAATTTATATATTTGTAATTTTAACAACCTGACGGTAGCCATCAGTACATTTACACTTCTCCAATGGGACAAACAGGCTGCTTCAGGTTAGGAAAATGGTTCATGGGCAAGGCTTAACCACCTTGTTCTTGCACACCAGACTATGATCCAGATTGGGCCGCCTCATCCCTGAGAACTGCATTCCAAGCATGGAACCTGCAGCACAGATCTGATTAAAAGTCCTTGTGGTAGAACCAGGGAGATCAACAGGAAAAATGTTATGAATAGCTTGGCCCCAAGAAAGAGTGTTTAGGATTGCAAACTAGCAGTGCTGTAATGACGATCAGTAATAATAATAATGTGCTTACAGCTATTGAACAGGCTTGTAAACACAACCAGCTGGTACTTATAAAAATGCTACAGCATTCCACAGATGCTACACTTTGAGTGCCATGTGGAAGAAATATTTGGAATGCTGACACACTGATGCCCACCGATGAAAGTCTCCATGGGTAAAATCTGGTGACCAACACGATGATCGGTAGCAGCTTTCAGACACAATTTCAGGCAAATTCAGGAACATCTAGTCATCAAGGGTCTCCAACAGGTAGCTTCTGAGCTACCAGTAGCTTCCTGACTGCTGTGGAGTGGCTTATATACATGAACACATGAAGCTGCCTTCTACTGAATCAGACCCTTGGTCCATCAAAGTCGGTACTCCAGGTTCTCAGGCAGGGGTCTTTCACATCACCTACCTGCCTAGTCCCTTTAACTGGAGGTGCCGGGGATTGAACCTGGGGCCTTCTGCATGCCAAGCAGTTGCTCTACCACTGAGCCTCTCTCCAGAAGACCCAGGAAAAGATCATGGGGAAACAATCACTTCTTTCATAGGCTTGTTTCTCTGTTCTGCTTAGTTGACAGCTTCATTTCCGGGACTCTTCCTACTCAATGTTCTGTTCCTAGGACAGAACAAAACTTAGTAACATAGCAGTGTGTTGTGCTGTGGTCGGGGATTAGGGAAGCTGAGATATTTAAACAGTTGGGTTAAATAATAATTTACAGTGCAATCCTAAAGAGAGTTAAACCAGTCTGAGTCCATCCATTTCAATGGGCTTAGGCTGGAGTAACTGGGTAGGATTGCACTTTTAGTCAATGTGGCATACTCTTAGGGTTATCAACCTGCAGGTGGTAGCTGGAGATCTCCTGCTATTACAACTGATCTCTAGTAGACAGATCAGATCCCCTGGAGAAAATGGCCACTTCAGCCATTGGACTCTATGGCATTGAAGTCCCTCTCCTCTCCAAACCCTGCCCTCCTCAGGCTTCACCCCCAAAACCTCCAGGTATTACCCAACCCAGAACTGGTAACCTTGCTTCATCTAGATCATGGGTTGGATCCAATGCTTTCTTCCACAGAGTTGTTCTCCACCACCAGAAGTCCACCACAGTCAGTGGCAGTCTTAGTGGAAGACAACAGTTAGATTCAACCCAATGCCCTGTTCAAATTTGGACCAAATTAAAAGTTTCTTGGCTGGGTAAAATAGCTATAGTTAAAACGAATGTTCTCCCAAGATTAAACTTTCTGTTCCAAACGATTCCCATTAAAATTTCGGATAAGATATTAACATCCTGGCAACGAAAAATCAATCAATTTGTATGGGACAAAAATGTCCACGAATAAAATTTAAAATAATGACGGCTGAAAAGAAAAGAGGGGGCATGTCACTTCCAAATTTAACAATATACCACCGAGCGGCAACCTTGGTATGGCTTAAAGATTGGATCATGCAGACCAATGAAAGAAACGTTAAATTGGAACTGGCAAGCTTACGATGTGGACCTCACTATCTGCTATGGGGGAAGAACTGGAAGAAAAGCCTAGAAGAAATCGTGAGTCACCCAATTATAGAAAACATGGTGGCAGTGTTGCAAAAACTTAAACCAAGACTTAGTTCCAATGGATCTTTATTGATGGCACCCTTTAATGTCTTTGGCTCGGTAATGGATAGGAAAAAATTTGGGACAATACAATATCAGGACTTGGTGAACATAGACGGTACATTGAAAACACTAGTTGAGATACAAGACAGCCATCAGCAGATGCCATGGCTAACTTATCATCAGTTAGTTTCAAGATTCAAGGAAGATTGTTTAATTCGGGGAGTATTGAAAATGAAAACAGAATTTGAGCAGATGATATGCAAACCAACTCAACATCTACTAGGTAAAATCTATAAGCTACTGATGACATATGATACAGAAGACGAACAAGTGATGTCGTGCCAAATTAAATGGATGGAGAATCTGAATGAGACTATAACGATTGATGAATGGGAACAGTTATTTCACAAAATTCTTAAATTTACGCTATGTCAAGGGATCCAGGAAAACTGGTTGAAAATGCTACATAGGTGGTACCTTACGCCAAGTGATATTCAAAATATGAACAACCTGACATCTGGTCTATGTTGGAAATGTCGTAAAACTAGGGGCACTTTCTATCACTGCTGGTGGACATGCGATTTAGTTCAGAAATTTTGGAAGGAAATACATAAGAACTTAGAAGGCATTATTGGTCAAAGTATAACATATGACCCTAAATTATTTCTATTAAGTAAAACTCCGGATAATATCGACAAAGACCAACAGAATATACTGAAATATTTAATTACAGCTGCAAGAGTAGTATTAGCATCTCTATGGAAAACAAACAGAATCCCTACCATAGAGATCTGGATGGATAAATCCTATGAATATATAACAATGGCACAACTGACTGAAACTTTACAAATGAACAATCAAAAACAAAATAGAGACAAATGGACACCTTTCTATGATTACATTACAACTAAAAAATAACAATTAGACTCCAAGAGTCGCAGTAGGGGGATCTTAAATCCACCCTACTAGAAAAAATGACTGTATTAATAAGATGCAAGGGGGTAGTACTAGGCGCTACACCGCTAAATATTATTTTAATAAGTTATTGATGTTTTTTTTTGTTTTTTTCTTCCTCCCCATCCCTTTTTCCCTTCTGTACTCCTATTTATCTTTAAAAATCAATAAAAATATTTAATTAAAAAAATCAAGAAGCAGATTTTTTTAAAATGGGGTTGGATCCAGCTAGCTTTTTCATTCACTCTCACCTGATTCTCCTCCTTTCCACAGCCCCCATCCCACATGGCTTTCATCCATGCAAATCCTACGAATCCCCATCACAAACTCTACGGTGGTCCTCTCCTTTTTGCCAGCAAGAAATACTGGTTGGATCCAACCCATTAATTACAGAAGAACATGATAAAAACGATATGGCAGGTGCCATTATAAAAAAGACATCCTTTCTTCTCCATCATCCAGGACGGAGTGCTTCATCTCACAGGGCACTTACTGCAACATGGGTGTACACCATCTAAAAACAAGGAAAGAATGCTGCTTTCGTTCATTTTGTTTAAACCCATATGCAGATTTCAGCATATGTTTTCCTCAACGCCATTCAACAATCAACTGCATAATCAATCCAATCATCTACTCATTATTCACTTCCTAATTAATCGCCGAAAATTTCTGTAGCTGGTTGACAGCCGCACAAAGCATTCTATGGAGATCAAGTTACGCTAAACACCAAGGCCGCCCGTTTGACACCCTTAATATCCATGAGATGCAAAGCAGGCAGAAGTAGGCCAAATTAAGGCAGCATGAAGTAATCCGCTCTAATACCCAAAATAACTGGCATGAGCCATGCTGGAATGATCTTTGCAGCCATCCAAAGAGTGCGGGTCTCATTTGAAACTCTGACGAGCCCGTGACAAATAAAACACAATATTTATACGGGCCCAGCAAAGCGTCTGGGTGTCAAAAAGATCAAGACGGACGCCCGGCGGATGGCATTTCGCAGCCTCTGAAAGAGCTTCAGAAGGAGCTGGGTTTTGGTGCACTCCTCATTTTTTTAAAAATCCCACCGTACGCAGAGAAGTAATTATAAAGTTATTAGAGGGGGCCTCTGAAATGCCAAGAATAAGAATGAGGTGGTGGGGGAGAGATGTCACACTCATCGCCAAATATAATTCAAGGGTATGTTTGAATCAGAAAGAAAGGCAACGCTATTGTGGAGAGAAAACAAAGAGGGCAGTGCTCTAATCTACGAAAAAGCAAACTGGATAAATTCAAGCCTCAACAGAGTTTTGGATTTTGACCCAGTTTGCATTTTGCATTCATTTTTTTCTCAAGAAGAAGAAGAAGAAGAAGAAGAAGAGTTGATTTTTATATGCTGACTTTCTCTACCGTTTAAGGAAGAATCAAACCAGCTTACAGTCACCCTCCCTTCCCCTCCCCACAACAGACACCCTGTGAGGTAGGTGGGGCTGAGAGAGTGTGATTAGCCCAAGGTCATCCAGCTGGCTTCGTGTGTAGGAGCAGGGAAACAAATCCAGTTCACCAGATTAGCCTTCCCAACTCATGTGGAGGAGTGGGGAATCAAACCCAGTTCTCCAGATTAAAGTCCACTGCTCCAAACCACTGCTCTTAACCACTACACCACGCTGGCTCGGTGTCATCATAGACTGCATCCATGGATCATTTGGATAGTATTCTTGTGCTGAAGCAGTCCTTCGCAACCCTGCTGAAGTCCTTCCTTTCCCCAAACTCCACGCTCCCCAGGCTCCACCCCCCAAATCTCCAGGTACTTTACAATTCAGAGCTGGCAACCCTACTTAACCGTGCGTCTTGGAAACCATAACTGTGGTCCTTAGAAGCTTCAGAACCTTTTCTCATATATGGGGTCTTCCAGACCCATCTCCATCTCCTTCCAGACCCATCTGCTCCATAAACCTGCCTCACAAGTAAACTAGCGTCAGAGTTGAATGAAAGGTATTGGCAATCTCTCCCCGAGGAGCCATGGCTCAGTGGTAGAGCATCTGCTTGGCATGCAGAAGGCCCAGGTTCAATCCCCGGAATCTCCAGTTAAAGGGACTAGGCAAGTAGGTGATATGAAAGACCTCTACCTGAGACCCTGGAGAGCCGCTGCTGGTCTGAGTAGACAATATTGACTTTGATGGACCAAGGGTCTGATTCAGTATAAGGCAGTTTCATGTGTTCATGTGATGCTTTGGGGAGGGGCTATGGCTCACTGGTAGAGCATCTGCTTGGCATGCAGAAAGTCCCAGGTTCAATCCCCAGCATCTCCAGTTAAAGGGACTAGGCAAGTAGGTGATGTGAAAGACCTCTGCCTGAGACCCTAGAGGGCCACTGCTGGTCTGAGTAGACAATACTGACTTTGATGGACCAAGGGTCTGATTCAGTAGAAGGCAGCTTCATGTGTTCATGTGTTCACCTTCAGGCTCCGGGGTAAAGGCCCAGTCTGATGGGATTGGGCTAAGCGCTGGATCATGCAGGCCTATTTTCCTCAGGCTAGGGATGCCCAGTCCAACTCGGAAAATTCTTGAAGATTTGGGACCAGTGCCTGAGGAGCCCAGGGTTTGGAGTAGGAAAGGAACTCAGAAGGGATGTGATGCCAACTCTAGGAGTTCCATTCCTCCTAGACTCTATGGTATAGAGAAGCCAAGTTTACACTGGATCGACAGGATGGACCCAACTTTGTGGAAAGTGATAAGGAAAGAAGTTATGTCTTTTGCAGTCTTATCACACATACTAGGGAATTTGCTTTCCCCTCAGATCCACTTGGTTCCCTCTCTCCAATTAAAAACATCCCTCTTTTTTAAAGAGCTTCTGAATATTGCTGGTGCTTAATACTCATCAACGAAGGGTTTTTAATGGCGTATTTTGTCGCTAGTTCATACACAGCCTTTGTGGTCACTTTTCGGGCACAGAAAGTAGGTATCTTAGATAAATAAACTGTCCCCAGAGTAGCTGCAAGCTGTTTTGATCAGAAGGTGTCTGTAACTGCCTCCGTCCTCTCATTTCTACCAAATGTTGCCTTTCAGGTTAAATCCAAGGGTGAAAAACAGCAGCCAGAAAGGATCTGTTGCATTTTGATTACTCCTTTCAGATCAGAGGATGCCTTCAAGGGCTTCAGTAAAACAGAGCTGTCAATCAGGCTCACAGCCACAAAACAAAGAATTACATGGCAGGAGAAGAGCTAGGGAGCTTCAGGTTGCTGGCAAGTCACTGTCTTAATGAGGTAGACAGCTCCAGCTTGGGGAATACCTGGAGATTTGTGGGGGGCAGAGCCTGAGGAGGGGAGGGTTTGGGGAGGGGAGGGACTTCAGTGGGTTATAATGCCACAGAGTCCACCTTCCATTTTCTCCAGGTGACCTGATCTCTGTCACCTGGAGATCAGTTGTAATAGCGGGAGATCTCCAGCTACCACCTGGATGTTGCAATACAATAACACAGAGACTAGCACAATGCAGCAGATGAAATAAATATAATGAACACAAATTCAAGTTAACAACCACTGGTCTGAGTGTGCAAAAATAAAGATGCAGTACATTCAAAATCACATCCAAGAGTCCAAATAGGTACTCGGTATAAATGAAGTTTCTTTCTTCCTTATAGATGATGTTCCTTTCTTCCTTACAGGAGAGTATGCCAGTCACCAAAGAAGACGATGCCTTTTCTTGAGAAATCTCATTTCAATATACAATATTCTTCCTCATTTCCTCATAAGGAAACTCTCCAGCGTAATGTTTACAAATCATGCAGTCATAGCAGTTTACAGACCACTTGCCTTGTTCCACCATGGGATACAAAATTGCAAAGGACCTTACGCTGGAGAGTTTCCTTATTCCTGCATCTTTATTTTTGCACACTCAGACCAGTGGTTGTTAACTTGAATTTGTGTTTATTAAATTTATTTCATCTGCTGCATTGTGCCAGCCCGTGTGTTGTTGTATTGCATTATCTATTGTGTACACAGAGGCGTCAATTTTCATTACTACCACCTGGAGGTTGGCAACCCTATTAATGCAGTCAGGCCAGCTTCTTGGATCAACAGCCAGCTGAGGGGCCCAAGTATACTGTATCATAGAATCAACCTGTAATTGAATGTCAGATTCTGTATTATCTCCATGGGTAGCTGTATTTGTCTGTATCAGCGGAAAAGAGCAAGAATCCAGTAGCACCTTAAAGACTAACAAAATTTCTGGCAGGGTATGAGCTTTCGTGAGTCACAGCTCATTTCTTCAGATACAGCTGGAATCCAAATCTTTCCTTAATTAGAGAAGAGTGAATGGATCAGATGTGATATGCAGAGGGGCAGAAGGCCTACCACCCCTCTGCATATCACATCTGATCCAGTCATGCCTGCTAATGTCATTTACCTGGTATTGACAATGACATTTACATGCTATTGCCATAGGGTGTGTGCACTCATCCCCACCATACCTCATTACGTATGTGCAAAAATTCCAAAATATCCCAATATACGGGAAGATCTGGAATACAGACCACTTCTGGTCCCAAGCAGTCTGGATAAGGGATACTCAACCTGTACCTAGTTTTGCCTTCTCAGTTTTATCCTCGCGACAACCTTGTGAGGTAGGTTAGATTGAGAGAAAGTGACCGGCTCCAGGTCGTCCAACTGCACGACAGCATGGAGATCTGAACCCAAGTCTCCCAGATTTTAGTCTGACATGCCAAACATGCTGCTCTGGTTCCCTGCAAGTGTCTCCTGTTGCCGACCCCCACTGTTGGCACCCCCCATGAACCAAGTACTGCATTCACACAACAAGGGAGGGTACTGAATAAGAGGACCCAGATGTGCCATATGCTATGCTTAGAGGTAGCCATGGCTCAGAAACGCCAGGGGTTTAGAGCATCTGGGTTGCATGCAGAAGGTCATAGGTTCGTTCCCTGACAACTCCAGTTAAAAGGATCAGGCAGTAGGTGATGTGAAAGACCTCTGCCTGAGACCCTGGAGAGCTGCTGCCAGCCACACTAGACATCCCTGATAGACAAAGACTCTGACTCAGAAGAGAACAGCTTCATGCATACCAATCACTTGTGTAATTCATGATACAATGAACTTGTCTGTTGCTATGACGGATTTGTTTTGTTTTTGCTCCTGCTTTAAGGGGAATATCCTTTCTAGGATATAATCTAATGGTTTGTTCAAATGCAGAGAGTTCATAGAGGCTCAGGTAACATTGTTGAGACCTGGCAGGTGCAGGAGATCTAGGGTTGCCACGTTTGACAGCTGTGATTATTACGGTTGCCAACCTCCAGGTACTAGCTGGAGATCTCCTGCTGTTAGAACTGATCTCCAACCAATAGAGATCAGTTCACCTGGAGAAAATGGCTGCTTTGGCAATTGGACTTATGGCATTGAAGCCTCTCCCCTCCCCAAACCCCTCCTCAGGCTTTGCCCCTAATAATCACAGCTGTCAAACATGGTATGTTCATCTATCAAATGTTCTGAGATGACTGAATCTGTGGCTAAATTTCTTGGTGATGTAATTAAGAGGCGAGGTAAAATGATGTACAGTGGCTAGGTTATATACTCTGTTTGATTGCTCGATGGTATCCCAACAAAGGTATTGAAATTGAAATTAATCTATCAAATGTGTTTGCTGCAAAGTTCCTGGAATCTCTAACATTATGCCCTGGGGCAACCAGTTAACTGATAGCAGAGAACTCAAAACTTTGGAGTTAGAATATTTGAAGTACTACCTCTTTCCATACAAATCCTCCAGTTTGGACTCGGAATGTCTGAAGGACCACCTCTTCCAATATGAATTCTCCCATATGTTAAGATCTTAGCTGGAGAGCCTTTCTTTTATGTTCCCAGAAACTCTGGAACTCCCTCCCAAGGGAGAGGCTGTGGCTCAGTGGTAGAGCCTCTGCTTGGCATGCAGAAGGCCCCAGGTTCAATCCCCGGCATCTCCAGTTAAAGGGACTAGGCAAGCAGGTGATGGGAAAGACCTCAGCCTGAGACCCTGGAGAGCCACTGCTGGTCTGAGTAGACAATACTGACTTTGATGGACCAAGGGTCTGATTCAGTATAAGGCAGCTTCATGTGTTCATGTGTTATACTGAACGCCAGATGCAAACAACCAAGCACTGAAGAGCTAGATGCACCATCTGAAATCCCATTTCTTTTGAACTGCAGTTCAATCACTAATGCGAGTATATGGGACGCTCGACTTGAGAGAAGATGGGCAGCATGAACAGGGTGAGATCAGTCCTTGAGTGCGTTGCTTGCAAAGACTGGAGCGCTGCTCATTTTCTCAGGTGTTTGATTCTCACAGCGCTCACGTCTTTTGCCGCAGCGCCATGATTCCAGCTATGCTTTTCATCCACCCCTAGAAAACCCGCACAGTGGAAAATCCTGCCATTTGCACTTCGCTTTGAAGTGGGAGATGAATTTGGCCACATTAGCTCTGCTTCATACAGACTTTTTGGCAAAAAAAATGAACTGTGGCGTACGATAGCCAGTCTGAACAGAGTGAAAGGGTCGTGCAGTTCAAATGGCTTAAGAGATCAATAGTTTTTGACTCATGTGGCTTAATGGAGAAAGCTGTAAAAGTGAGGAATTATTGCTACAGGGCAAATTGGACGGGTGCCCGCTTAATTCCCAGGAACTTCTGCAAAGAGGGAGGGAAGACACACATGTGTGGGTTGAGTTCTTAATTGGCTGAAGCAGCGCTGTACTGCATATCTGATATAGCTGCCAAAAAAGAAGAAGAAGTCACTGCGCATCGCAAGTTTACAGCATGCGATTGCTTGCGAAAATGGCTGGATCTGGAGAGAAAGCAAACCCTGGTTTATTTTGATTAATGTGAGATCCAGCATGGTGTAGTGGTTAAGAGTGGTGGTTTGGAGCGGTGGAGTCTGATCTAGAGAACCGGGTTTAATTCCCCACTCCTCCACATGAGCGACAGAGGCTAATCTGGTGAACCAGGTTGGTTCCCCACTCCTCCACATGAAGCCAGCTGGGTGACCTTGGGCTAGTCACAGCTCTCTTAGAGCTCTCTCAACCTCACCTATCTCACGGATTGTGTGTTGTGGGAATGGGAAGGGAAGGTGATTGTAAGCCGGTTTGATTCTTCCTTAAGTGGTAGAGAAAGTCGGCATATAAAAACCAACTCTTCTTCTAAGATGACATTTTTATTATTTAGTGTGCTTGAAATGTTAGGTCTGATCTGGGGAACTAGGTTTGATTCCCCACTCCTCCACATGAGTGGTGGAGGCTAATCTGGTGAACTGGATTTGTTTCCCCACCCCTACACACGAAGCCAGCTGGGTGACCTTGGGTGAGTCACACTCTCTCAGCCCCATCTATCTCACAGGGTGTCTGTTGTGGGGCAGGGAAGGGAAGGTGTTTGTAAGCCAGTTTGATTCTTCCTAAAGTGGTAGAGAACGTCGGCATATAAAAAACCAACTCTTCTTCTTCTTCTTCTTCTTCTTCTTCTTCTTCTTCTTCTTCTTCTTCTTCTTCTCCATTGGTGGGATCAGGATCTGGTTTACAGATGATCATTCAGAGCCTGGATTTCTTTCACAGCACCGGTTTCATTGGTTTTCCCTATGAGGGTGGCATCTCTTCAGCATCGGGCTGCCATGTGATGTCACTTCCAGCAAAAAGCCAGAAGTGATGTCATTGCATCAGGGCAATGCTCTAGGATTCTGCCCAAACTCTCTAGTTCAACCCTTCACAGTCTTTAGCAAACCAAAGAAGCAACCGAAGTGGCTCTTAGATCATTTTCTACTGAAGAAGAAAAGACCTGGGAGGAAAATCTGTCAAGATTGAGGAAAGCAAAGACATTTGCATGAGAGATATGTTAGGCATGGAAGAACAGTGGGGTCCCCAGGCATACTTTTGCACTGGCTGCTGAATTTAATGGACATCAGAGCCGCTTCAAGATTTCCTGGATAACACATCTGCCCTTGACCCTTTTCAGTCTGGCTTCAGGCCTGGCGATGGCAGAGAGAGAGAGAGAGAGTCAGTCGCCCGGGTGGACAACCACAATTTAAAATACAGGAAAGGGTTGTGCCTCCTTTCTACTGCTGTTAGATCTTTTGGCAACCCTTCAGCCATTTGATTTTAGCATTTAAGAAGAAGAGCTGGTTTTTATATGCCGACTTTCTCCACCACTTAAGGTAAAATCAAACCGGTTTACAATCGCCTTCCCTTCCCCTCCCCACAACAGACACCCTGTGAGGAATGTGGGGCTGAGAGAGCTCTAAGAGAGCTGTGACTAGCCCGAGGTCACCCAGCTGGCTTCATGTGTCGGAGTGGGGAAACAAATCCAGTTCACCAGATTAGCATCCACTGTTCATGTGGAGAACCCAGTTCTCCAGATCAGAGTCCACCGCTCCAAACCACCGCTCTTAATCACAACACCACGCTGGCTCTCCTTAAAGAAGGAGGTTGGAGTAAGTAACTAGAGTGACTTAAATCCTTTCCTCTTGATGGGGTTGCCAGGTGGGTGATACTGGTGGGCAATTATCTGCCAATCCACACTGCCGCTCCAGAGCTGTGGGCACTCGTGGGTGTACGATGAAAGCACTTCCGGTTTTACTTCTGGAAGTGCCACATCGCCACGGCTGTTTTAACAGGGTTTTGAGTGTTAAATCGGCCGCGCTGATGCGGTGCTTCCAGAAGTAGAACCGGAAGTGCTATCATCGCGTGTGCATGCCCACGCATGGCCAGTGCAGCCCCGCTCCTAAAACCTCCAGCCGATTGGGACCTGGAAACCCTACTTGTTTCCCATGTTCAGGTGGTGATAGCTGGGAAGACTGAAGCAGCAAAACTGGGTCATTTTTGTGCAAATCCTCAAGGTTCTATATTGTCCATGGCTGATTTTTAGATAGGGTTTCCAGGCTATGCTTGGCAACTGGTGGAAGCTTATGGGGGGGGGGACACATGAGGGGCACGCAGCATCTCATATGTCATGATGTATGAAAAACCCCGGAGGTGCTGTTAGGTAGCTCTAGGAATCACCAGAAACTCTATCATAAAATCATAGAGTTACTGGCAATTCCTAGATGTATGCAATATCGCTTGTAGGTTTTCCCCAAAAGTTACTTCATGGTGCCAACTATTTTAAAAATGCCAACTAAAAAAAAAATTCTCACTGCCACTTGGAGTGGTGGCAGGCAACACAGGGGGGCAGCAGGAGGCCTCATAGAATCATAGAGTTGGAAGGGGCTATACAGGCCATCTAGTCCAACCCGCTGCTTAATGCAGGATCAGCCTAGAGCATCCATGACAAGTGCTTGTCCAGCCTTGCTAGGTAGCTGATTTCACTGTCAAATAAGTCTTACTGTAAAAAAAATAATTCTAATATCCAGCCAGTACCTTTCCTCCTGCAATTTAAACCCGTTATTGTGAGTCCTATCCTCTATTGCCAACAGGAACAGCTCCCTGCCCTCCTCTAAGCAACAGCCCTTCAAATACTTCAAGAGAGCAATCATGCCCCCCCACAACCTCCTCTTCTCCAGACTAAACATTCCCAACTCCCTCAGCCTTTCCTCATAGGGCTTGGTCACCAGGCCCCTGATCATCCCTGTTGCTCTCTTCTACACCCACCTGATTCTGTCCACATCTTTTTGAAGTGAGCCTCCTGCCATAGTGGGAGTCCAGGCAACCAGATTTTTAGCATCTGTGTAAAACCTTTGGGGACGATAGCCTGTAATTTTGAAATAGGGTGTCACTAACATGTTGACGGCCCTGGCCTGGATGGCCCAGGCTAAGAACATAAAAACATAAGAAAGGCCATGCTGGATCAGAGCAAGGCCCATCAAGTCCAGCCGTCTGTTCACACAGTGGCCAACCAGGTGCCTCTAGGAAGCCCACAAACAAGACAACTGCAGCAACATTGTCCTGCCTGTGTTCCAAAGCACCTGATATATTCGGCATGCTCCTCTGATCCTGGAGAGAATAGGTATGCATCATGACTAGTATCCATTTTTACTAGTAGAAGTGAATACCCCTCTCCTCCATGAACATATCTATTCCCCTCTTAAAGCCTTCCAAATTGGCAGCCATCACCACATCCTGGGGCAGGAAGTTCCACAATTTAACTGTGCTAGCCTAATCTCATCAGATCTCAGATGCTAAGCAGGGTCGACCCAAGTTAGTATTTGGATGGGAGACCTCCAAGGAATACCAGCGTTATGACATGGAGGCAGGCAATGACAAACCACCTCTCAACTTCTCTTTCCTTGAAACCCCTACGAAGGCTGTGAGATCTACTTCTCAAGCAGGAAGACAGCATTACGCTAGCCAAAACATACATAAAATGGCAGGAAATCTCCAGAATTTCCTATGAGTCCAGCATTGTGAGAAAATACTGAACAGAAAATCTTTGAGAGGATGTGCCATAATTCTTTCTTTCTAAGATGTCCCTAATAGTGGGTTCCTGCTGGGTTTTTCACAGCATTGCTTGCAAATTATGTCATAAAGGAAATTTGGATGAGATTAGCAAAGAACAAAGAAGAATCAAAATAATGTCATTAGCTTCTGCTATCGAGAATTAATTGGGCTGTGGCTGAGTTGGGGCTGTGAGATTGAAAATGCAGAGTTACATCCAACTAAGTCATGGATTTCAATGGGTTTAAATTGTTGTTGGGATGTGGAATGGTATCAGTATAACCTGATCTCATCAGATCTCAGAAGCTAAGCCCCAGATATGAAGGGAGCCCCCAGACTTTGAGGTGCCAGCCTGCCAATCGGCTCTTTCCGCTAGTCCTCGGCAATGCTGAACTTCTGAACCTGAAAACAGATTGGCAGCTCAGTTTGCAAATGCCTGGAGGATGGGGGTGACCCCTTTGTGGTCCCATAAAGTTGGACCCCCTGGCCCAATATTCACCAAACTTTGGTGTCTGTCTAAGGAGAGTCCCTTGCAGCTTCACTGCAAATTTGGTGACTCTACCTCCAAAAAATGCCCCCACAGGCGCTCCAGAAAAAATCCCCATAGACTATAATGGACCCACATTTTTTCAGTAAACCCGGAAATAAAGCCAAAATACCCCTTTACCAGTATGGGTATTCGGTTTATTCCAGGTTTACTGGGAAAAAAACCAGCACAATAAACCAAAACCTGAAATTTACCCCAAAAATTGTTTTGCACGATCTTACAGGCCACGGTTGTCTCCTTGAAGCTCCCATATATGAATCCGACTGTTGGCACATCAAGGTTGGCATTGTCTACTCAGACTGGCAGTGGCTCTCCAGAGGCTCAGGTAGAGGTCTTTCACATCACCTGCTACCTGGTCCTTTTTAACCGGAGATGCCGGGGATTGAACCTGGCACCTTCTGCATGCCAAGCAGTCTCTTCCGCTGAGCCACATCCCCCTCCCTTAAATGATCTACATCTTCCATTTTTAAATGACAGCGGAAAGCACTGCGGGTGTAGAAATAAATGTGATCATGTTAATAATCAGTGTAATGAAGCAGGTGGCTGTTTTGCTTCAAGAATCACTGGAATGATATGAAGAGCATCTTTCATTTCCCTTTCTTTTTACTTGTTTACATTCATTACATCAACGGCAAGGGTTGTATCCCATTTTTATATGAAAATTGCCAGGGCGAATTGATCAATACAGCAGTCGTTTAGTCAAAGGATGAAAATAATATCATCATGCTTCATACTGGTAATTCTGCATTCATTTAATTTCCTTTAAAGATATGGAGGGGGAAAGAAAGAAAAACAGAACTCTACAGTTTTCAAAGACTGTGAAGTTCAAAAGGTATATTTGGACTTTATAAATGCCAAGGTGATAAATTGCTTGGCCACATAACCAATGAATTTATCTAACATACCTTTGACCATTTCACCTACCTCTTATTCCATTTTCCCCAAATTTATATTTTTTTACTCAAGTTCAGAATTGAAGATTTTTTTTAAACAGCCCCCAAGGAAGACCTCTATGAAGCTCAAAATCTGCCAAGGTACTTGATGCTAGGAACTGTATTGTTTCTTAGTAGTTAGCTCACATGTTTTAAAATTCTCAGCATATGTCTTCTGGACCTGGGAAGGACTATAAAGCACAAAATAGACTTCCCTGAGCTGTATTCTTTTAGACGGTCCCGGATAACCTGACTGGAGAAAGACAGATATCCTCCACAGTGAGGATGGTGAGAAAACATCAACTTGCACCAGACATATGGGTTCATTCACTGAGTTTTGCCCCAATTCTGAACCTACCCATTTGGACTATTACCTGGCCTGAATTATCCATTTTAATTTTTCAAAGAAAATCTCTAGCCCTTATTGACCCAGTGATACAAGGCAAAATATGCAGGCGTTATTGCACCCAATCCTTTGGTGAGAAACAAGCCCCCTTCTGTTGTCCCAGCCAATGAGGGAAGTCAGCTTATGATGGCTATACTTCCCCATCCAGTGCTGTTGGCTGATTGGAAAGCATGGGCCTATCTATGGATGAGCGACTGCCCAGGTCAGAAGATACTTAGTGGTCTGTAGTGGGAGGGGAATCAGTGGCAATCTTAGGGATGCCATGTCCCTCTTTGCCACCGGCAGGAGGTTTTGGGGGCAAAGCCGGAGGAGGGCAGGGTTTGGAGAGGGGAGGGTCTTCAATGCCATAGAGTCCAATTGCCAAAGCAGCCATTTTCTTCAGGTGAACTGATCTCTATTAGCTGGAGATCAGTTGTAATAGCAGGAGATCTCTAGCTAGTACCTGGAGGTTGGCAACCCTAGCTGCCACCCCAGCTTAACCAAAGCTTGCATTCTCAGAGATGATTTTCTTAACCCCCTGATAGGGTTGCCAACCTCCAGGTGGTAGCTGTAGATCTCCCGCTATTACAACTGATCTTCAGGTGATATAGATCATGGCCGCTTTGGTAATTGGACTCTGTGGCATTGGAGTCCCAACCCCCCAAACCCCACCCTCCTCAGCCTCTGTCCCAAAAATCTCCTGTCGGTGGTGAAGAGGGACAGGGCAACCCTAGTGGCCGCTGAGAAATGTGATTCGATAACGCAAACAACACAGGGCGCAGATACATGGGCTGTAACATTTAATGCTAATTGAATATTTAATCCCATAAAGCCTTTAACCCCGAAAACATGTTGTGATACATCCACCAAAGCTTTGTCCGACTTGGGAGACCTGCTGGAATATCGATTTTGGGCCCAGGTTGCCGCAGAATACAGAAAGGCTTAAATAACAGGCAACTTTTTTGTCTTTTTCCCCACCCCCCTACCCCTTAAAAAAAAAGAAGAAGCCACGAGTCTTCTAAATCATGTGCTGGGCTATGTAATAGTATCCGCATAATAACCATTACCTTATCTGGAGGAAACAATTATGGGAAATGATATTCAAAGCCAATTACTTTCACAAGATTTCATACGATTGACGAAAATTCTTTTTGCGGGCTTTAGTGGCGGAAAAAAATTAAGTGGATTTTCTCATAGTGCCAGGACTTTAGAAACAGATATAGTTAAACCAGCCAGGTGGGTAGACAGTAGAGATGAACAGACATATTTGGTAATTGTGGGGAGTGTTGCTTTAACATCTGCAGCTAGTGAGAGAAGAAGAAGAATTGTTTTTTATATGCCGACTTTCTCTCCCACTCAAGGAAGAATCAAACCGGCTTACAATCACTTTTCCCCTCCCCACAACAGACACCCTGTGAGGTAGGTGAGGCTGAGAGAGCTCTAAAGAGCTGTGACTAGCCCAGGGTCACCCAGCTGGCTTCATGTGTAGGAGTGGGGAAACAAATGCAGTCCACCAGATTAGCTTCCACTGCTCATGTGAAGGAGTGGGGAATCAAACCTGGTTCTCCAGATTAAAGTCCACCACTCCACATGAACACATGAAGCTGCCTTATACTGAATCAGACCCTCGGTCCATCAAAGTGGACCTGAGGGGAAAGCAAATTTCCTAGTATGTGTGATAAGACTGCAAAAGACATGACCTCTGTCCTTATCAATCTCTTTCCACAAAGTTGGGTCCATCCTGTCGATCCAATGTGAACTTGGCTTCTGTATACCATAGAGTCTAGGAGGAATGGAACTCCTAGAGTTGGCATCACATCCCTTCTGAGTTCCATCCCTACTGCAAACTCTGGGCTCCTCAGGCACTGGTCCCAAATCTTCAGGAATTTTCCAAGTTGGACTGGGCATTCCTAGCCTGAGGAAAATAGGCCTGAATGATCCAGCGCTTAGCCCAATCCCATCAGACTGGGTCTTTACCCGGGAGCCTGAAGGTAAACACATGAAGCTGCCTTCTACTGAATCAGACCCTTGGTCCATCAAAGTCAGTATTGTCTACTCAGACCAGCAGTGGCCCTCTAGGGTCTCAGGCAGAGGTCTTTCACATCACCGGCTTGCCTAGTCCCTTTAACTGGAGAGGCCGGGGATTGAACCTGGGACCCTCTGCATGCCAAACAGATGCTCTACTACTGAGCTACGGCCCTTCCTCCAAACCACTGCTTTTAACCACCACACCATGCTGGCTGTTGTAGGGAGGGGAAGGAAAGGGGATTGAGAGAAGCCGCCCCAAGCTCAGGAACTGCAGATATCAACTGACAAAGTTCCTCAGTGAATACATGCAGAGAGGGGGCTTCCTGGGGACTGCTTCGGAAATGGTGGTAGCTCTTGTGAAGGCAGAAAGGTGGGATATAAATGTTGTAAAATAAATATATAAAAAGAAATGGGGGGGCACCACCTAGGGTTGCCAACCTGCAGATGGTGGCTGGAGATCTCCCGCTATTACAATTGATCTCCAAGCGACAGAGATCAGTTCACCTGGAGAAAATGAAGAAGAAGAAGAGTTGGTTTTTATACCCCAATTTTCTCTACCAGCTTACAATTGTCTTCCTTTCCTCCCCCCATAACAGACCTCTTGCGAGGTAGGTGGGTCTGCTGGGTTACCTTGGACTAATCACAGTCCTCTCAGAACTCTCTCAGCCCCATCTACCTCACAAGGGGTCTGTTGTGGGAGGGGAAGGGAAGGCGATTGTAAGATTGTAAGTTTGATTCTCCTTAAAAAGGTAGAGAAAGTCGGCATATAAAAACTAACTCTTCTTCTTCTTCTTCACCTTCTGTCATTCTGTGAGGAGACAGTTATGGCTTGATAAATGCCACAGCATGAACATACCGATGCTGTTCTTCTCTCCTTATTTTATTGTACTTCGGTGGTACCTGATGCTGTCAATTGTCCCATTCTATGTAGGTCACTGCCTGGTGATCACCAACTGCTGCTTGTGGGATTGCGCAATTATGTGCGACACAGAATGCCCGTTCTTCCCACTTATTTGATACATGTTAATTTGGGATCCTCTTGACGCTTTGATTATAACAATCTGAGTTCCTAATCATAGATCATGGACCTGCAACAGGAAGCAACGGTGGTAATTTAAATGTAATTCTCGATTCACGTTGAGCATGTGAACCTCTCTTAATGTTGGCTCAAATGCTAAGTAGAAGTGGGCTAATTAAAGTCAATGCACATTAAGGGAGGCGTCAAAGCAGCTATGTCACAATGTGTGATTTACGCTTGATTTTCTCTCGATGCTGCGAACAGGAGAGGAATCCTGTCTTATGGTAATGATTGGGGGCCTGTTTTGCATTGAAATCTGTACTCCTCAGTGAAACCTCATCAGAGCTTTTTAGGAAAACCTTCGGGTGAATGTCCACAGTTCTAGCCAGTGTTCTAGTGAGCCAAGTTCTAGTGAGCCAGCGTGGTGTAGTGGTCAAGAGCGGTGCTTTGGAGCGGTGGACTCTAATCTGGAGAACCAGGTTCGATTCCCCACTCCTCCACATGAGCTGTGGACGCTAATCTGGTGAACCGGGTTGGTTTCCCCACTCCTCCACATGAAGCCAGCTGGGTGACCTTGGGCTAGTCACAGCTCTTATGTTCATAAATAAATAAATAAATAAATAAATAGGCCTGTATCCTACCACCCCATTGAGCAAAGCTTGAAGCCTTCCTCCCACCTAAGTCGGAAGAGCCACTGAGGCTGGTTGAACCCTTATGCTGGAGGAAGTTCCTCCAGCTTCAAGTTGGCTACCACCAATGGTCACCAATTTGCGTGGCACAAGCATCATCTCTTTGGGGATGATGGCCCAGTGACTCTTCCACCCCCACGGTGTCCAAGCTGAGCATGGCGCAGGCTTTGCTCAAGACCTCGCCCTATTCTTCCTGTGCCAACAACCACCAGACTTGACTGGGAGAGGAACCCCAGAAGACGTCTTGAGCCCCAAAGGGTTTTGCTTTCCAAAAACGTTCTCTCTGCCAAGCCAAGCCACCATGATTGACTCTGAAGAACAGAGAGCCTGCTTAATATTGTAAAGGTTAAGGGCAGGAAATTAAATGTGCAGACTGTGATCCACCATATTAGCATCCCACTGTCTGACCTAAATTGAGCAGTGAGGAGAATATTGATCAGCAGCAGAGAACTGGAGGCCGGGGTGGGGGGTGGGGGTGGGAATTGACTCTGAAATTGATAATGTATATGCATGCCTACCTGTGAATCAGAATGAGCGGTTAATATATTAAAATATCTTCTAGTTGCCCACTGCACAGGCCAGAAACAAAAGAAGCTGAAGCCCAGCATCCTTCCTCCAGGCCACACAGAAGACTCCTCCTCCCAGCTACTAAAACTATCAGGAAGGCCACAGGGTGAAGATAGGGTTGCCAACCTCCAGGTAGTAAAACAACCACAATGGCACTACTAGCAAATATCACACATATACATTTCTATGCCTAAAGTCAATGTAATAAACAATTCATACAATAGCGAAATTACAACCAAACAGTTGTTACAAGCAATACAATACACAGTGCAAAAAGCTCACAGTGCATCAAAGTAACTTGATAAGTTTTCCAAAGCAGGTCCAGTCTTTGCAATGCACAGCCTATCAATCAAGTACAAAGTTCATAGTTGCCAATATAATAGGTATCCGGTAATTCCTCCCATTTTGCATCAGCTTCTTCAAAGTGCTCAGCAAGCCATCCACTAACTACAGGAGGTTACACACCTAGTTTGGAACATAGGTTCCGTGAAACATTTTTTCATAGGATTGCCTTTATTGAAGAAGCTGATGCGAAATGTGATATTTGCCAGTAGTGCCATTGTGGTTGTTTTACCTATAGTTTTGGCACTCGATATATTGTTTGGTTGCTTGGTTGTAACCTCCAGGTAGTGGCTGGCAATCTCCTGCTATTAAAACTGATCTCCAGGTAGGGTTGCCAGGTCCTTCTTTGCCACTAGTGAGAGGTTTTGGGGGTGGAGCCTGAGGAGGACGGGGTTTGGGAAGGAGAGGGACTTCAATGGGGTATAATGCCGTAGAATCCACCTTCCAAAGCGACCATTTTCTCCAGGTGAAGTGATCTCTGTCACCTGGAGATAGGTTGCCAACCTCCAGGTACTAGCTGGAGATCTCCTGCTATTACAGCTGATCTTCAGCCGATAGGGATTGGTTCACCTGCAGAAAATGGTTGCTTGGGCAATTGGACTGTAGGGCATTGAAGTAAAACCCCCATGCATAAACAACCTTTATTTACAGTGTTTATTATTGTATTCACTGTGTTTGTATTGTAAACCATAAGGTATTTTATTAATTGTGGTTAGCCGCTCTAAGCTCTGCTTTGTAGTGGGAGAGCAGGATATAAATAGAAATCAATAAAAATAAATTGAAAAGGATGATGGTTGGATTGTGTCTGGTTGGTGCGAGAGGCTCAGAGGAAATCCACTTTGGGGGGGCTACAGTGGCTCTCCTGATGTGATCTTTAATTGCTTGAAAGGACAGCGGGGATAAACAGATGACCAGGCCACATCCAGAAGAACACTGTTTCATAATAGATCAGGACTGGCCAACATCTTGTTATCCTTGGTGCCCGTGGCAAGAAAATGGTCCTGTCACATTTCTATACGAAACACACCAGAAAGAGGTATTAGGAAGTGATCGGTAATAAACCTACTGGCATTGTTCCCTGACTATGAAATTTTGCTCGGTTCTAAAAACAAGTCCCCCTACTCTGACTGCTCACATTTAGCATCTAATCTGCTCATCTGGCATGAGAGAAGGCGGAACCATGTGTCAGGCGGGAGTATGATTCATCTCTCACGTTTATCCAGTATTACCTTCCCTTCTCTCTCCGTCTGCTCCCCCCTCGGTTCGCTTCTTTCCCTCCCTCCCACCCCCTCTAAATTTAGACTGGAAATTTCTCCAAGCAGAGACCAGTCTTTGATAGCTCGTTGCTCTTTGCTCTCCTTTTAACAGTAGGGTGGGAGGCTCCCATACCAATCACGATAGCGGGAAAACCCGAAGGTTGTTTATGCGAGGGTACTTTCACTCACATGCGAATCGGTTGTTCCTTGGAGTTATGCATGAGTTTTCCATTCATTAGAGATGACCTCGTGTCCCTTGCAATGTCCAGGCCTTCCCATTCCTCTGTTAACCTGACTCTTCCATCTTCCCTGAGCAAAGCCCAGGTGCAATCCCCGTGCATAAGGCAAAGTGCGGGGCATGCAAGTTTGGTTTCACTCACAGCCTATTACAAAGCAGCATATAAAGAGGCGGGGATTGAAATACTTCCTGCTTCCTCAGAGCTCTTTCTGAGCAGAATAAAAGCTTTTTAAAACCGAGGCTTGGATTTCTTCCCACCCCCTTTCAGATTGTTCTGTTTCGTTGTTGTTGTTGTTAAAATGCTTTTTTTAATGTGGCAATTGGGTTTGGGTGGGGGGAATTTTCTCTCACAGTAAGTACTACGAGTAAGCCAATCACAAAGCAGCATAGCCATCTCTTCTTCTTCTTCTTCCACAGGTGGAACTCCATCCATCTGCAGAAATCCTCTGGTAGATCCAAGCCACTATATTTCCCTTTGCCTCTTTATCTTCACAAACACCAGAGTTGGTACCTTTGGACAGTTCGGCCCTTCTCCATGAAGCAAAACAAAGAGGACATCAAGGAGTTTGTCGTGACCTCAGTATAATCCCAGGTAGCTACTGGTATTGTTTTAATTATTTGAATGATTAAACTCAGATTTGGAAATCAGGTCACTCTCGTTTAATGGTTGTTAGGGACCCTCATTATGATCTGCAGGCAGTTTGGGTTTTCAGTGCGGGTGCGATAAACAGACAAACGCGGTGTCGTAACTCTACAAAACAGCGTGTCCTCATTAACTTTTTCTTCTTTTCTTTCTTTTTTTAAAAAAACCTCCTGCTATTAGCATTTTTCTGCCTGCAGAAGCATGTTTTGAAAAGGAAGTTGTGGATAACCGAAGTTTGGATGTACATTTGGAGAGGGGCCAAGTTGGTTCTATAGCGCCCTCAAATCATCACTGTCGTTTTCTCTTTGCTAAGGAAAATGCTTTTTTAAAAGAATAATTTCTGCAGGACTTCAGAGACCATTTCCCCTGGAGGTAGGGTTGCCAACCTCCAGGTGAGGCCTGGAGAGCTCCTGGAATTACAGTTGAACTCCAGACTATAGGTATCAGATCCCCTGTAGGACATGGCTGCTTTAGAAGGTGGACTGTATGGCATAATGCCTGGCCGAGGTCCCTCCTCAAACCCTGCCCTCCCCAGGCTCTATCCCCAAATGTCCATGAATTTCACAACCTGGACTCTGAGGAAATGGCAACTATGACATCACATCCATAGGGTTGCCAACCTCCAGGTACCAGCTGGAGATCTCCTGCTATTACAACTGATCTCCAGCTGATAGAGATCAGTTCACCAGCAGAAAATGGCCGCTTTGGCAATTGGACTCTATGGCATTGAAGTCCCTCCCCTCCTCAAACCTCGCCCTCCTCAGGCACCGCCCCCAAAACCTCCCACCGGTGGCAGAGGGATCTGGCAACCCTACACATCCCTGCTGAGCTCCTTCCCCCTCCCCAGACCCCTCTTCCAATCTCCTGGAATTTCCCAAACTGGAGTTGGCAACTCTACTCCTTCAGTATACCCCCCACACTTCTAAAATGTAATAATACTTGTCATTTGCAGTGCACATTGCAATAATTTAAAGCCCAATCTCAGCATTCTTTAGGATGCCCTGGAAAGTGAACTGGTTTTATACTCCCTACTCCTTAGGGTTGCCAGCTCTGGATTGAGAAATACCTGGAGATTTTGGGGGTGGAGCCTGAGGAGGGCGGGGTTTGGAGAGGGGAGGGACTTTAATGGGGTATAATGCCATAGAGTCCACTTTCCAAAGTGGCCATTTTCTCCAAGGGAACTGATCTCTGTTGCCTGGAGATCAGATGTAATATCGGGAGATCTGCAGCCACCACCTGAAGGTTGGCAACCCTATCTACATTGCAGATGAGGAGACTCAGGGGGGCTTCCTAAAGCCACCACCTAACTATATGGGTGGAGTAAGGTGCAATTTATCACTGGTTAATGTACACATATCCGGAAACATTGATAGTTCTATATAGAGTTGCCAACCTCCAGGTACTAGCTGGAGATCTCCTGCTATTAGAAGTGATTTCCAGCCAATAGAGATCAGTTCCCCTGGAGAAAATGGCAGCTTTGGCAATTGGACGCTATGGCATTGAAGTCCCTCCCCTCCCCAAACCCAGCCCTCCTCAGGCTCCGCCCCCAAAACCTCCCACCGGTTGTGAAGAGGGACCTGGCATCCCTAGTTCTATACCAGATTGGTGTGTGACCAATTTTCCTTGTGGCAAGACCCATGGTTTGAGTTAAGAGCTTAGGCCTCGGATAATATAAGATAAAAATACCTCATAAGGCTCACTTGCAGATGTGTTTTTATAGTCATGTTGTATATTTATGACCACTGAGGAAGGCCTATCAGGCCAAAACACATATTATCCTGTATTTGCCATTTATATTGAGTGTATATCAACTGTGTATGACATGTTTGTAACGGATGACGCAGCCTGCATTCCAGGACCTGTGTTTTGAAGAAATTTATAGTGGACACCTTGTAATAAATATAATTATTTTGTTATAGTTTATAGTTCCCAGCTCAGCCTTTCAGGCTCCCTGTAAGATAGGGTTGCCAGCTCCGGGTTGGGAATAACCTGGAGGTTTTGGGGGCGGAGCCTGAGGAGGGTGGGGTTTGGGGAGGGGACTTCAATGCCATAGAGTCCAATTGCCAAAGCGGCCGTTTTCTCTAGGTGAACTGATCTCTATTGGCTGGAGATCAGTTGTAATAGCATGAGATCTCCCGCTACTACCTGGAGGCTGGCAACCCTACTATCAGCTGGAGATCAGTTTTAATAGCAGGAGATCTCCAGCTACTACCAGGAGGTTGGAGAGAATGAAGGCTCAGTGCTGTATAGATGATGGAAAAGATCCAAACAGCACTACAAAGTAATATCAACACAAGATAAATTTATAAAGGTGCAGGTAAGCGCAAGGAGTGAACATATGTACAGAAATTAAGGGAAACACAATCAGGATTTTTTTGCAATTAGCATAAATAGTCCAGCAAGATATGCAAAATGACAAAAGAAATTGTCCAATGGATCACATAAAAACAATATAGCTGTCCATGAAAGACTTTCCTTTACTTCTCGGTAGCTGGACACAAAATGTCAAGAATGAGGACCACAGCGAGGAGGTGCCAGAAGAGGTGCCCGGACGTGTCGTCTAGATCATGCACACGTTTCGCACATGGCTTCATCAGCTACACATATCAGAAAAGTTTATAACAATCATATCAATTTCAAAGAGGGACCTCTTTGAAATTGATATGATTGTTATAAACTTTTCTGATATGTGTAGCTGATGAAGCCATGTGCGAAACGTGTGCATGATCTAGACGACACGTCCGGGCACCTCTTCTGGCACCTCCTCGCTGTGGTCCTCATTCTTGACATTTTGTGTCCAGCTACCGAGAAGTAAAGGAAAGTCTTTCATGGACAGCTATATTGTTTTTATGTGATCCATTGGACAATTTCTTTTGTCATTTTGCATATCTTGCTGGACTATTTATGCTAATTGCAAAAAAATCCTGATTGTGTTTCCCTTAATTTCTGTACATATGTTCACTCCTTGCACTTACCTGCACCTTTATAAATTTATCTTGTGTTGATATTACTTTGTAGTGCTGTTTGGATCTTTTCCACTACCAGGAGGTTGGCAACGCTACTGTAAGGTATGTGTCTCCTGCTTTTAACCACCACATCAACTCCTTGTAAATCTCCCTTTAATACCAACTTGGTTTGGGCAGCAGCAGGTTACCGAGGGTCAAGGGCAAGGGCTGATCACTCTGCGGTCAAGAATTCCTGGAGATTGGGGGTGGAGCCTGGGGAGGGACCTCAGTGGGGTACCATGCCAAAGAACCAACCCTCCAAAGCAGCCATTTTCTCCCAGGATAATTGATCTCTGTAGTATGGAAATCAGTTGTAATTCCAGGGGATCTCCAGGCCGTAGCTGGAGGTTGGCGACCCTATCTAGGGCACAAAGCAGCTCAGGTCTGGCTCTTGCAAATTCCTCCTCCTTCCATGGCCATCAAATGCTAAATTATATATGTGAGCGCAAATCCTTGTTTTTATGTACCACTGCAGATTACTCCGCAGTCATACACCATGGGTTTGGATTGTAAAGATGTAATTTACATAATAGACTTCTAATTCTATGGAGATTAAGGCAGCCAGGCTTAAAACGACAAGCATTTCCCCCTGTGCAGCAGAAATGAGCAGGCAGGGGCAACCAGATTTCACCCATTCCTCTTCTTTGCTCCCAAATATATTTCCTTCATGGAATCAAGAACCCAAAATGTGATATTTGTGGGCAAAGAAATCAATCAAAACAACCATCGGGCTGCCAACTCCATAGAAACGATGGGTGAACAAATATTTATTTCTTCTGTACATTTCTATCCTGCCATTCCTTCAAGGAACTCAGGATGGTTTACATCAGGGGTGTCGAACTCATTTGTTATGAGGGCCTGATATGACATAAATGACCAGGATAGGTCATGCCTCGTCAGCCTAGATCGGTACGGTTGCCAACCTCCAGGTACTGCAAACTATCCACTAATGCAGGGGTGGGGAACGTCAGGCCTGGGGGCCATTTAAGGCCCGCGAAACCATTTGGTCTGGCCCTTTGTGGGTCCTGGCAGATCTGTAGTTCAGAAGGATCTAAGACTGGTGATCCGCCCCCCTCCCATGGGCAGGAATAGCCTCTATTCAAGGCGGATGTGAGTTTGTTTTGCTGAGAAAAGGCACCCTTTCCCCCACCCTTGCAGAAGAGTCTTTAGCTATGGAGCTGCTAGGACCGCCCAAGAAACTGTGTTAACCCTTTCCCACCCAGGGCATGGATAAATGTATTCCCGGTTGGTTGCCTGCCTGCTTGCCCATGCCTGGGGGGGGGGGTGTCATCTGGGGCAGTTGCCTGCTTGAGGCTTGGTTGGCTAATTTTTAAGTTGATAATTGTGTATGGCCCGCGAATGATGTTATAAATATCCAAATGGCCCCTGGCAGAAAAAAGGTTCCCCACCCCTGCACTAATGCGATAAAGTTGGTTATCAAGAAAAAATCAGCACTTGGCTCATATCTAAACACATATATTGTAAGGAGAGACACAAATAACAACAAGGCAGTGCAAATATCTACAAGTGAACCGTCATCTAAACAGGAAACAAATACCTAACAACAGTACAAGAAATATGTACAAGAAATCTATGTCCAGGTTTCCCTCAGAGTCCAAAAGACACTTCATATGACTGAAAAGTCCTTGTAAAGGCAAGCCCTTGAAAACAAGGATGGAATCTTCTTCATAGGTCTGTACTGATGAACAGACACTTGGACAGCAATCCCAACGGTAGCTGTAATGTTTTTTCAGACGAGGAACCTGCTGGCACGAGCAAAGGAAACGTCTTCCAGGTAACTGATGCTTTCACCAATAATGGCTTCTTCAGCCTTAGCTTCTATGGCTGCATCGCAGTCTTCCACAAGTCACTAAACTTCATTCTTCAGCATGAAGAATGGACTTTTGCAATATTTGTACTGGTTATATTCATGGACTTCTGTAATGTCTGTATTGGTTATAAGTTAATGTTTAAAAGTTCAATACAGGGATTGTGATCACAGGTGACATATTTTGGAAAATTGTGTGACTTCATTATTTATGTGGAGCCTTGTGCTGAGGCTTTTTTCCTTACCACCTGGAGGCTGGCAACCCTAATCCCCTGCCAGTGGCCAACGGGAACGTGGCAATCCTAATCAGTCATGAGGGCCAGACAGAATCTTTGAACATCAGTTCCTCGGGGATAACCGAAACGGGAGGCTTGGTAAGACTTCCAAAGGCATCTGGTTGACCACTGTGAGAAGCAGGCTGTTGAACATGATGGGCCTTGGGTCTGATCCAGCGTGGCTGTTCTTGCGTCCGTATTGCCTTTTCTGACAAGCCCTCCCTCTTGAGCAATTGAAGGCCGGCCACAACTCCTCCCCAGTCTTTCTCTTCCCGCTCCCAACTGCCACCACTCTCTTTCATGGTGACACAAAACTCCTGCCCTTTGGATCGCACATTGCATTTCCTCCTCCGTTTTTCTTCAGCTGTATCATTTAACCAGTCCTCCCCTTTACTGTAGGACACCGACTCGTTTTTTCTCCCTTTCCCATTTTTGGCGATCAAAAATGCACGGGAGAGGGAAAGTCTCTAAAGGCTTTTTTGCTGTTGCCGTTCCCTGAAAGTAACCCCCATGTTGCTGCTGCAAGAAGAATACCTAAGACAAATATGCTGGAAAAACAAAGAGGCTACCTGAGGAGGAGTTTCAGAAAAAACTGAAATTATACTATGAATATGTTCAATTGTAATAGTGATACAAAGCAGTAGATTCATTTGAATGGGACTAATAGTATGCCATGAAGGAGCTAGAAAGGATTCTTAAGTGTAAGGATGTGACACTGGCAACCAAGATCAGGTTTTGCCATCATATTCCCTATAGCTATGCATGGGTGTGGGAGCTGGACAATGAAGAAAGCTGATAAGAAGAAAGTAGATTCCTTTGAAATGTGGTGTTGGAGGAGAGTGTTACGGATACCCTGGACCGCCCAAAAAACTAATCAGTGGGTTTTAGATCAAATCAAGCCCGAACTGACCCTAGAAGCTAAAATGACTAATCTGAGCCTGTCGTACTTTGGACATATTATGAGAAGACAACAGTCACTGGAAAAGACAATCATGCTAGGAAAAGTTGAAGGCAGCAGGAAAAGAGGAAGGCCCAACATGAGATGGATTGACTCTATACAGGAAACCATAGCCCTCAGTTTGCAAGATCTGAGCAAGGCTGTTAAGGATAGGACACTTTGGAGGACACTGATTCATAGGATCGCCATGAGTCGGAAACGACTTGACGGCACTTAACACACACACAATAGTATTGATAGACTAGGGTAGTTTACATAGGTGGTTTATCAGAATAAGGAATTAGCAATGTGTAATTCGATTAACCTTAATGTATGATAAACGGTGATAAAAAGAACGAGCAAAGATTTATTGAAAAGTCACACTAATGATTAGTTTAGAATGAATGTCTCTGATTTAAAGCATGAAACATTTTAATAATGCAGTTTTTAAGAATTACATGATATTGCTCATCTGTTGTTAAGGCTGTAAATATATGGTTCTCTTTGGAGGGCATGACACACTGTATGTATGGGATTGTGAGTGTTCTTTTTTTTCTTTTAATAAAATTTTATGGGTGGGGGAGAAAAACAAAGAGCCCAATATTGCTGTCCTTTGACTGTCCCCCGCATCTCTGGCTTCTTTCTTTCTCTCAAAATACACAAACATATGAAGGATGACCAGTGTTCTCAAACATGCACATTTATTTATTTTATATATAGGGCCCCAAAGCTGTTTACAAGAGTGTTCGCTCCTCTTCAGTTTTATCTACATAACAACAACCTTGTGAAGGATGTTGGGACAAGAGAGAGACTGACCCAAGATCACTAGGGTTGCCAGCTCCGGTTTGGGAAATACCTGGAGATTTTGGGGGTGGAGCCTAAGGAGGGTGAGGTTTGGAGAGGGGAGGGGGTTCAATGCCATCAAGTCCAATGGCCAAAGCGGCCATATTCTCCAGGTGAACTGATCTCCATCGGCTGGAGATCAGTTGTAATAGCGGGAGATCTCCAGCCACCACCTGGAGGTTGGCAACCCTGAAGATCATCCAGCCAGCTTCCATGAAAGAGCAGGGATTCGAACCTGGCTCTACCAGATGCTAGTCTGGTGTGCTAGTCACCACAGCATGCTGGTTCTCCATACACAACCAAGGGAGCAAGAAGCAGACATACCCAACTGCAATGAACTATGTGGGTAGAAATCTAGATTTTCTCATGCCAAATCTAGTGGGATCTGATTTAGCATATGTATTTATTTATACCTCACTTTTCTCCGCAATAGAGACCCAAAGAAGCTTACAACACCTTTTCTCGTCTCCTCTATTTTATCCTCACAACAACCCTGTGCAGTAAGGTAGGCCGAGAACCAAACTAGACATTACAGTAGGATTGCCAGGTCCCTCTTCACCTCCGGCGGTAGATTTCGAGGGTGGAGTCTGAGGAAGGTAGGGTTTGGAGAGGGGAGGGGCTTCAATGGGGTACAATTCCATACAGTTAGGGTTGCCAACCTCCAGGTACTGGCTGGAGATCTCCTGCTATTATAACTGATCTCCAGCCGATAGAGATCAGTTCCCCTGGAGAAAATGGCCGCTTTGGCAATTGGACTCTATGGCATTGAAGTCCCTCCCCACCCCAAACCCTGCCCTCCTCAGGCTCCACCCCTAAAACCTCCCGCCAATGGCGAAGTGGGACGTGGCAACCCTACATACAGTTCGCCTTCCAAAGTGGCCATTTTCTCCAGGTGAACAGATCTCTATCGGCTGGAGATCAGTTGTAATAGCGGGAGGTCTCCAGCCCCAACCTGAAGGTTGGCAACCCTATTCACAAGCTGGTCTGGGGTCCCAGTTAGGGAGAATAAGAGGGATATGTACAAAAATAAATACAGTAATAACCTTCTTGTAAACCATTAAGAAGAACTGAATGAGTTGTAACAGCACAATTCCAAGGCCTTTCGTTAGCCAACAGAGTGGATTTGAGCAAAATAAATCACTTCATCATGGTAATTAATTTACTGTTAGGCCTTGGAAGCTCTGGAGGAGACCCATTCATGGCAGACACTCAACTCCTGCACAAAACACAGCAAGCTGACAAGGCAACCTTACAGAATCAGAAGGTTAATGTCCTTTGGAGGAATTGTCTGGGTTACAATGGGGAGACATGCTTTCTTTGGGAAACAAAGTGCTGGACAAAAGATGAGTAGAATAAAAATGGGTCACGCCAATCATTTCTCTCACGCGTCGGAGAATTGTGAAAAGTAAAAATAAAAACAAAGCAGTGTAAGACTGTGGAGAAATGTAGTTTTTTTTTTTAGAGTTTTGAACTGAGCAAAACTTTCACCTTGAGTTTTAAAAAGGTTTTTTCTGCCTCTTGGGAGAGGACAGGCAGTGGGGAGAGGAGTCAGTTGCTCGCCAGCCTCATGCATCACTAGGGTTGCCAGTTCCAAGTTGGGAAATACCTGGAGATTTGGGGGGAACCTGAGAAGGGCAAGGTTTGGAGATGGAACTTCAATGCCATAAAGTCCAATTGACAAAGTGACCATTTTCTCCAGGGGAACTGATCTTTGTTGCCCGGAGATCGGTTGTAACACTGGGAGATCTCCAGCCACCACCTGGAGGTTGGCAAGCTATCTGTAATAGTGAGAGATCTCCAGCCATCACCTGAAACCCTACCCACCACGGCTTTTTAAATGCCAATGGTAGGCCTGGCTGGATACTAAGCAGGTGACATCTAGAAGGAAACAGAGTTTAGAGGTTGAAAACTCTAGAGAAGTCTTTTCCTGCAGACTTCAGGAAAAGCATCTTTGATGAGGTTTCCACCTCCAGGTTGGCAAATACCTGGAAATTTTGGGGGTGGAGCCTGAGGAGGGAGGAGTTTGTGGAGGGGAGGGGGACTTCAATGCCGTAGAGCCCAATTGCCAAAGTGGCCATTTTCTCCAGGGGAACTGATCTCTGCCGCTTCGAGATCAGTTGTAATAGTGGAAGATCTCCCTCCGCCACCTGAAGGTTGGCAACCCTATATATAACTCCTAGGCTTGAGAAGGAGGCTCTCTCTGGGGGGCTGATTCCACCAAGGCAGACAGAGCCCTCAGTGGGGGTCCGCTAGAGGCAGCCGTTGCTATGCCCAGCCAAGAAGACTAGGGTTTCCAGGTCCCTCTTGGCCACTGGAGGGAGGTTTTTGGGGCAGAGCCTGAGGAGGGTGGGGTTGGGAGAAGGGAGGGACTTCAGCACCATAGAGTCCAATAGCAAAACCAGCCATTTTCTCTGGGTGATCTGATTGGCTGGAGATCAGTCGCAATAGCAGGAGATCTCCAGCTATTACCTGGTGGTTGAGAAAAATATGAAGATTCCAGCTGATGAAGCTGCAATTTTGCAGTGAAAACGCTAGTGTGCATCCAGACCGCGTTTCTGTGGATTTCTTCAATTTTTCAGCTCTCCTCGTGTTGCTTTTTGAAGAAAGCAACCTAGAGATAAGACTCTTACTTACCTTGAAAAAGACTTTCCATCTTGGATTTGCTTGTACATACTATCACTGCTGTTTTCACTTGTCTGTAGATGTTACACATTGTTCACAATATATGTTTGCATAGTTTGCTTGTGTATTATTTAAATTAATTGGTTTGAGCCTAGTACTATATTTCCACTACTATTACCTGGTGGTTGGCAACCCTACAGAAGAGGTTGGAGGGCCCGAAGCAGGCAAACGGTAAGCCTACACATACCAGATCAAGGTAGAATTTTGCCTGAAGTGAACTGGTAAGGCACCCAGGTGAAATATTTGTAGGTATTTCAAGGGAACCCAAACGAATTTTGTCCTAGCAAGCTATCTTCAGGCGAAAGGGGTGAGGGAATACGACTGTTTTCAACAGATAAGCATTTCATCCGAGTCTCTTGTTTGGACGGCTTTTGCCTGCTTTGCTCGACCCCGGTGTTTCCGTAACGAGCCAATCTGACTCTGGAAGGTTCAGGCAGGCAGTTCAGCCAGGAGTGCTACTCTTTCAGGTAAATAATCAGAAAGCACATCAACTTGACATTGTAGCAAGCCGTTCGGCCTGCTGAGAAACAAGAACGGGCGACTCATCGTGCTTTCCCCGTCCTTTGAACTGCACAAGAGGGAGATAATGAAGTGCCGATGAATAATTCAATGGCGCGGCCTGCGAGAACTCGGCAGTTTTTAACATTCCCAGCCCGGCAACTGAATTGGAACCAGAGCGCAGGAAGATGAAGCCAGAGTGCCGATCAGATCCATCTTCCCCAACTGGGAAACAACGTGGCGTATCCTTGGTCAGGAGTCTATGTTTTGCAAACCAAGTGACCAAATTCTCCACCCCAACAGCGGAGGTTCTTTTTCAGGTTGCCACTGAATATTTAAGAGCCCCGTGGCACAGAGTGGTAAGCGGCAGTACTGCAGTCCAAGCTCTGCTCACGACCTGAGTTCAATCCCGACAGAAGTTGGTTTCAGGTAGCCGGCTCAAGGTTGACTCAGCCTTCCATCCTTCCGAGGTCGGTCAAATGAGTACCCAGCTTGCTGGGGGTAAAGGGAAGATGACTGGGGAAGGCCCTGGCAAACCACCCCGTAAACAAAGTCTGCCTAGTAAACGTCGGGATGTGACGTCACCCCATGGGTCAGGAATGACCTGGTGCTTGCACAGGGGACCTTTACCTTTTACCTTTACTGAATATTTACCAAAGGCAATCTGATGATTCTCAGGGAAAACATCAGGGGGATATCAAGGGACGCTAAAAGAACTTTGATGAGACCAATCAAACTTTCCTGGGGATTGTAGGTTGCAAGGTCCCTCTTTGCCACTGGTGGGAGTTTTTGGGGGCGGAACCTGAAAAAGGTGGGGAAGTGTTTTAAATAAATACATAAATAACAGGCAAATTATGTAATCTGAAGACCAGTTATAATTCCAGGAGATCTCCAGACCCTACCTGGAGGTTGACAGCCCTACATTGGACTGAGAAGTCCCTAACTTTTTCCAGAGATTACCTCAACATATTTTCATATGTATCTGTACTGTATTTCCTATCCCAGAGCAGTCAACCCTAAAGCCTAGGGTTGCCAGGTCCCTCTTTGCCTCTGGCGGGAGGTTTTTGGGACGCAGCCTGAGGAGGGCAGGGTTTGGGAAGGGGAGGGACTTCAATGGAGTCCAATTGCCAAAGCAGCCATTTTCTCCAGGTGAACTGATCTCTATCGGCTGGAGATCAGTTGTAATAGCAGGAGATCTCCAGCTAGTACCTGCAGGTTGGCAACCCTACTAAAGTCTAGATATGGCACTCTATCTGAGTTGGTTTACTGTGAGTAAAAGATAAAAGAAATTTCCATATCTGGATGGCAAAGTCTGGGAAATATTTGGAATACTTCGAGATAGAATTCCGGAGTCAGATTTCATAAAACCTGCATGTTGTGCGGTGTCATGTTTTCAGCATGCATAAATAGTGTCTTACTGTAGACGATCTGCCAAACGGCTAATCTGAACATCTTCCAGGGATGCCCTGGAGACCACAGAGTATGAAGTCCCTGGTGCTTCTTAATTAGGTAGATTGGGCAGCAAATCTACTTAAGAATCAAACCTCTTTTCCCAGGGAGAGCTGACAGTAAATATCTAAGTGGCTAACTGCCATTTTCAAAAAGGAACCTTGAAACACTTGCCGTAGAAGGCTATCGTTAATCAGGTCACTTACTGATCCCCTACCAATCCTCAGCGGGCTGCCAAGTCTATATTTACCTCCTCACCAGCAACTTTTCCAAGTGTTGCCAAAGATGCTCATCGTTTGAGCATTTCCGTGACAACAGAAGGCTGCCAACTCCAAAGCTCAGGGGTATTCTCAGACTCACTTATTGTTAGGCACTGAAGAAACAATGCAGGCCAGAGACGTTTTTTTTGCATCTGAAGTCACTGGAAATCATTTCCTTGGCAGATAAGAATTACAGCTAGGGTTGGCAGTTCCAGGTTGGGAAATACCTGGAGGTTTTGGGGTGCAGCCTGAGGGGGGTGGGGTTTGGAGAGGGGAGGGACTAGGGTTGCCAGCTCCGGGTTGGGAAATACCTAGAGATTTTGGGGGAGGAACCTGAGGAGGGCAGGGTTTGGGGAAAGGAGAGGCTTCAATGCCATAGAGTCCAATTGCCAAAGCGGCCATTTTCTCCAGGGGGACTGATCTCTATTGGCTGGAGATCAGTTGTAATAGCAGGAGATCTCCAGCTAGTACCTGGAGGTTGGCAACCCTAGGAGGGACGTCAACGAGGTACAATTAGGGTTGCCAACCTCCAGGTACTAGCTTAGGTTTGCCAACTTCCAGGTACTAGCTGGAGATCTCCTGCTATTACAACTGATCTCCAACCAATAGAGATCAGTTTCCCTGGAGAAAATGGCCACTTTGGCAAATGGACTCTATGGCATGGAAGTCCCTCCCCTCCCCAAACCCCGCCCTCCTCAAGCTCTGCCCCAGAAACCTCCTGCCAGTGGTGAAGAGGGACCTGGCAATCCTAGGTACAATGCCATATAGTCTACTTTCCAAAGCAGCCATGTTCTCCCGGTGAACTGATAGTTGTATCTCCTGGAGAACATCTGTAATACCAGGAGATTTCCTGGTATTATTCCAGCTGGAGGTTGGCAACCCAAATTACAGCTAGGGTTGCCGGACCCTCACCATGGGCAGGGTATCCCTTGTTTTGGGCTTCCTACCCCGGTACTGTCCAGCTGGCCGGCTGGGGTCTTCCTAGGCTTAAAATGAGCCTAGGTCTCAATGTCGTTGGCATGATGATGTCACTTCCAGAAGTGATGTCATCACATGGACAACGACAGGGGAGACACTCTATGGTAAAACTCTATGTTAAAAACCGCTTCTACCATGGACTTTTTGCCCAAGAACAAAAGCATCTCCTCGTCATCTTCACTTCCGTAAGTGACTTCATCACACAGGAGACGTCAAGATCTAGGCCTCATTTTAAGCCCGGTAAGATTCCCCCCTGACCTGGATGGCCCAGGCTAGCCTGATCTTGTCATATCTCGGAAGTTAAGCAGGGTCAGCCCTGGTTAGTATTTGGATGGGAGACCACCAAGGAACACCAGGGTTGCTGTGCAGAGGAAGGCGCTGGCAAACCACCTCTGTTAGTCTCGTGCCATGAAAACCCCCCAAAAGGGGACGCCATAAGTCGGCTGCGACTTGACGGCACTTCACACACACACACAAGTTTCACCCCCACCCCCTCCCTCACCGATGGCCAGCGGGCACCTGGCAACTTTAATTACAAATAATCTTTAGGCAACAGAAATCAGTTCCCCTGGAAGAAATGGCAGCTTTGAAGGGTGGACCTTATGGTGCTGTACCCTGTTGAGGTCCCTCCTCCCCATACCCTGCCTTCTCCCAGCTCCACCCCCTCCCCGTTCTCCAGGAATTTCCCAACCTAGAGCTGGCAGCCATGTCCACACATTGCCCTTCCATGTGCTACGGCGATTGCACATATCATGTTCCCAGAATGTGCAGCTCTTTCTCCACATGACTGGAACTCCAATATAACATCTGCAGAGAGGGAATGAGATAACAGCATTGTGATGATGGAAAGTCGATTATAATCCACTGTTCATTTTGAAAGAGCCTTATATGAATCAGGGGACATACTTTTTTGCCTATGTTACCTTGCAAAGCACTGTGAATGAAAAAAAAAGAAATAACTAAGAAAAAGAAAAACACGTCAAAGATTGTGTGTGTGTGTGTGTAAAGTGCCATCAAGTCGCAGTCGACTTATGGTGACCCCTTATGGGGTTTTCAAGGCAAGAGACGAACAGAGGTGGTTTGCCAGTGCCTTCCTCTGCATATCAGCCCTGGTATTCCTTGGTGGTCCCCCATCCAAATACTAACTAGGGCTGACCCTGCTTAGCTTCCAAGATCTGACAAGATCAGGCTATACCATGCTGCCTTCTGTCCCAAGTCAAAGATTGCCCCTTGGTTATTGGGATGATTAGAAATGTTCATGTCCAACTCTCTCTCTCTTTTTTAAAGTAATTGGCAATAAGAAATGCCCATTTGTGGGGGGGGGGGGTTTCAAACAATCTTCCAGCCGTTTGAAAAGCTGAATTCTATATAAATAGCCATAAAAGGTATCAGGGACATTATGAACTGGAGACACACAGTGTTCATGATGGATTTGACGCTCACCTATTTTTATACAATTCCAATCCTTCTTTTAACCCTGGAAGGAGAAAACATCAGTGGCTCAGGACGTCCTTTCTTTTCATATAATAATATATATATATTTGTCTCACTGAAGCTGAATACAAAAGACCTACAAAAATCTTAGGCTCCTTGTTCTCAACCTTTGAAAAGTGACGCCCTTCTTTTCTTCTTTGCGCTTTCACTTCCAGGGCCTTGCTAGCCACAAAGGTCTGCTTTTGTACCAACTTTGGCTTGGGGGGGGGGGCTGCACACCTAGCTGGGTGTGTTTCACCTGATGCTTCTGAAGTACCCCTTGCAAACTGCTTCTCCGTAATGGTGAAAAGAAAGGCTAATATTTGTTACATTTTAAATCCCGTCTTCCAAAGGAGCACAGAGGAGCAATCCCTTCCATCCTCCATTTTATCCTCATAGCTGCTCTGTGAGCAAAGATAGGCTGAGAGAAGGCAACTATCCCAACCAAGGTCATCCACGGAGCATCAGGGCTGAGTTGTTGTTTTTTCCATCTCCTAATCCATGGGTCCCCAATAGGGTTGCCAACCTGCAGGTACTAGCTGGAGATCTCTTGTTATTACCAATGATTAGGGCTGTTGATTCGGTTCGTCCTGAACCGAAAAACAGCCGAATTTCCCCTGATTCGGCGATTTTTAGTTCGGATGGAACTGAACTCAAAAAAGGCGAGAAACCGGGGAGCCGAATTTAGCGAGTTCGGGGTGTTCGGTGAATAAATTCAGCAAATTTGGGGTTCGGCGCAGCAGCATAACCGTCAGTTAGTAAGCAGCATTCTCCCCCGGCCAATCGGTGGCCAAGCTGGGTCTTCTTCTGGCCAATCAGTCGTGATTGAGTGCATGAGCCCAGCTGCTGCACGGCCAGGCCGGGGAGAGAAAGAGAGAGTATCTGTTTGCGTGAGAGAGAAATCCCCGTGGGGAGGTGCTTGTGCACATTCACTCCTTTCCGTGGCTGCAGGGGGCACATTTTTGGGGGTACAGCCCCCAAACTTTCAGCGTAGCTTCAGAGGAGCCTTCTTGCAAGAATCCCCAAGTTTTGTAAAAATTGGATCAGCAGGGGCTGAGATTTGGGCCCCGAAAGGGGTCCCCCCTTAATGTGCATTTTTATTCCATTTACAGCACACATTAGCTCCTTTCCGTGAGTGCAGGGGGCGCATTTTTGGGGGTACAGCCCCCAAACTTTCAGCTTAGCTTCAGAGGAGTCTTCTTGAAAGAATCCCCACGTTTTCTAAAAAATGAATCAGCGGGGGCTGAGATATGGGCCCCCCCTTTTCCCTATTGGGATGAATGGGATCAGCCGATCCTGTGTGCATCTCGACAGCTGCAAATCCAAGGCAAAACCTCCCGTGCTTAAATGGAACCGTATTGGATTACCCAGTCCTCCAAGCCCCTCCTGATGGAACAGAAGACATCCACAGTAAGATCCCTTTTGGGGCTTTAATCTATAATTTTTCTCCTGTGTGTGTGTGTGTGGGAAGCAGAGTCTCTCTGTGTGTGGGGAGGGAGCAGTTTCTGTGGGTTGGGGGGAAGCCCGTTCTGTCTGGGGGGGGTGCCCCCTCGAGTCTCTCTCTCCCTGGTTTGAGGGAGGGCTTCAGTTGTGTGTCCTCAGGTTTTCCCTCATTCATAAGATCGGTTAGGTCTATTTTGATGCTTGCTCAAAAATTGTTTTCAAATGGTGACTTAAAGAATGCATTTGCCTGGTCCTGAGTCCGATGCAAAAGGGGAAATTCCACCCCCCTCCTGCTCCTTATGCTTAGCTAGCTGCCTCTGTCCCTTTCCATGGTTTGCAAACTCCCAGGCGTCAGGTGTTGCTTTGCATGGTTGCAAACGTGTTGCTTTGCATGGTTTACAAACTTCTTCTGTCCCTTTCCATGGTTTGCAAACTCCCAGGCGTCAGGTGTTGCTTTGCATGGTTGCAAACGTGATGGTTTGCATGGTTGTGTTGCTTTGCATGGTTTGCAAACTTCTTTGCACCTGCCCCGCCCTTGCTCCCCACAGCTCAGCTGTTTGTCGGGGCTGGGAACTTCGAGTGGGTGGCAAGCTCTGCTAATTGCAAATGCACATTAAGGAGGGGGACCCCTTTCGGGGCCCATATCTCAGCCCCCACTGATCCAGTCTTTACAAAACCTGGGGGTTATTGCAAGAAGGGTCCTTTGAAGCTACACTGAAAGTTTGGGACCTCTACCCCCAAAAATGCCCCTCCGGAGCTGCAGAAAGGTGCGGTTGTGATGTTAATGGCTTCATTCGGCCGAATTTCCCCCCGAACTCCAGACCTCGTGCCGAATTGCACGGACCCGAAGCGGGGGAGTTCAGACTTCGGCATTTCCCGAATAAAAACAGGCCGAATTTTGCCGAATCCAAATTTTACCGAATTTTTTTCCAACAGCCCTACCCCTGATCTCCAGCCAATAGAGATCAGTTCACCTGGAGAAAACGGCCACTTTGACAATTGGACTCTATGGCACTGAAGTCCCCCCCTCCCATTTTCTCCAGGTGAACTGACCTCTATCGGCCGGAGATCAACTGTAATTAGGGTTGCCAAGTGACGCAGGTGGCGGGCACACCCCTGGCAATTGCCCCCTCTGCCCGCCGACCACCTGAGGGTCAGCGGGCAAATGTGCATGCACGCTTGCATACCGTGCGTGGCACTTCCCATTTAGAACCGGAAGTTCCACCTCGCAAGGGGCCTTTACCTCTTAGTTTGAGTGATAAAGGGCCACTTTACCTCTCAAACTAAGAGGTAAAGGCCCCTCGCGAGGCGGAACTTCCGGTTCTAAACCAGAAGTACTGCGCGCTTAAACACCGGAGGAAAAGAGGGACCTGGCAACCCTCATTGTAATACCAGGAGATCTCCAGCTAGTACCTGGAGGTTGGCAACCTTACCTCATCCGCTTTCTAAAACCACTTGGCAGGCACCGGGAAAGGTGTTGGCGGTGGCCTGGCTCCAGAGGTTCCACATTGCAGAGCCTGGTCTTACTCTAACCACTGCACAACACAGAAATGAATCTGCCTTCCTCCCCAGGTTCTCCTCTATACATTTTAATGGTGTACATTTTCTAAATATACACCTAAGAATATTTAATATTTAACACTGATCCTTTTGCAGATGAAGATTTTGCAAAAAAAAATGTTTACAGTATTTGACAGCATCTGACAAGGAACAGTCAATGTTTAACAGCTGTTTACACATGAAGGTTTGTGAGTGACTGGCATGTGTTTGTGGATATTAGACAATGTTTGACAGGTGAGATCCAGTAGGTGTCAACACTTGACAGGCTCTGACAGCTGCTGCGATGCAAAGTAAGCATTTTTTATTGACTCTTTCATTCCCTTAGCAAGTTGAAAGGGGCAATTCTCTAAGCGTGTCTTCAGATTCTGAGTCCAGAATTCAAATGTCTAGGCAAATTTATCAGCATTAAAATTCAAATTCAAATTTTGAAAGGAGAAAAAATATTGATTTTTTTTTTGCTCCAGCAAGTCTAGTAGTAATGTAATCAGCACCATGTGATGAAAATCCCTATCCACATGGGTCTAAAATGCACAGTCACTTACTCCGGTTTCTACCCAGTCTCCTCCCCATTCCAGCCAGGATTAAATGAACCCGGGCGGGGGGAGAATCTGTGTTCATTACCTTTGTTGATCCGTGGCGAAACAGTATGCTGATCCATCCGTCAAAACAGAAAATGTGGGAGACACGTACTTCCTGGCCGTTCAGCAACGCCCCCTCCCCCTGGTGATTGGTCGACTCAAACTGACCAATGATAGCCTTGCGTGCAGGATCGGGCCGGGGCAGAAAGCCCCAGAAGGCCCCCTCGCTTGGGGGGTGGAAGGGGGGGTCTGGTGGCTCCAGGGGGAGGGGGGCACCCCGCAAGCCCCACGCCGGAAACGGGGCTCATGGGAACCCGTATCGTGGTGGGTAGAGTTATGGATAGAAGTGGACCCAGGCCATTTATGCATGGGAGGTTTTGCCTGTGCCTTTCTCCAGATGCACATTTCCCCCATCCCAGTTCTCAAAACTCTGCTTGGGGGGCTTATTGTTGAGTTTTGAGAATTGGGATGGGGGAAATGTGCACCTAGAAAGCGACAAACCCAAGGCAAGACCTCCTGTGCATAGTTTCCTCCAGTAAAGACGGGGCCAGATCCTATGAAGAGTTCTTCCGTGTCTTATTAAAAGCTCCTTGAAATCGACGTGGGCCATTGATGCCTGGGAGGTTTCGCCTTGGATTTGCCACTCTGAAGATGCACATTTTCCCCATCCGAATTCTCAAAACCTCAAAAATAAACCCCTCATGCAGAGCTTTGAGAATTCAGATGGGGAAAATGTGCACCTAGAGAACGGCAAATCCATAGGATTGTGGTGAGTGCATGTTGGGGAGGGAGCTTCCCCCTATCGAGATGAATGAGAGCGTAGGAACTCATTCCTTAGACTCCCCTCACCCCAACTGGGTGGCTTGAGACAGACATTTCCTTGGCTAGGACTGGGAGCATGCAGGAATGCCGAATAACGGGCAGGAGGGTGAGAGTGGAAAAATTTGGGGGGCAGGAGAGTAACAGCTCTGGTGTCCATGCCCCGCTTCCGGTATATCGAGGGGAAATTATGCAAAAAAGGCGGTGAGGTTGCAAAGGGAGGGGTTTGGAGGCGGGCGGGATGTCGTGACGCCGGAAGACTCGGCTCGTGTTAATCTGAAACGAGCCAGGGGTCACGGTTTGGGTCCTCAATTGCAAAACCGGGTTCGTTTTGGGTCGAGACAGCGCTCAGCCAGCAGCAACTGAGGTGCCGTTTGTTTGTGAGGATTTGATCCTGGGTGAAACGGAATAAACAGGGAGGAGACTGGGCAGAAACCGGAGTAAGTGACCGTGCGTTTTAGACCATGGATGCAAGTAGACCTAGTAATCCAGAGGTCTTGCACCTTTCCAGAAAGTGGCTGATTTGCAGGATGGACTCTTATGGCACTATACCCTGCTGAGGTCCAACACTCCCCCAAACCCTGTCTTCCTCATGCTCCACCTCTAAAACCTCCAGGTATTTCCCAACCCAGACCTGGCAAACCTACTCACTGATGGATCATGGCCAACCGACTGAAGACCAGAGCCCTAAATCAGCATTGGATTTAAATCTTGGATGAATGTCAGCAACCACTCACAGTCTTCCAGCTGAAGGAATTACTGGAGGACTTCTCCTTCCATTAGTAGCAGCGGCATGGCCTCAGCGTAGGGTTGCTAGGTCCCCCCTCTCCTCCAACAGGAGGTTTTAGGGGCAGAGCTGGGGCGGGGATCGCATGCAACGTGATTACATCACTTCTGGTTTATACCCGGAAATGCCACATTGTGATGGGCCGCTTTGAGTGGTAAAGTGACCCGTCAAGCTGCGGTGCTTCTGGGTGTAAACCAGAAGTGACGTGATCACGTTGAGCATGGCTGCCCGCACATGGAGGGGCTGTGGCTCAATGGTAGAGCACCTGCTTGGCATGCAAAAGGGCCCTGGCATCTCCTGAGCTGGCCGATGGATTAGAGGGCAATTGTCCGCCAATCTAAGTGACCAGGCGACCCCTCCTCAGTGGGATCCATTAATACAAAGTAAACGCGAAAACCTGCAGAAAATGACTCCAACCTTGTGGAAAGTCCTGCTTGCTTGCAGAATCAAGGAATGTAAACAGACTTTTTTCTTTAAAGGCACAAAAGTTCCTACTACAATTTGATTGCCAAGCCCTCCGCGGAAGACCAAGCCATTCCGATTAACCTTGGCAACGTCGTTTGGATGAAGAAGTCAATCTCAGCCCCAACGAGCTTTGCCTTTTCTTTTTCATTTTCTTTCCTGCCTCCCGAGCAGGCCTCAGCCTGTCCCGAACACTTGGCGGCCGTAAACAAACAATTTATGAAGGAGGACATTTCCAACAGAACAAATGCCACAATGCGCGTTCATCACCGGCGCAATTTCCTGCCTGAACCGAGGGCAGCCAGGCCAACGAAGGCATAATTGCTCTGGCATCCTACCAAATAGATATCTCGGGTGACTCCTTCCTTCCCACCTACTCCCCGTTCTTCTTCTGCCGCTAAACTAACTGTGTGGGTGGAGGGATGACATCGGGGAACTGAATCTGCAGTCTGATTTCCTGAGGCATGCACAAAAGAGGGACACAATGTTGACAGACAAGATAAAGACAGGGGAAATGGAGGAACTACAGTTCTGCGGAAAATCGGCAACGTCCGCAGACTTTTTCATGCTACAAATTTGGAATGAGTGAAGTGCTTGGTAAATAAAGCGGTAGGGTTGCCAGGTCCCTCTTCGCCACCGGCAGGAGGTTTTGGGGGCGGAGCCTGAGAAGGGCGGAGTTTGGGGAGGGGAGGGACTTCAATGCCATAGAGTCCAATTGCCAAAGCGGCCATTTTCTCCAGGGGAACTGATCTCTATCAGCTGGAGATCAGTTGTAAGCAGGAGATCTCCAGCTAGTACCTGGAGGTTGGCAACCCTATAAAATGGCCAACGCCAAGTAGGGAAATCCATGGAGACTTGGGGATAGAGCTTGGGGAGGGCAGAGTTTGGGGAAGGGAGGGACCTCAAGCAGGGCCTAATGCGATAGAGTCCATTTTCAAAGCAGCTGTTTTCTCCAGGGGACCCCTTCACCACTGACAAGATGTTTTTGGGGCGGAGCCTGAGGAGGGCGGTGTTTGGGGAGGGGAGGGACTTCAATGCCATAGAGTCCAATTGCCAAAGCGGCTATTTTCTCCAGGGGAACTGATCTCTATCAGCTGGAGGTCAGTTGTAATAGCAGGATATCTCCAGCCGCCACCTGGAGGTTGGCAACGCTAGCCATCCAGGTCAGGGATTTCCCACCCCCTACTATTCCCCCTTATATCCCAATTTCTCACGCTGCACATTTAAAGTGTGAGGACCCTTGCCTTAACAAGCATTTTGCTCATTTTAAAAGAGAAAATATTTCATGGGAGTTCCCCCCCCCCCAGTGTTCTCCCAAACTTTCCATTGAGAAAATAAAATAAAATAAAACAAAGCCTTTGGGGGAAAATGCAAAAAAACTGTTTTCCCCCCTTTAATTTTTCCTCCCCCCCCGCCCCTTCTTAAAAGGGAAACTGACCATACTTAGCTGACTCCAGGCACAAATCTCTTCCGTCAGTGCTAAGTAGCAGCCACGGCTCCGTTCCCTTCCCATTCCCTTCCCTTCCCATTCCATCCTAGGCTTCCTTCGATATCATTTCAAGCTGCCATCAACGTGATGAATATTCTAACTGCTGCCCCAAGTGTTGGATTCATTAAGCTAATTAGGCAGACATTTTCAAAATGTCATCTAAAGGACAGCTGGGTTAAGCACTTTATTTAAGTGGTAAGCGACATGGAAAACATCCTTGGGTACCCGCACCAAGCCAGAGCACATGTTATGCGTGCTGGGTAGGCGATGTACCAAACCGGCAACCCTGTTACCCCCAATAAGAACGAGGTGCTGAGAATTTCACCAACCCCAGAGCAACCCCAATTCCCCCAGACGCAGGCAGAATTCTGACATTTGGCCCAGAGACAGAGAGGATCCAAAGGTGTAGCCAATAGGATTGTTACTTGTTCTAGTCCCTTCTACTTTCTCTATTCTACACCCTGCCAAATCTCCTGGAATTTCCCAACCTGCAGCTGACAACCCTACTTAGCCCTGTGTATTGGACTAGGCAGTTTATTGGGGCAAACGTAGGAAAATGTAGGAAAACAGGGCAAGGAGTACATGTAGCTTTTACAGAAGAAGAAGAAGAAGAAGAAGAGGAGGAGGAGGAGGAGGAGGAGGAGGAGGAGAGGAGGAGAAGGAGGAGGAGTTGGTTTTTATATGCCGACTTTCTCTCCCACTTAAGGAAGAATCAAACCGGCTTACAATCATCTTCCCTTCCCCTCCCCACAACTGACACCCTGTGAGGTAGGTGGGGCTGAGAGCTCTAAGAGAGCTGTGACTAGCCCAAGGTCACCCAGCTGGCTTCACATGTAGGAGTGGGCCAAGAAAGCTAATGCAGTTTTGTGTGTGCGTGCCATCAAGTCACAGCTGACTTACGGCGACCCGTAGGGTTTTCAAGGCAAGAGACGTTCGGAGATTATTTGCCAATGGATGCCTCTGCATGGGCTGAGAGAGTTCGGAGAGAACTGTGACTAGCCCAAGATCATCCAGAAGGTTTCCTGTGGAGGAGCGGGGAATCAAACCTGGTTCTCCTGATTAGAGTCCACCGCTCTTAACCACTACACCACACTGAACATTTGTGTCTGGGTTGTAGCTTTTCAGACTCCAAGTGGAAGCTGAAAAGGTAGAAAATAGTTTTATACCCCCAATACCTACACAGCAAAAACTCGCATGTCCAAAATAATCCTTCTCCTTGATATTTACTTCTTTACATGTAGCCGAGCCCTGTAGAGGTATAAATATTCACTTTTTACCTCAGAATTAACCGAGTAATCCCAAACAGAGTTACACCCTTCTAAACCCACTGACTTAAATTGACTTTGAATGGTATAACTCTACGTAGGACTCCATTTTGTGTTTGCGAAAACTCTTTGTCCTCAGCCTTTATTTATTTATGTAAAATATTTCCATACTCCCTCTCCAAATGTCTCTTTGAGTTGGTTTCCAAAAATATCAATACAGAAATCAATATGATATGAAAAGCACAACCAAACACCTCTGAAGCCAACGCCTCAAACGGCTGCAGAAACTGTCAAGCCTTATCATCAGATCACACGTCGAAAATTAAATCAACACAGTAAAAAACAAAAAACCAACGGATAAAAGAACTGATTGAACAGCAGTGTAAAAGGTTAATAGAAATCTAAAAGTCTGAAAGCCATTAAAAATCCCTGAGGGGTTAGCAAGAAAACTAACAAACCTTACAGACCAAGGTGAATAAAATGTATTTGTATGTTATGGGAAAATTAACAGATTTGGTGCAGGGCAGAGGACTAGGTAGAAAGAATATGAACAAACCGAAAAAGCCCTTTTCTTTGTCACTACCTACCCCACTTCTCATACCACAAAGGGCATCAGAAGATGACCTAAGGGTTTATAAAGGAACAGGTGGTACTTCAAATACCCTGATCCAGTTTAGTGCTTTAATGTAAGAACCAGCACTTTGAACAGGTTTCAGGTGAATAGCCGTGATGTCCTGTACTGGAAGAGCAAGATTCAAATCCAGAAGCACCTTAAAGACCAAAACGATTTTCCAGGGTATAAGCTTTCACGTGAAAGCTCCCTTTGTTGGATCCAAGGGACGAAGTACCTCAGACAAAGTTCAGGCTGAATATCCCTTATCTGGACTGATCTAAAAACTGGGCCTTTTGAGCTGGCATGCAGGCATAACTCACAGGCCCCCAGCAGTGCCACTGATGGTTCGATGTACAGCAAATTATTTAAATTACTGTTTAAAATTACATCCAGGCTATGTGTATTAAGTATATATTAAAACATAGAATCATAGAGTTGGAAAGGACCCCCAGGGGCATCTAGTCCAACCCCCTGCACAATGCAGGAAATTCACAACTACTTCCCCCCACACCCCCAGTGACCCCTACTCCATGCCCAGAAGACGGCCAAGGTGCTCTCCCTCTCATGATCTGCCTAATGTTATAGAATCCACACATATATACAAAAAGTACCACTGATGCACTGGATATGAAAGTTTTATGTGGTTTAAAAAACGTGGTTTCCAACAAAAGATTCCAGTTAAGCAACAAAACAATTTATACAATTTATACAAACCATCTAACCTCTTCTTAAAACCTCCAGGGAAGTAGAGCTTACCACCTCCCAAGGAAGCCTGTTCTACTGAGGAACCACTCTGTCAGAACATATAAAACATAAATGAATTCCATGTTTAGACTTGGGCACCATCCCCAAGATATCTCATTATGTATACAAAAATTCCAAAATTTTCCAAAATACGGAAAGATCCGAAATACGGACCACTTCTGGTCCCAAGCAGTCTGGATAAGGGATACTCAACCTGTATATCTGATTAAGGGTGCTTTAACTCTTGAAAGCTTATATATCCTGGAAGTCTTGTTGGGCAGGTGCTACCAGACTCGAGTCTCACTTTGAACAGGGCTCCCAAAGCAACCAGCACCCACTGAAGTTCTTGAAGCACTGGTTGGACATGCTGCCTGATACCTAAACCAGCTATGCAGTCATGAATCTGCCTTTTGGACTTCGTGAAGTTTCTGCTGCATTTACAAAGACAGCTCTTTGCAGAGTGCATCGCAGCAATCTGACTGAGATTTGCAAAAGTTAGATTGTGGACAGCGAATATCTAAAGAAATAGGGTGCTATCTTTGGAAAATATGTATGAAGATATCACCAGGGGTCCATTAGAAAGTTCGGCAAAGTGGCACTTGAAACCTGGACTATCTACAGATTTGATTGCTCTGAGGGCTGTCGATGTGGAACAGAAATGGCAGACTCAATAAATATTTGGTGATCTCTTACACAAATAGAAAGAACTGCAGACAATAATATTTAGAACTTCAACAACAGTAAGACAGTAATTGACCCCTGTTCATCCATTACTCATAGTATTAAGCTACATCAAAGAAACTAGGAAAAAGGACATTGATTCTTCATTGACTAACTGCAGCAAGAATAATAGGAAATAATCAGAAATCAAAAGACTTACCTTCAACCCAATGCTGGATTTAAAAAAAATTTAGTCATTCACTACCCACTTAAAATCAACAAGTTGGCACAAATCAGTAAGTGTTGATGTGTTTTCCCCCCAAAATATATATGTAGACAATTATGAAAATAATTGTGGATTGATTTAATTTTAGTTATATTTGATCTAATCCCCCAGTGTAAGCAGAATTTGTTTATTTTTTTGGTTTTTTGTTTATTGGATTTTTAGGCCGCTCTTCCAGACTAGGTCCAGCTCCGAGCAGTTTACAACCATTTAAAACAATTAAAACAGCCATAAGTTACAATAAAATTATCAGCAGTACTTTAAAAAAATCCGACGCTCCTTCAGTTGTAGCAGCAATGATAACCTATTACCGAACAATAGAATAACACCAAAACAAGACAATATAATAATGGGAAGCACAGCAGAAGCAGGTAAGAGGAGGAGAAGGAGAATCCTATATAGAACCCAACTTGATCTGTATAATTTAGAATGTGTTTGTATATGTCATATATATCAATAAGAACAACAGTAATAAACATTGCCATCCCAAGTAGAGTTACACCATTTACTTCAACACGCTTGGTGGTGGAAAGTGCCATAAGTCACAACTGACACATGGCGACCCCATAGGGTGTTCAAGGCAAGAGACGAACAGAGGTGGTTTGCCACTGCCTGCCTCCGCTTGACAACTCTGGGCTTCCTTGGCAGTCTCCTATCCAAGTACTAACCAAGGCTGACCTTGCTTAGCTTCCAAGATCTTCCAGGATCAGAGGAGCATGCCTATCATATTAGGTACTGAGGAACACAGGCAGGATATTTCTGCTGCGGTCGTCTTGTTTGTGGGCTTCCTAGAGGCACCTGGTTGGCCACTGCGTGAACAGACAGCTGGACTTGATGGGCCTTGGTCTGATCCAGCAGGGCTTTTCTTATGTTCTTATGACAAGATTGGGCTAGGCTGGGCCATCCAGGGCAGGGCTCAATGTTCTCAGAAGGGTGTAAATTTGCTTAGGATGGCACTACAATTCCCTAGAGTTAGTAAGGGGGGAATATTTCAACTTAGATAATACCGTTATCGCCTGAATCCAAGCTCTTAGCTGTCCTCTTATTGCATCAGCCCGCCATATTTAGACAAAAGAAAGTTACTCCCTTACCTTCAGTATGTACAGCCGAGACGTAAGTCCAGTTATATCTCTTGACAATGTCCACCATTGCCTTTGCTTGCTGAGCATCCGAGGGGACCACTCTCATGAAGTACTTGAACAAGGTCTTGTCGCTGAGGTCCATGCTCGTGGCCGAATAAGCGATCTGAGGTATGTTGAAAAGCTGCAGCAGGTTTTGGACCTGGATCGCCACGGAACTGGACCCAGGCCCAATGACCCCGACGATGGGCTTCTTGGAGTGGAACGAAGACGAGGACCCGTCCACACACTTCATGAGCCCTTGCTCCTCTTCCGCCGAGATGAGAGAATCCCTGATGAACTCAATGCTCTGCTCAAGGGCCACCGCCGAATTCCAGCACGAATCCCTTATCTCGCAGCCTAACGTGATGTTCGGCAGCAGCGTTGGGTCCCCGTTAATCCTGTCCAGGGTATGAAGCATCGCCTCCACTCGCTGGATGCCATATTGCTCCCTCACCTCTCCACATTTCCTCTCGTGGACTTTGTCAACGCTCGGCTGATGGTGGACGGAAAACAACGCTCCAATGACAATGTCACCGGGCACGTAGGCCACCACCCGTCGTTCGTTGGCCTGTGCAGAAACCAAAAGCCCCCAGTTCCCACAGACATCTCCCTTCAAAACCAAGATGACCAGGAATAGCAAAAAGACCATTTTAGAAAAACGGTTCAAGCCAGGAGATAAAACATGGTGGGACCCCAAGGTAAGTGCTGTTAAACAGCTGGTAGTAAGCCTTTTGTAAGGACAAAGAAATCAAGCCAAGGGTCAACCAGGCATTTCTGAACAGTTTCTGTCAGGTGGCCAACATCTTCTTTGCTTATCAGAGGAGAAGATACGGTCATAGTCTTCACAACCTATGAGAGAAAGGTGGCTGCAATCATTTAAAAACCAAGAACAATGTTTTCTAGCATCTCGTAGATCTAGGGTTCCCAACAAGGCCTTGACAAGCTCCAAGAGATTTGGGGTCAGTGTCTGGGGAAAGCAGAGTTTGGGGAGGATAGGATGTCAGTTCCTGATGATGCTCTAGGCTGCCTCCTGTAGTCTCTATGGTCTTCACAACCTATGAGAGAAAGATGGTTGCAGTCATTTAAAAATCAAGAGCAAAGGTTTCTAGCATCTCATAGACCTAAGGCGCCCAACAATGCCTTGGCAAACGCCAGGAGATTTGGGTGTCAGTGACTGGGAAAGGCTAAGTTTGGGGAGGATGTGATGTCAACTCCTGATGATGCTCTAGGCTGCCTCCTGTAGTTTCTATGGCCTTTATTGTAAAGGCTAGGGGAGTTAGCCTTGAATGTCACAATGCATAGGCCATTTTTTCTCCTGCTCTCCAATACTTCAGGTCTGGGAAACTGGGGCAGTAAGCCAGCAAATCCCCACCCTGAATAAATAAATGGGATGTGTAAATGGTAGTTCTAGACCTGCCACTGATATTTTAAATAAAACAAAACTTGAAGGGAATTTGGGTTATTTTCTTAAGGGATTTTGGAGACAGCCTGACAAAATTCCATGTCTGAGAATAAAAATTCACACAGCAGATCTGTGCAACTTTGAGTTGGCCAACAGATCTTGCCTAGCAAAAAACGCCATGTCATGCAGTGCTATCCTCTCCTATGGGCACCCAAAGCCGCTAACAACATCCCTTCACTTTATGCTACCTTCATAACAACCCTTTTAGGTAGGTTAGGGTAAGAGAATGTGCCTAGCTCAAGGTCACTCACCGAGCTTCTATGGCAGTGTGGGAATTAAAACCTGGGACTCCCGGATCTTAGTTGGGCAATCTAACCTGGCTCTTTCCTGTACATTTTCCCAACTGTGTAAACAGCAGTTCCCTGAGGACTTTTCCTGTCAGGAAAACAGTGCAAGGGAAAGGGGTGACTGAATCAGGCCCCTATACCTCTTGTGTTAAAAAAAATCACTGCATTCCCAGTGTCCTGTCTATTTGAGACACTGAGTAACTTGGAGACATCCAGTTTTCACTGAAGAAGAGTTGAAGAGTTGGTTTTTATACCCTGCATTTCTCTACGAAAAGGAGTCTCAAAGCAGCTAATAATCACCTTCCCTCCCCCCACCCCTGCTCCACAGCAGACACCTTGTCAGGTAGGTGGGGTTGAGAGAGTTCGGAAAGAACTGTGACTAGCCCAAGATCACCCAGCAGGCTTCATGTGGAGGAGTGGAGAATCAATCACCGTTAACCAGATTAGAGTCTGCCGCTCTTAACCACTACAACATGTTGGTGGTATTTCTCTCTCTCTCTCTCTCTCTCTCTCTCTTCTCTGGAGATACCTGGAGATATTGGGGCGGAGCCTGAGAAGGGCGGGGTTTTTAGGGGGAGAAACTTCAATGCCATATTGTCCGATTGCCAAAGCAGCCATTTTCTCCAGGGGAACTTATCTGCTGGAGATCAGTTGTAAGAGCAGGAGATCTCCAGCTACTACCTGGAAGTTGGCAACCCTATCTGTTGCACATGCCATGGCTCCAAACGTCCCTTGTTATAAATGATATTTAAGTTCTTATGGTTGCTGCAGCTGTTGGGGTCTGGCTTGTGCAAGCGGAACTGTGCCAGGTATCTCTTCCTTTCCACTTACACATTGCTGGATCCAACCCACGGATCCCCCAGGGTCTCATGTGCCTTGACCTTAAAAGTGCTGCCCATTGAGCGCACCTCTTCTGAACTGCAAGAATGTACCTTTTCTAATAGTTCATGCCACGCCAGATTGTAAGGATTTGCAATGCTTGATGGTTAGAGCGCACGGCTCTCAAACAAAGCTATGCCATTCGAGCCCGCTAAGCTCCCTTTAATTACAGTGGAATGCACTTCCTTCTATTTACAGCTCTGTCTTAACTATTCATTGTATGCCTCCAAAGGCAGCTCTTTGTCCTCCATAAACATCTATGCATTTAAAAAGCCTTCGCAGAAGGAAGGGGCTTTGCTCAATCCTGGTACTGGAATAGATCTGCTTTCCTATCCGTTGGAAAGAGAGTGTGTCTTCTGTTCAGCTTCATTGAGCAGCTCACAACCATTGATTAATTTATTTCATTTATATCCCACCTTGTTTCCAAAGGGGGCCATAACTAGGATTCTCAAGGAAGGAGGAGGAGGAGGAGTTGGTTTTTACACCCTGCTTTTCTCTACCTTGAGGAATCTCAAAGCGGCTTACAATCACCTTTCCTTCCTCTCCTCACAACAGACCCCTTGTGAGGTAGGTAGGGTTGCCAACCTCCAGGTACTAGCTGGAGATCTCCTGCTATTACAACTGATCCCCAGCCAATAGAGATCAGTTCCCCTGGAGGAAATGGCCGCTTCGACAATTGGACTCTATGGCATTGAAGTCCCTCCCCTCCCCAAACCCCGCCCTCCTCAGGATCCGCCCCTAAAACCTCCCACCAGTGGTGAAGAGGGACCTGGCAATCCTAGAGGTATGTGGGGCTGAGAGAGTTCAGAGAGAACTATGACTAGCCCAAGGTCACCCAGCAGGCTGCATGTGGAGGAGTGGGGAATCAAACCTAGTTCTCCAGATTAGAGTCCACTGCTCTTAACCACTACAACATGCCATCTGGTTCAGTGCTGGGGAAGACCTGGACATATAATCGAACGAAGCAGGTGGGCAGCAGAGGCGATTGGGGGAGGGGAAGGAGGGAAAGGGGGAAAGGGAAGAGTTACTCTGATAGGGGACATACCATGTTAGATCTTGAATCGATCCTTTTCTGTACTAGATTTTGTACTAACCCATGCTTTGATTACACTCTGCACTACTGGGCTGGAATGTTATGGGAAAGAATGCTGACAGGCAAGGTAGCTGGTGTAAAGAATAAGATGCATAGATAGAAGGCCTGTAGCGCCAACAGAGATCTAAGGCATATTGTTTATGGAACATCACAAGGATAGTGGGCATCCGGAGGCTATACTAGAAGAATGCATGTCCTAAAACAATGATGACAATCTGACATCTATGCATATCGGTAGAACACACATTTCAAAGGTTGTCTATGCACCCCAACAACCAACATATTGCCAGTCCACATTCCAACATTGATTATACTAACTCATGTATTATTATATCAGACAACTGCTATATGTCACGTACTGCTGTATGTCACGTGCAAGTCATAATGTGGTATTACTACACATTAGCAAAAAGGTATATAAGGTGACATTATGCTCCTGTCAAATGCGCACTGTCTTAGCAACCCATTGAGTTGCTGGCAGTGGCCTATGATGCATAATAAATCTTTTTTTCTTAACCCGTTTGTATGTGGCTATTTGACTTGGGACAAAAGCACCAAGGTCCGAACCTTAGTGTAACCTACGGGTGGCGCTAACAACTCTGTGTACCTTATCGCTTCCTCCAGCTAAATGTGTGGTGTCTGTATAGGTACATGTTTTTGAATGCCTGGTCCTGGTGGATAGAAGGCAGTGGGGTCAGAGTATATTCTACCACCCCTCCCATATTCGACAGTGATCGCCTGGCGCCCCCACTTGGGTCTGCCATGCCTGTCTGCAGCAAACCTCTCCCCACTGCGAAGGAGACATTTTGAGGCAGTGGCTGAGCACCGTTCCTCTCTGTTCCTCTGAATGTTGAAAACTGCATGGGCAAATCGCCCCCTCTCGAACCCAAACCAAAATGGCACTTCGCATTCAATAAATATCCCCATCCCCTGGGGACGGGGGGAACCCAACAATCAGGTCCTTCAAGTCTACACTGAGCATCGAATCTATGGACCTAAACTCAGAAGAGAATGTGGATCGTTTTCTGTCATAGAAAACAAACAAACCATTATGTAGATTCTATTTCATAGACTCAAAGAGTTGGAAGGGACCACCAGGGTCATCTAGTCCATCCCCCTGTACATTGTAGGAAATTCACAACTACCTCCCCCCCACACCCCCAGTGACCCCCACCTCCATGCCCAGAAGATGGCCAAGGTGCCCTCCCTCTCATGATCTGTCTAAGGTCATAGAATCAGCATTGCTGACAGATGGCCATCTAGCCTCTGCTTAAAAACCTCCAGGGAAGGAGAGCTCACTGCCTCCCGAGGAAGCCTGTTCCACTGAGGAACTGTGTATCAGTTAATCTCCATTTTCGGTCTATATGATGCACGTGGTATCAATCGTGTATCACAACCAGGCAAGTGTGGTGGTGCAAAGAGCCATCAAGTTGCAGTCAATTTATGGCAACCCCATGAGGGTATCAAGGCAAGAGACGAACATTGCCTGCCTCTTTGTAGCAACCCTGGATTTCCCTGGTGGTCTCCCATCCCAGGTCCGTCCAGGACCAACCCTGTTTGGCTTCCGAGTTCTAAGGGGATCAGGCTAGAACTGGCCCATCCAAGTTAGGATATGTGTGTGTATGTACACAATACGAAATAACCTATAAAATCAACTGCAAAAAACCACAACACTGAAACCATGGACAAAAGTACAGAAATATATATATGAAAACAAATGAAATGGAGAATGTTTGCTCACCTCCAGCCTTTTCATGGCCCTAACCTGGATGGCCCAGGCTAGCCTGATCTCGTCAGATCTCAGAAGCTAAGCAGGGTCAGCCCTGGTTAGTACTTGGATGGGAGACCACCAAGGAAGTCCTGGGTTGTTATGCAGAGGCAGGCGATGGCAAACCACCTCTGTTCGTCTCTTGCCTTGAAAACCCTACTGGGTTGCCATAAGTCGGCTGCAACTTGACGGCACTTTATGCGCACACACGCACATAACACGTTTGTGTCCAGTCATGCCTCGATCTCTGCAGCACATTTATGTTCCGCCACCCATCCAAGGCACTCAGGGAGACATACCAGGCTCTCCCATCCCTATTGTATAATCCCAACAACCATGTGAGGTAGGTGAGAGAGAGGGACTGGCTCAGAGTCATCCAACAAGTTTCACAGCAATGAAGAACTTTCAGCCTGGTTCTCCTGAATCTTAATCCAACCACGGCTCCACACAAGCTTTCTCCTGGTTTGTGGCATGCGAGCAACAGGTTGATTACTTGTGATACGATTCTCAAATCATGCCTCTGCAATCCCATGACAAGGATATTGCGCCTTGCAGAGCTTGGGAAGGTGCAGAAAAGAGCAACCAAAATGATCAAGGGACTTGAGCAACTGCCCTATGAGGAGCAGTTAAAACAGGGCTCTTTAGATTTGAAAGAAGGCAGTTAAGGGGAGACATGATAGAGGTCTATAAAATTATGCATGGTACAGAGAGAGTGGACAGGGAGAAGCTTTTCTCCCGCTCTCATAATACTAGAACGCGGGGTCATCTGCTGAAGCTGGAGGGTGAGAGATTCAAAACATATAAGTTTTCTTCACACAACACATAGTTAAATTGTGGAACTCCCTGCCTCAGGATGTGGTGATGGCTGCCAACTTGGAAGGCTTTAAGAGGGGAGTGGACATGTTCATGGAGGACAGGGCTAGTCAAAATTAATACTAGTCTCAATGCATACCTATTCTCTCCAGGATCAGAGGGGCAGGCCTATTATATTAGGTGCTTTGGAAAACAGGCAAGATTATGCTGCTGCAGTCGTCTTGTTTGTAGGCTTCCTAGAGACACCTGGTTGGCCACTGTGTGAACAGACTGCTGGACTTGACGGGCCTTGGTCTGATCCAGCATGGCCTTTCTTATGTTCTTATAACAGTGTTTGACCTCAAATCCCCCTTATGAGATTGGTTTCTATCTTCTGTCGGTGTGGCGACTGCAGCGAGGACACCCACCCCCAAGAAGTCTGTATTGATCCTTCTGTGTTGACAATTTCAAAACTGTCTTTTTTTTGTCTTTGCTCCACACAACTAGGTGTGTCATTGTGTTTACCAGGGTATTTGCGCAGGGAGGGAAATGTGACGGCACACCTCGGACGGATTAATTGCTCATTGCTCAAAAGCGCTGAGCCGTAAGGGACAAGTTCCCCCACCCCCACCCACCCCTTTTCATGACTGCCTTATTGAATTTGGTCAAGGGAAACAACGCTGGAAATTCTTATATCCTGGACTCAAACCAACAGGACCAAAATGTGTCTCAAGCAGCAAATGTTATTGTAACAGCGCCCACTAGTGGCGCCACCTGATAAAAAGCCTTCCTGTTTTTCTCCTGTATTTCTCCCAGTACTTAATCAAGAGGACCGCAGTGCCGTGTTAACTCAGCCCTAAATTCATTTAGGGAACTCATTTTTTAAAGGGAAAATGGCATTCTTTGTGATAGGAGGAAGAAGAAGAAGAAGAAGAAGAAGAAGAAGAAGAAGAAGAAGAAGAAGAAGAAGAAGAAGAAGAAGAAGAAGAAGAAGAAGCAGCAGCAGCAGCAGCGATGGTTTTTATATGATTATTTTCTATACCTTTTTAAGAAGAATCAAACTGGCTTACAATCGCCTTCCCTTCCTCTCCCCACAACAGATACCTTGTGAGGTAGGTGGGGCTGAGAGCGTTCGGAGAGAACTGTGACTAGCCCAAGGTCACCCAGCAGGCTGCGTGTGGAGGAGTGGGGGAACCGACCCGGTTCACCAGATTAGAATCTGCCATTCGTGTAGAGGAGTGGGGAATCAAACCCGGTTCTCCAGATTAGAGTCCACCACTCTTAACCACTATACCACACTGGCTCTCCAGTGGTAAGCACTCTATTCTTAGTTCAGTTTTTGACAATCTAGTAACTTTCCAAACACAACGGTGTCCTAGGGCCATTCTGAGCCTCTGGAACTGAAATGGACACGAGGGCACAAAGCACCAGGAATAGCTTGGCATCTCCACTTAGACCCAGACTACGATTTCCGCAACTGCAAGGCGCTTCCACCAGCGGAATGAAACTCTCCCGCCACCCACCTCCTGCTTCATCCCACTGATCTCCCCAAAATGCGTTTTCTAAAGGACAGGGACGTTCAAGAAGAACACGAGGGACGAACTGAAGCTCTGAAACAGGAGGAGGAATTGGTAGATATTGCACCCCTTCTGTTAGTAGAAAACAGAGGGCTTTTTTCAGGCACTGCAAACATGCATCTGTCTCATACAGGTGTTCACAGTGCCATGAATGTAACATCTGAACAGGGTTTTAGCCTGTATCCAGTCCCTCTCATATGCATTTTTGGCATTCCAGTTGATACCCAGGCCAGGCTGTTTATGGTAACACAATTCTACCACATTGCTCAGTGGAGGAGCATCTGTTTGGTATACAGAAGGTCCCAGGTTCAGTCCTCAGTGACTCCAGTTAAGGAGCTCAGGTAGTAGCTGATGTGAAAGACCTCTGCCTAATTTGGGAGGGGCCATGGGCTCAGTGGCAGAGCATCTGCTTGGCACACAGTAGGTCCCAGGTTCAATCCCTGGCATCTCCAGTTGAAAGGGCCAGGGGATGTGAAAGGTCTCTGCCAGAAACCTTGGAGAGCTGCTGCCAGTCTGAGTAGACAATACTTTGATGGACCAAGGGCCGGATTCAGTATCAGGCAGCATGATGTGTTCACAGCCATCAGGGCACTTGGCAAAGTAACACAAACTATTGATTAAAAACTGCACACAGTCACCTTTATCCCACTTTTCATGTACAAAGCTCGGGGTGGTTGCCGTGGTCCTTCTCCTTCCCTCCCCTCACAACAAGCCCTGCGTAGGTTTGGCTGAGTCAGTTATCAGCTCAAGGTCGTTTAGTGAGGCTTGATGGCTGAATGGGGATATGAATCAGGAGAGCAGCCGTGGCTCAGCGGTAGAGCATCTGCTTTGCATGCAGAAGGTCCCAGGTTCAATCCCCAGCTTCTCCAGCAAAAAGTATCGGGTGGTGGGTGATGTGAAAGACCTACACCTGAGCCCCTGGAGAGCCTTTGCCTGTCTGAGTAGACAATACTGACCTTGTTGGACAAATGGTCTGCTCTGGAATAAGGCAGCCCCATATGTGTGTAACCAGCATCTCCCTAGTCCAGTACTTAGAGTTGCCAACTGCCTATGGAGGAAAAAAATGTTCTTTCCCTTTAAAAGAAGCTTAATATGGTATTATTACAAGGTGATTTTATTTATTTCCATGCCCATCAGAAGCTTTGGCTGCCCCTTTCCAAATACCAAGTCTCCATTCAAGAGAGAGGGTATGTTTCTTTCTCCATAGGCAGCTGGCCTAATCAAAGGTTGTGCAGGGATGACAGGAGGCAACTAGGGAAGAAAAAGAAGAGTTGGCTTTTATATGCTGATTTTCTCTACCTTTAAGGAGAATCAAGACGGCTTATAATCTCCTTCCCTTCCACTCCCTACAACAGACACCTTGTGAGGTAGGTGGGGCTGATAGGGTTCAGAGAGAACTGTGACTAGCCCAAGGTCACCTAGCAGGCTGCATGTGGAGGAGTGGGGAAACCAAGCTGGTTCTCCAGATTAGAGGCCGCAGCTCATGTGGAGAAGTGGGGAATCAAACCCGGTACTGCAGATAAGAATCCACTGCTCCTAACCACTACACCATGCTGGCTGGAAGGGGAGAGCCATATGGGTAGTGGATGGCCCAGGCTAGCCTGATCTCATCAGAAATACAGAAGCTAAGCAGGGTTAGAACTTGGACGGAAGACCACCAAGGAAGTCCAGGGTTCCTATGCAGAGACAGTCAATGGCAAACTACCTCTGTTAGTCTCTTGCCTTGAAAACCCTACTGGGTTGCCCCAAGTCAGCTGCGACTTGACAACACTTTACACACACACACATCCCATAATAAATCCTCAGCAGGGGCTGGAGAGTGAGGTGCAAGGAACGATAACTCCTGAATACCTGAGGGGTCTGGAGACCAAGTCCTATGAGGAAAAGTTGAAGGAGCTGGATATGTTTAGCCTGAAGAGGAGAAGACTGAGAGGGGACATGATAACCATGTTCAAATACTTGAAGGGCTGTCACATAGACGAGGGTGCCGAGTTGTTTTCTGTTGCCCCAGGAGGTCAGACCAGAACCAACGGGTTGAAATTAAATCAAAAGAGTTTCCGTCTAGACATTAGGAAGAATTTTCTAACAGTGAGAGCGGTTCCTCAGTGGAAGAGGCTTCCTCGGGAGGTGGTAAGCTCTCCTTCCCTGGAGGTTTTTAAGCAGCGGCTAGATGGCCATCTGTCAGCAATGCTGATTCTATGACCTTAAGCAGATGATGAGAGGGAGGGCATCTTGGCCATCTTCTGGGCATGGAGTAGGGGTCACTGGGGGTATGAGGGGAAGATAGTTTGGAATTTCCTGCATTGCGCAAGGGGTTGGACTAGATGACCCTGGTGGTCCCTTCCATCTCTATGATTCTATTATTCTATGAAGCTGTTTTGGCACTCTCCTTTTCAGCGCTGGCTGCACACCTGTTTTTCCCCCACCCAAACCAGGAAGTCGAACCTTGCCCAGGCGGTGGCCGGAATCCTCATCGCCGTTCTAACGCTAAGCACATCCGCTCCTATAAGCTGCCTGGGCGGGAGCCATTCATAAGCCTCTCTAAGCTGTTTGGAGGCAGGACAGGACATGTGTGATGGATAAATGACACTCAGCCCTCCCCCCCTCTCCTGACTGGTGCCTGTGGTTAAAAAGAGTGGGATGCGGAGACAGAGTCCTTCTGCCGAAACACTGCGTCCCTTCCAGCAACCACTTCCCACAGCAAATGTGTCACTTTGCTTCAGGTTACGACTGGCCCTGTTTTTACCTTGCCCACGGTGAACAGGCCCGCAGGAAACAAAGATGGATCTTCAAAGATGTAGCTCTGAGGGGCTGCCACTTAGAGGAGGGCAGGGAGCTGTTCCTGTTGGCAGCAATAACAGGTATAAATTGCGGGCGGAAAGGTACTGGCTGGATATTGGGGAGAGGTTAGAGTAAGAATTGTTCAATGGTGGAAGAAGAAGGAGAAGGAGGAGGAGGAGGAGGAGGAGAAGGAGGAGGAGAAAGAGAAGGAGAAGGAGGAGAAGAAGAAGAGTTGGTTTTTATACCCCAGTTTTCTCTACCAGCATGGTGTAGTGGTTAAGAGTGGTGGTTTGGAGTGGTGGACTCTAATCTGGAGAACCGGGTTGGTTTCCCCACTCCTCCACATGAGCAGCTAACACTAATCTGGTGAACTGAGTTAGTTTCCCCGCTCCTACGCATGAAGCCAGCTGGGTGACCTTGAGCTAGTCACAGTTCTCTTATTGCTCTCTCAGCCGGGAAGGGGATTGTAAGCCGGTTTGATTCTTCCTTAAGTGGTAGAGAAAGTCGGCATATAAAAACCAGCTCCTCTTCTACCTTGAAGGAGTTGCAGACCAGCTTACAATCACCTTCCCTTCCTCTCGCCACAACAGACACCTTGCGAGGTAGGTGAGGCTGGGAGAGTTCAGAGAGAACTGTGACTAGACCAAGGTCACCCAGCAGGCTTCATGTGGAGGAGTGGGGAAACCAACCCGGCTCACCAGATTAGAGTCCGCTGCTCATGTGGAGGAGCGGGGGATCAAGCCCGGTTCTCCAGATTAGAGTCCACCGCTCTTAACCGCTACACCACAGTGGCTTTAATGGGCTTTAGATCAGACTTTTTAAAGGTCGCCCAGAGTACGGCTCTGAAAAGGAATGGGGGATTGAAACTCCAAAGCTGTTACACTGAAAAATGGATGCAGGGGGGGAAAGCCAGCGGAAAGGGATGTCGTAATATTTATCGAGGTTGTAAATGTTCAAATGTAGATTGTTAACTCAGCCTGCTAACTATGTCGGCATTCCGCAGTCTGCAATAATTCTCGGTCTTTGTTGTCAGTGCGTATTCTCCCTTATCGCCAGCTTTATGCTTTTTTTTTTTAATAATCGGCATTGACAAATATCCCAGTATAAAACTGTGTCTGTGACCTCTATAAAAGCTTGAGATGATTACCACCAGTTAAACATTGTTATTTGGCAAAGCTGACACGCAGTAATCCCCGGTTTTGACACCAAAACACATTCCCAGCATCCCTAGTCTATTTATTAAGATAGCTATACCTTGCTTTTCTCACCAGTGGGGACTCAAAATGGCTTATAACCTCATTCTCCGCACTTCCGTTTTATCCTCACAACAACAACCCTGTGAGGTAGGTTAGGCTGAAATATAAAGATTGTCCCAAGCGCAAATGGGAGCAGGCATATGAACTTAAGGATCACAGATTCTAGTACTGCAACTAACCGCTACACTGAGGCTGTGTTATAAGAGAAGAGAGAATTTGAGAGGCACCATGATGTAACAGAGAGAAAATAACTTTATGGTATCTTTCAGAGAAAGAAAAAGGGGAACAAAGAAACTCAACCTAAAAGTCGGGAAAACCAAAGGCGTTCTCTAATATAACAACCAATACACTATTTTCATTATATATTGGGCACAATTGTATTTAAAAACACAGGGCTAAATATTCACGGCTCACACCTTGTACTGTATATGGTATCCAACGTTTCAGGATGTGTATAACATCAACAAAGTGAAGGAAAAAAGGACAGCCAGCATGGTGTAGTGGTTAAGAGTGGTGGACTCTAATCTGGAGAACTGGGTTTGATTCCCCACTCCTCCATATGAAGTCTGCTGGGTGACCTTGGGCTAGTCACAATTTTCTTGTGAACTCTCTCAGCCTCACCTACCTCACAAGGTGCCAGTTTTGGGGAAGGGAAGGTGATTGTAAGCCGGTCTGAGACTCCTTAAAGGTAGAGGAAATTGGGATATAAAAACCAGGTCTTCTACTACTATAACTACTACCAAAGCAAGAAAATTTGGGTGGTGGTGTGTGTGTTGGGATTAAGAACATTTAGCTTCTTCTTCTCTTCTTCTTTAAAATAGGCAGCCTACATATATTGAAATCTTTGCTATTTAAAAAATTTCAGGAAGAGTGAGTGCCTTCTTTCCATTATCAATTGACTCAACCAGTCTCTATCAACCTCAAATAACAATGGAAAAACAAGTGACTTATAGTACCTATACTACCAGACCCACAAGGGCAGATCCTGTTGGAAAATGGAACTTTTCTAAATCTGGCCTTTAGCTCAGGTGACGGCAGAGCATTCAGTTGGGCTAGCACACAGAGCCCCGTGGCTCAGAGTGGTAAGCTGCAGTACTGCAGTCCAAGCTCTGCTCCCAACCTGAGTTCAATCCCAACAGAAGTTGGTTTCAGGTAGCCTGCTCAAGGTTGACTCAGCCTTCCATCCTTCCGAGGTTGGTAAAATGAGTACCCAGCTTGCTGGGGGTAAAGGGAAGATGACTGGGGAAGGCACTGGCAAACCACCCCGTAAACAAAGTCTGCCTAGTAAACGTCGGGATGTGACATCACCCCATGGGTCAGGAATGACCCGGTGCTTGCACAGGGGACCTTTACCTTCTATCATACAGGCTCTCCTATACTTGGGAAAGATTATCAGATTTAAGTACTCTGGCATACTTTGTGGGAAAATACCCCAAGAGAGGGTGGAACAAACCAGCTGCAATTTCATGGCATTTTCTACTACCACCAAGTCCACAGAAGTCAAAGGGGTCTAACTGTGCTTAAGGTTTCCCTGTCAAGTGGGAGGACAGCTCCTTAGAATGCAGGAAGTTGGAGAAGACTGGTAGGATACAGGCAAGCCGACAGGAGACAATCACAAGGAAGTGGCATAAGGTATAAGGATGAAGACAGCCTAAATAAGGTATAAGGAAGCAGACTGTCTAAAAAGCTGTCCCTTGGAGCTTCCTGCGGTGCACGGAGCAAGCGTGGGAGCGGGAAGTGATGCTTTCAAAAGCAAAATGGCAAGAAAAGGCTATGCCTGTTCAATAGAGAGGGTGAAGTCAAGCAAAGCAAATGGGAACTCAGCTGGCAGAGAACGAAGCCACCCACCCACATGATCATTCAAATAACACGCCTTCTGCTGGGCATGGGCTTTGGCTCAGTGGTAGAGCATCTGCTTGGTATGCAGAAGGTCCCGGGTTCAATTCCCAGCATCTCCAGTTAAAAGGATCAGGTAGCTGGCGATAAGAAAGGCCTCTGCCTGAGACCCCGGACAGCCGCTGCCAGTCGGAGGTCTTTTATGCGTGGCAGTTTCCCTCACCGTCACCCCTCTGACAACTTCGGATCTTTTTTTGGATTCTGCGTGCCGTTTCCGACCGTCAGGGGTGGCCTCGCTCCCCCCCTGCATTTCCCCGCGTTTTGCCCATGTTTTCAAATTTGAGATAAAACAGAGGCGGAGAGGGAGGCGACCTCTGACGGTCGGCAATGGCATGCAGAATCCAAACAAAGACCCGAAGTCATCGGAGGGGTGATGGCAAATGAAACGGCCATGCATAAAAGACCTCAGTGGAAATACTGACCTTAGAATCATAGAGTTGGAAGGGACCACAAGGGTCATCTAGTCCAACCCCCTGCACAATGCAGAAAATTCACAACTACCTCCCCCACACACCCCCAGTGACCCCTACCCCATGCCCAGAAGATGGCCAAGAAGAAGAAGAAGAGTTGGTTTTTAATGCTAACTTTCTCTACCTTTTTAAGGAGATTCAAACCGCCTTACAGTCTTCTTCCTTTCCTTTCCCACAACAGACACCGTGTGAGGTAGGTGGGGCTGAGAGAGTTCAGAGAGAACTGTGACTAGCCCAAGGTCACCCAGCTGGCTTTATGTGTAGGAATGGGGAAACAAACCCGGTTCACCAGATTAGAATCTGCTGCTCATGTGGAGGAGCGGGGAATCCAACCCACTTCTCAAGATTAGAGTCCACTGCTCTTAATCACTACACCCTGCTGGCTCTCCTAATTAAGTCCCATTGTGTTCAATAAGGTTTACTCCTTAGTAGGGGCACTCAGGATTTCAGCCAATGACTAGGCAAAGGTCAGAGAGTCAATTTCACAAGAGTGGCGATTTGAATGCAAGTCTCCCAGACCCACACTGGAAGCACTATACCCCCCTGGCTCTGTAAAGTCAAGAATGCCACTGTGAAGAGCCAGCGTAGTGCAGTGGTTAGAGTGTCAGACTAGGATCTGGGAGACCCAAGTTCAAATCCCCACTCGCCCATGGAAGCTTGCTGGGTAACCTTGGGCCAGTCATCCAGTCTCATTCTAATCTGCCTCACAGGGATGTTGTAAGGATAAAGGAGGAGAGGAGGATGACGGCAGCAGCTTTGGGTACCCATTCAGGGGGAAGGTATGGAGTACAGGAAGTAAATAAATACAAACATAAATTGACCTGAGCAAGGCTGTTAAGGATAGGACGTTTTGGAGGACATTGATTCATAGGGTCGCCATGAGTCAGAAGTGACTGGACGGCACTTAACACACACACAAATTTTATAAGTGGCAGCTTTCTTTCTTTTCTTTTTTTTCATTAGGATATATCACTCATTAGCAAGAGGTGGGCTGCTTTCCTCTTAGCTCTACAGAAGTCACGGACAAACCTAGCAGCACAGCAATCTCCTATGGGCCACCACCCAAAATTGTAGGCATCTCCAAATAATATATTTTTAAAGAAAATCAATTACCTTGCATTATTTCTGTTTAAATTTCATTTTTTTAAAATGTTGCCAACTGTAAACTGGCCCTGCTGCTCTACAATAAATCCCAAACAAGAGACCTCTGATGGAATAATCTGTATTTTTGCAGAAGAAGAACAACAAGAAGAAGAAGAAGGAGAAGGAGAAGAGTTGGTTTTTATATGCTGACTTTCTCTACCACTCACGGAAGAATCAAACCAGCTTACAATCACCTTCCCTTCCCCTCAACAGACACCCTGTGAAGAACATAGGGCTGAGAAAGTGTGACTAACTCAAGGTCACCCAGCTGGTTTCATGTGTAGGAGTAGGGAAACAAATCCACTTCACCAGATTAGCCTCCACTGCTCATGTGGAAGAGTGGGGGATCAAACCCGGTTCTCCAGATCAGAGTCCACCGGTCCAAACCACCGCTCTTAACCACAACACCACACTGGCTCTCATGAAGCATTGTATTTTTGAGACAAATAAAATAGAATTTGTATCGTTTCACAATGACAGACAATTTGTTTGCTTTTGTCATCCCCATAAGTAACTTGCTGATTAAAACACCCTTTTCCCCTAAAGAAACTTAACCCTTTACACATAACTGACCATTTAATAACTGACTATCAAAAAACTCAACCCTACGGTATAGAGAACAAACTGAGAACCCAGGAGTTAAATAGTGATAAAAGGTAAGAGATGCCCTTATAATCCACATAAAGGTAAAGGTAGTCCTCTGTGCAAGCACTGGGTCATTCCTGACCCATGGGGTGATGTCACATCCCGACATTTTCTAGGCAGACTTTGTTTATGGGGTGGTTTGCCAGTGCCTTCCCCAGTCATCTTCCCTTTACCCACAGCAAGCTGGATATTCATTTGACCGACTTCAGAAGGATGGAAGGCTGAGTCGACCTTGAGCCAGCTACCTGAAACCAACTTCCGTCGGGATCGAACTCAGGTCGTGAGCAGAGCTTTGGACTGCATTACTGCAGCTTACCACTCTGCGCCATGGGGCTCCACATACTGCATCATTTATGTCCCATGGCTTGTCACCCCACTGTTTATGTATTTTTCTCTGTGCCCGTGTTACATGTATGTATGTGTGTTTATCTACATATGCACACACATACACTGGTATAAAGGTTCTGGAGGAGAAGCTTTATTAGTCTGCTACAGCAGAAGTAGACAGGAGTCTTGTGCCACCTGAAAGACTAACCAGTTTTTACTCTAGAATAAGCTTTGGTGGACTAGAATCCACTTCTTCTGATGCATGTAAGAGGCCCTTGCTAAGCAGACAAAGGTTGTTTATGCATGGGAGTTTTACCTGAGGTTTGTTGCTGGATGGACCCACACTTTCCTGTTGGGAATCTATGCACCAGCAGTCTCCAAGCTCAAATCAAGTCCCTGCCCTTGAAATGCTGCTTTGTAAGTGGCTTAGTTTGTAGTGCTTACTGTGAGAGAACCCCCCCCCCAAACCCAATATCTGCATAAAAAAGCATTTTAAGAACAATAACTAAAAGGGAGCAATCTGAAAGGGGAGAGAGAAATCCAAGCATCGGTTTTAAAAAGCTTTTCTTCTGCTCAGACAGAGCTCTGAGGAAGCAGGAAGCATTTGAATCCCCGCCTCTTTACACGCTGCTTTGTAATTGGCTGTGAAAGAAACCAAGCTTGCGTGTTCTGCACTTTGCCTTATGCATGGGGATTTCAAGCAGGCTGAGCTCAGGGGAGAGGGAAGAATTGAGTTAACAGAGGGAAGGGAAGTCCCGGGATTTGTGAGGGCTGGCAGCGTGGTCATCTCTAATGAAGGGAAAACTCATGCATAACTCCAAGGAACAACCGAGAAAGACGTGAAGTGAAAGTACCCATGCATAAACAACCATATATAACACATGGGAGTTTATGAAGGACAAAGTTGTAAAGAGCAGGGTCAAATGTCAATGAAAAATTGGGATGTGTCAGGTGAGAAGTAATTATGTCAGATTCCAGTGTCATCAGGGAAAGCGCTATTCCCAATTACAGTGATTAGTGGTAATATAATTTCCCTAGATGAGCTAAACTGTTGGCTAAAAGGTCTCAGATCTTTGTTGAGTCCTTGGGAGATGATGTCAAACATTGTGATGAACTCTCATTTGTGAATATCAAGGAGTGTGTAATGTGTCCTCTGAGGATAATACTTTGTGCATGTAAGGATATGGATGCTAATCCATAAAGGTTTGGTGGTGGAAAGTGCCATCAAGTCACAGCTGACTTGTGGCGACCCCATAGGGTTTTCAAGGCAAGAGGAGGACAGAGGTAGTCTGCCATTGCCTGAAAGTTTCGGGCTTGAAGGGACTGTTGAGATTTGAAGGGGCTGTTGAGAAGGGGCTGTTGAGGCTTTACGGGGACAAGCCTGACATGGCTACATCTCTCCCCAATAATCACATGCAAACAGGTAACTATAGATGGGTATCCTGCACTGCTTATACAAAATGTCACAGAATTCACTGCACCTGATACTCCATGTACTTCATGATTCCTTAAAATCTTTCTGCCAGCAATGAACTCAGCTGGGGAGGGGGGATCATTCTGCAGAATGTGTAAGAGAGACTTGTTTAGGAAAGCGTGTTTATAAAGAGAACAGGGCTATAGTAAAACTGGAACTGCTCAGGATGGTGCTTTAATAAAGGAATATGGGCAGTAGTTTATGGCACTTATTGTTAGCATTCTTGTTTTTTATTGCATTGGTTTTGGTTTATTTCTGTAATCCAGTTTGGGCATTTCATGTCTCACACTGTTGCTATTTCATTGTCTTCTGACTTGGCAACCCAGTCTTACTACAATGTTTATTATATGTCTTACACAGTTCCAATTAAATTGCTAAATTTTGGAATCTGCCTTGCATTTCAGTGAGGGAGGAGGAGGAAGAAAAGCTGTTTTTTATAGCCTGCTTTTCTCTACCTTTCAGGAGTGTCAAAGCAGCTTACAATCGCCTTCCCTCCCCCTCCCCACAACAGACACCTTGTGAGGTAATGAGGCTGAGAGAGTCCAGAGAGAACTGTGACTGGCCCAAGGTCACCCAGCAGGCTGAATGTTGAGGAGTGGGGAAACCAACCCGGTTCTGCAGATTAGAGTCCACCGATCATGTAGAGGAGTGGGGAATCAAACAGATTAGAGTCCACTGCTCTTAACCACTAGGCCATGCTGGTTTTCTGTAAACAAAGTAGGACTGTAAATAAGGTAAGTAAGTAATGTGCTTGAAGGCCTCCTATCCAAGCACTGGCCAGATTAACACCTGCTTAACTTCCACAAGGTTGCTGCATCCTACCTCTTCCAATCCTGTATTGAACAAGTGATCTGAAAACAGCTGCCACCAGATGCTCGGGGGTTCAAGTGGGGGTTCAAGCAGACCTTTCCTCTTGAGTCCTATCAGTGTTGAACTTGGGGAAAGTAGCATACCTCAGTAGGGGACATACACTTTTGGCTACACTTCTGGTTCTACCGATCAGGGTAATTATATTCTCACATCATTTCAGAATCTTTTATCTCTCCCTCCTGTCCCAGTGATGGATAGCTGTCATGCTATCACACACACACACACACACACACACACACACACACACATTTGCCACCAAGTCACATCTTGGTTTATGGTGACCCCTGGTGGGGTTTTTAAGGCAAGAGACCTTCAGAGGTGATTTGCCATTGCCTGCCTCCACGTCACAACCCTGGTATTCCTTGGAAGTCTCCCACCCAAATACTTGCCAGGGTCAACCCTGCATAGCATCAGATGAGATCAGGCTAGCCTGGGCTATCCAGGTCAGGGCACTGTAGTTATTCCTTGGAAGGCTCTTGAATACATCTAAGGAGTTACTCCAGCCATTAGTCCATGATGGGCTGGCAACTACCTGGTGGTAAAGGCATCACTAGAGCAAGTGCCTGTGAGGAGCGGTTAAAACGCTTAGGGCTGTTTAGCCTGGAAAGAAGGCGGTTAAGGGGAGACATGATAGAGGTGTATAAAATGATGCATGGTATGGAGAGAGTGGACAGGGAGAAGCTTTTCTCCCTCTCGCATAATACTCGAATGCAGGGTCATCTGCTGAAGCTGGAGGGTGAGAGATTCAAAACGGATACAAGGAAATATTTATTTACACAACACATAGTTAAATTGTGGAACTCCCTGCCCCAGGATGTGGTGATAGCTGCCAACTTGGAAGGCTTTAAGAGGGGAGTGGACATGTTCATGGAAGAGAGGAGTATTCATGGCTACTAGTAAAAAGGATACTGGTCATGATGCATGCCTATTCTCTCCAGGATCAGAGGAGCATGCCAAATATATTAGGTGCTGTGGAACACAGGCAGGATGGTGCTGCTGCAGTCGTCTTGTTTGGGGGCTTCCTAGAGGCACCTGGTTGGCCACTGTGTGAACAGACTGCTGGACTTGATGGGCCTTGGTCAGATCCAGCATGGCTTTTCTTATGTTCTTATGGCAACTACCTGGTGGTAAAGGCATCACTAGCCTTTCGACACAGCTATTAAAAGACACAATGCAGTCTGCTTCCCTGGAGTGTCAGTTTGCAAGGCCATCTTGCTGAGTCTGAGTTTTTGCCATCGATAAAACCACCCTCCACAGGATTGTGAAATCCTCCCAATGCTCAATGGCCACCCCATGGGGTAAAGAAGAAAAGGTACAGCCAGGAGCCATAGAGTGCAAGCCAGACAGTTCCTTGATAACTAAGGCAGATTAGGGAATCCTGATCTCTAAACATCTATGAGCATACTCTTGAAAGAGGAGACCTCTTGAAGATAATACAACTCACCTGAAATAACTATTCCTCCCTGGTTCTGAAGATTAAGTGCATATTACAGTTAAGGATGTGGTATTTCGAGTCTGCATTCACTGAAATAGGTTTTTTTCACCCCTCACATATGCCATCAAGAAAAAGAGAAAACGTCATCTTACGTTTGAATACAAGTAACAAATATGTCCAATAGCAATGGGTGTCAGTGTGTATAACATTTTTAAGGGGTCCACTTCCATCCAGGGTCATGTTCATTTTGAGTAACTACAGTATATCATTCCTGATATCTGGGGTAATTCTAGATATCTGAGATCCCAATGACTCCTACAGAAAACCTGAAAAATGAAAGTGAAACTGATTTGCCAGACATCTTGGTGAGAGGGGGTGGGAGCTCAGTGTCCCCAGATTGGGGTTGCCATAGTTATGCCGAGGTAGGGAGGAGTGGGAGCAAAGGCTCTAAGCAGCATCTCTCTGCCTTTTGGGAATCCTGAAGCAACTTCAACTAAAGTGCTTGCTCCTTGGCCCTTTCCAATGGGAAGATAGGCTGGGCTGCTTTATAACCCCTGGGTGTCCCACGACCCTTTGCCGATTAATCCTTTGCATGCTGAAACAGTCTTCCCTGCATCTCTTTCCAAGCCCTTCATCCTACATTTGAATCACATGCCACCCTTTAGTTGCATATATTTGCCTACTACTTAGCTGAGCAAGGCCTTCTGGAGGAGATGCCCTGCAAAATGGGTAAGATCAACAGCTGTCCATGCTCACCGCTCTCTGATATGACTCCCACCTGGTGGAACGACCTGCCTAAGGAGGTCAGGAGAGCTCCCACCCTTCTATCACTCTGCAAACTTTGTAAAACAGAGTTGTTCAGGAAGGCGTTTTATAAAGGTAATAGGGATATAGTATAACAGAATGGTTTGGGCAGGTGCTGTTATAGAAAACATGACCATAATCTATTCCATTGTGCTTATTATATTATATTATATTATATTATATTATATTATATTATATTATATTATATTATATTATATTATATTATATTATATTATATTATATTGGAAGGCAGAAGCATCAGATCTTGGAAGCTAAGCAGCGTCAGTACTTGGAAGGGAGAACACTAAGGAAGACTCTGCAGAGGAAGGCAATGGCAAACCACCTCTGCTTAATCACATCCCTTGAAAGCCCTTTGCTGGGGTCACCTCAAGTTGGCTGTGATTTGACTGCACTTTATACATGCACATATTTATTACATTACGTTACATTATATTATATTTATTGTATGTGTTATCCTACTCTTGCAGTATTGATTTCTACTTCTGTAATTCCATTTTCTTCAATCACTTGATATAGTGCCATCTGATACTCTCTTTGCACTGTTTCTAATTTTGGTAGTTAATCCTCTTGCCTTGCTCATTAGATCCTTCAAGCTACCTGATAACTTCATTTTACTCTGGGTAACCAGCCTTGGGAAAGGCGGACAATAAGTAAAGTTGATAATTAAGTAATATTTAGGAGTACCGGACTCTGAAGAAAAAGAGTGATTCTCCTTAAAAGGTATACAAAAGGTAAGCCAAAAAACTGGCTTACAATCTCCTTCCCTTCCTCTCCCTACAAAAGACACCCGGTGAGGTAGGTGAGGCTAAGAGATCTCTAAGAGAATGGTGACTAGCCCAAGGTCACCCAGAAGGCTGAATGTGGAGGAATGGGGAAACCAACCCAGTTCACCAGATTAGAGTCTGCCGCTCATGTGGAGGAGTAGGGAATCAAACCCCGGTCCTCCAGATTAGAGTCCACCACTCTTAACCACCACACCATGCTGGCTCGCTCTCTCTGCCTGTAGATTAGACTGTAGAGCCACGGGAAATGTTTATATTTAGTTTCAGCCTCCATGGGGTTACATTAGTCATAAGGCTTGCTAGAGAGATTTAGACAATGAGCACCAGCTGTACTTGGCACAACTGGGCCATGCCCGGTGCTGCCCTGGCGACATTTGCTCCGTTCGGGGTTCTCGAATGCCCAGATTGCAGTCATGCCTGGGCACTGCAGCCTAGCAATGATGATCATTGCTGGGTCCTTGCCACCTCTGCTCAGCTCTCGGGTTAACCCGGGCAGGAGAGAACCTTGTCAAAGGCAGCTTGGCTCCTCTTTGAATTGGAAATTGGCTGCTCCCTCTTGACTTCCACCCCATTCCAAATCTTGCGAAATTCCAAATGTCGTACATTCCAGATCCAAAGAGCCACAATGCCAAATCCCAAACCCAAATTCCAGTGCTGGTGCACATCCCACGTTAGAAGCATCGCTTCGTCTGTCGGCGCACAATGAAAGAAGTGCGCAACATTCATTCGTTTACCACTCTTTGGCACCACATTGTGCCTGCAATGAAGTAAACACGCACAAACGCTCAACGCAGGTGAGTTAGTTTCCTTTACTCTGACATACTCACAAGGAGGGGATGTTTCCCCCACATGCACACGCACATACATTCATTGTAAGAGCTATAGCTGAAGTGCAGAATCTAATCGGTAATTATCTCAATGGGGCTAGAGACGGGGTTTGGATCCAGACTCAACTTCCCAGTGACAGAATGGAAGTTTCCTGCCTCCTCCCTCCCTCTGCAGCTCACTGATCTCCCTGAAATGCTACCCCTGGGGAATCAGGGACCCCGAGAAATGACACAAAGGAGGTCTGCAGCAGGAGAACAGGTGGACAGTGTCTCTTTAGTCTGGGTCCAACCCAGGGTGTTTTGTTCTCACGACACGGACCACAAGGGTGCGATTTGATAAATCAACCTGGTGGGTAGAGGGTTCGGGGAACAGCCAGCTGGCCACAAGTGAACCCCGAGACCCGAAAACAAGTTGTCATTGGCTAGCTAGGGGGGCAGGGACCCATGAGGTGACTCAGAGACGTGCATTTCCTTATCTCCTGCTGTGGGGGCGGGGAGAGAAGATCCGTCACAAGTTTAATCTATCTCCCCAATCGGTCATGGCTAATTTCCCATCGGCTCCAGGCAGGATTCAAATTCCTGTCCCTTTAGGCCATTTATGCATGGGGGGGTTTCACCTTGGATTCGCCACTTCCTAGATGCCCATTCCCCCCACCCACCCACCCACCCACCCACCTGAATTCCAAAAACTCAAAAATAAGCAAAGTTTTGAGAATTCAGATGGGGAAAAATGTGAATTGAGGCCATTTACTCATGGGAGGCTTTTCCTTGAATTTGCCGCTATCTAGGTGCACATTTTCCCCATCCTAATTCTCAAAACTCTGCAGGGGGGCTTATATTTGTGTTTTGGAGAATTTGGCGGGGGGGGGGGGAACGTGCAGCGAGAGAGCGGCAAACCCCTGCGCAACTAGAGAGCTGTGAATCCACGCCGAAACCTCCTGTGTATAAATGACCCCTGTACAAAAACGCATGGGAGGTTTTGCCTTGGATTCGCCACTCTCCGGAGGCACATTTTCCCCATTTGAATTCTCGAAACTCTGCGTGGGGGGCTTATGGTTGAGTTTTGAGAAGGAGGCTGGGGGGAATGTGCATCCAGAGAGCAGCAAATGCAAGGCAAAAAAAACCCTCCATGGGTTTTCGCCCAAATGCTCTCTCTTCCTTATCCCGCCCCCAAAGCGACCCCCGCGGTCCCCTCCGGCGGCCAACTTCGCTCCGTCGCCTCTACGGGAGCTGTCCGCGGTGCTGAACGGCCGGCGAGCCTTTCGGAAAGGAGCCAGGCCGGTGGTCGGCGGTCAGCCCACCAGCAGCCAGGGACAAAGGTTGGGACCAGAGAAATTCCGGGGGGGTGGGGAGGTTGGGGGGGAGGTTGGGGGGGAGCGCCAAAGGCATCCATGACAACCCCCGCATTGCTCAGTGAATCACAGAGAAACGTCGCTAACACATTGAAGGGGTATGTGTGTGTGTGTGTTGTGGGTGATGCACATTGCAGGGGTTTCTCCCACTCCCACCCCATAAACCCCGACATGATCTACATCGACTGACGGTCGTTCGGCATTTCCAAATGCCTGTCTCCGCTGCTGGTTCAAAGCAGGGGAGAATAACCCCCCCCCCTCCATAAGGCACAGGACGACACCTGAATAGCAAGAGCGAGGTTGGAGGCTTTGCCCAAGGTCACAGGGAAAGATCTGCGGCTGGGGGCGACTCTTCCCTCCGCCCCCCACTCTCTCCATCACCTTCCACCACTACGCGTCGCGGATGTAGATCCCCTCCAGTTTAATTCAAACTATGTCAGGCTATTGAATTATGTCCCCATTCTGAACAGCCCTGGAGGACTGGACTAGGGCTGTCTCCGGGTTACACCCCCCCCCCTTGGGGGGTGGCTAGGAAGGGACTCGAACCCACGACCGTTGACTCCTTCCATTATCACAGAAGCCCGGCCAACCCTGACGCCCCCCCCCCCGCTTCTCCGCCAAGGTAACTTCTGACACCTGATTTCACCTTTCCCCTCCTCGCTGAGCCGCAGAAGCCCCCCCCCCAGAATCACAGCCCCCGACTCCCTCCCACCGCCGCCTCCCAGCACGCAAAGACATGCATTCCCCCCCACACCTCCCCCTCCATAGACACACGCTGCGGCCCCGATCCTTCCCCTCCAACCCGGGAAACGCTGGAGCTTCGGGGGTGCTTCGAGACACCCCCCTTACACCGAGAACAACGCCCCCCCCCGTCCCTACCTAGTCCCCGGCCGGAATCCGGAGCCAGCCGCTCTCCTCCTCGGCATGACAATCAGGTCCAGACGAGCCAGGCTGGATCGGGGAGAGGAGAAAGGGATGGAGGGGGGGGGGAGAGATGGCTCCGCCGTCCCCCCCTGGATGCAGGATGCCTTCGCTGCTCGGCAGGGATCGCCCTGGGGTCCGGCCAGCCTTGCCTTGCCTTGCCTTGCCGGAGCGGCTCCCTTCTTCTCCCCGCGACCCCCTCCCGCCGGCGGCGAGGGGCAGGCGCTGAAGGGCGGCCGCCGCCTCCCCTTGCTCCTCCGCCCTCCCTCCGGAGCGCAGACCGCGCTCGCCTCGCCTTGCAGCAGCCCGGCCAGGGGATGCGGGGAGACGGAGCGGCTCCCGGCCCCTCTTTCGGTCCGGCCCAGCCTCCCCGAGCCCAGGCAGCCCTGGCCGCCCTCGCCTCCTCCGTCTCCCTTCGCCTTCCCCGCCGGGCCCCTCCTCTCCGCCGTGCAACACGCGGCTCTTGGGGGGGGGGCTCAGCGCGCCCTCCCTGCTCGCCAAAGGGGCCGGGGGTGGGGCGCACGGCCCACAGGAGTCCGGGCCTGAACTTCGCCCAGGTGTTGGGTCGACCGCGGGCAGGTGTGGCCAAGGCCAGGTGTGGCGGAGCGGCCGAAGGGATCAGGGGACTAGAGCCACTGCCCTATGGGTATAATTCACAGTGGGTAGCCGTGTTAGTCTGTCTGCAGTAGTAGAAAAGGGCAAGAGTCCGGTAGGCACCTTAAAGACTAACAAAAATAATTTTCTGGTAGGGTATGAGCTTTCGTGAGCTCACGAAAGCTCATACCCTACCAGAAAACTATTTTTGTTAGTCTTTAAGGTGCCTACCGGACTCTTGCCCTTTTCTACTGCCCTATGTGTGTGTGTGTAAAGTGCCTTCAAGTCGCAGCCGACTTACGGCGACCCCTTTTTGGGGTTTTCATGGCAAGAGACCGACAGAGGTGGTTTGCCAGAGCCTTCCTCTGCACAGCAACCCTGGTACTCCTTGGTGGTCTCCCATCCAAATACTAACCGGGGCTGACCCTGCTTAGCTTCTGAGATCTGACGAGATCAGGCTAGCCTGGTCCATCCAGGTCAGGACACTGCCCTATGAGGAATGGTTAAAACGCTTAGGGCGATTGAGCTTGGAAAGGAGGCGGTTAAGGGGAGACATGATAGAGGTCTATACAATTATGTATGGTTTAGAGAGAGGGGACAGGGAGACGCGTTTCTCCCTCTCTGGTTATACTAGAACACGGGGGTCTTCTGCTGAAGCTGGAGGGTGAGAGATTCAAAAGAGGTAAAGGGGAGTATTTCTTCACACAGCACATAGTTAAACTGTGGAACTCCCTGCCCCAGGGTGCGGTGATGGCTGCCAACTTGGAAGGCTTTAAGAGGGGGCTGGACATGTTCATGGAGGAAAGGGGTATTCATGGCTACTAGTTAAAATGGATACTAGTCATGATGCATACCTATTCTCTCCAGGATCAGAGGAGCATGCCTATTATATCAGGTGCTGGGGAACCCAGGCAGGATGCTGCTGCTGCAGTCGTCTTGTTTGTAGGCCTCCTAGAGGCACCTGGTTGGCCACTGTGGGAACAGACTGCTGGACTTAATGGGCCTTGGTCTGATCCTGCTTGGCCTTTCTTATGCTCTTAAGCTGCCTGCTACTGAGTCAGGCCGTTACTGCTTCCTACTCAGTATTGCCTGCTGTGACTGGCAACAGCCCTGAAGCAGAGGTCCTCCACGTCGCCTACTGATGGAAAGTGCTCCCAAATCTCCGCCCACTGATGAGTCGTGTTTTCAAGGCAAGAGGCAAACAGAGGTGGTTTGTCGTTGCCTTCCTCTACATATGGACCCTGGACTTCCTTGGTGGTCTCACCAAGTATGCAGTTACAAAGGATGGCTCAGAATGAATCTGCCACTTATTGTGCAAACATTTTGTGGGTAATGTTGTGCAGTGGTTGCACTATGTGTGTAAAGTGCCCTCAAGTCGCAGCCAAATTAGGGCAACCCGGGAGGGTTTTCAAGGCAAGAGACGAACAGAGGTGGTTCGCCATCACTGGCCTCTGCATAGTGACCCTGGACTTCCTTGGTGGTCTCCCATCAAAGTCGTAACCAGGGCTGCCCCTGCTTAAAATTCGGAGATCTTGTGAGATCCGGCTACCTTGGGTCATCCATATCAGGGCTACATCACCTCCTACCTGATCCTTTTAACAGGAGATGCCAGAGATTGGACCTAGGATCAGGCATTGAATCCCAACCCCTCTCTTAAACACCAATTACAGGGATCAGGGAATGGTCGGGAAGGGCTGTCTTCCTAAATGCCCTGAGTGGAGGAATCCAGAAGCATCTGCTTGCCACCTTGGGAAAAGGGAAACTTGGCCTGGAGCTGGTGGTGGCTCCATGGTAGAGAATCTGCTTTGTATGCAGAAGGTCCAAAGTTCAATTCCCCAACATCTCCAGTTAAAATATGATGTGAAAGACCTCTACCTGGGGTGGAGGACAGACAATAGTGAGCTTGATAAACCAGTGACTAACAAGTTTAGGGCATTTGCATGAATTCTCTCCTTAAGGGGAAGTCCATGGCTCAAAAGCAGAACATCAGCTTTGTAAGAAGAAGGCCGCAGATTCAAGCTCCTGTATCTCTATTATAGAAGAAGAAGAAGAGTTGGTTTTCATATGCCGATGTTCTCTACCACTTAAGGAAGATTCAAACCGGCTTACAATCACCTTCCCCTCCCCTTCCCACAACAGACACTCTGTGAGGTAGGTGAGGCTGAGAGAGCTCTCAATAGAACTGTGACTAGCCCAAGGTCACCCAGCCAGCTTCATGTGGAGGAGTGGGGAAACAAATCCAATTCACCAGATTAGCCTCTGCCACTCATGTGGAGGATTGGGGAATCAAACCAGGTTCTCCAGATTTGAGTCCACCCCTCCAATGATCAAGTCACAGGTGATGAGAAAGACCTCAGCCTGAGCTCCTGGGGAGCTGCTGCAGGTCAGAGTAGTCATTCATGACTGACTTGGGAGACCCATGGTCATCTGGGTGTAATCTTAAAAATGCTGGATTAGATGGATTTTAGCTCTGACTGGATGTGTTTGTGGGAGACCTGGACCCAAACATGAGATTCACTGTGTGACCTATGACATCATTGCTCAATCATCTCAGTTCCACAAAGTTATGAAGGGGTTCCAATCTCATCCACAGGGTTTGTTCGTTTTTGTTTTAAACACAGGCATTATTAAATGTTTATAGTGGTGTGTTTTGTTATTGTTGTTTTGCTGTTGCCATCAAGTCACAGCTGTCTTATGGCAACCCCATAGGGTTTTCAATGCAAGAGATGTTTAGAGATGGTTTGCCATTGCCTGCCTCCACATCCTGACCCTGGTATTCCTTGGTGGTCTCCCATCCAAATACTAACCAGGGCCAATCCTGCTTAGCTTCTGAGATCTGACAAGATCAGGCTAGTCTGGGCTATCCAGGTCAGGGCTGTATCAGGTTATACAAATAAGCAAGAATGGTTACTGTTATTGCAGCTGTTTTAATAGTGGGCTTCTGCATTTCATAGAATCGAATCATAGAGTTGGAAGCGACCACCAGGGTCATCTAGTCCAACCCCCTGCAAAATGCAGGAATTTCACAACTACCTCCCACACACACACCCAGTGACCCCTACTCCATGCCCAGAAGATGGCCAAGATGCCCTCCCTCTCATGAACTGCCTCTCATGAACTGCCTAAGGACACAGAATCAGCATTGCTGACAAATAGCCATCTAGTCTCTGCTTAAAAACCTCCAGGGAAGGAGCACTTGCCATTTGTTAAACTTGGCCCAGAAAATTTGTATGTTGGTGTGATTTATGTGTGCCTCAGAGTGTCAGAGCTTATTACTAAACTCCTGTTTCCTTCCTGATGCCCGGGCCAAGCACTGCCTGAATGAAATACTAAGAGTGCCTCTGAACATAAGCAGAATGAATCTGTAAACAAACAAGGACCAGGGCATCATATTTCTCAGTGTAACAGGAAAAAGGAAGTGAAACAAATGTCTCCTGGCTTTTGAGTATGTTCTGACATAACAAGTAAGATTAATAATACTTTCCACCTGTTGAGCATCCTGGGTGCATTACAACAATCCTATAAGGTAGACTGGCATTATTATGCCCTTATTACAGATAAGTGTATAATTTGCTTAAGGACCCACCAGTAAAAATATGATTGATTGATTTGATAGCCTAGCCCCTCTTCCCCTACTCCCTCGCTAACCCAGTGAAACTTTGCCTAGGTGACTGGCAAGAAATATATTCCCAGGGAAAGGGAGCCGTATGAACACATGAAGCTGACTTATACTGAATCAGACGCTTGGTCCATCAAAGTCAGTCTTGTCTACTCAGACCAGCAACGGGTCTCCAGGGTCTCAGGCAGAGGCCTTTCACATCACCTCCTTGCCTAGTCCCTTTAACTGGAGATGCCGGGGATTGAACCTGGGACCTTCTGCATGCCAAGCGGATGCTCTACCACTGAGCCACAGCCACAAAACACTTTCTCCTGCCACAAGTCTACACCAGCCTCCAAACCTCCCCCTTATCAACCCACAGCATCGAGATCATAAGAAAAGAACAAACGAATCACAGAAACTACTCTGGCTTTCCAGGGGTTCCAACTAACCTCTGGCAGCTCAGGGGAGAGAAGCCCTCTGTATCGCAACTGTATCGCAACTGACAAGTTTAAGCTGCTGCTTCTCCCTTTCCCACAACACTCACTCATTCTTGGGAATGACTCCCCCCCACACACAAAATGATTTCCAAAAGCCCTTTGCCAAGTTCCTATAATTTCCAAGACAGGTCTTTCATTTTGTTACTTTCACTATGAAATTTTCATTTTTGGTCATTGCATGACTCATAAGAACATAAGAAAAGCCATGCTGGATCAGACCAAGGTCCACCAAGTCCAGCAGTTTGTTCACACCAAAGCCCACAAACTAGACAACTGTAGCAGCATTATCCTGACTATGATCCACAGCACCTAATATAATAGGCATGCTCCTCTGATCCCAGAGAGAATAGGTATGCATCATGACTAGCATCCATTTTGACTAGTAGCCATGAATAGCCCTCTCCTCCATGAACATGTCCACTCCCCTCTTCAAGCCTTCCAAGTTGGCAGCCATCACCACATCCTGGGGCAGGGAGTTCCACAATTTAACTGCGTTGTGTGGAAAAAAAACCCTTCCTTTTATCTGTTTTCAATCTCTCACCCTGCAGCTTCAGCAAAACTCTCCCTTCCTCTGTGCTTCGGAAGATCGGGGAAAGTAGCATATAACTTACTAAAACAAACAAATAGACTAACTACTTTATCCAACAGCAATGCAGTAATTGTGGAATAGCTGATATATAGGCTGTAGTCCTCTCACCAGGGAAATCTTTTCCATGCAGAGTGTCAAAGTTGACTGACATTTCAAAGATCCCAACTAGGTAAGAAATTACATGTCCCTTATTCTTCTCCAAAGATTACACACTTTGAAGTATGTATGCGAGTACTATCAAGTCTCAACTGGCTTATAGCAAGCCCAGCAAGGGGTGTTCAAGGCGAGTGAGAAGCAGAGGTGGTTTGCCATTGCCTTCCTCTGCAGAGTCTTCCTTGGTGGTTTCCCATCTAAGTGTTGACCCTTCTGAGCTTCTGAGACCTGCTGAGATCGGCCTATACATGCTGCCCTCCCTCCCCATTCCATAAAAACATAAGAAAAGCCATGCTGGATCAGACCAAGGTCCATCAAGTCCAGCAGTCTGTTCATACAGTGGCCAACCAGGTGCCTCTAGGAAACCCACAAACAAGGCGACTGCAGCAGCATTGTCCTGCCAGTATTCCAAAGCACCTATCCTGGAGAGGATAGGTATGCATCATGACTAGTATCCATTTTGACTATTAGCCATGAATAGCCCTCTCCTCCATTAACATGTCCACTCCCCTCTTAAAGCCTTCCAAGTTGGCAGCCATCACCACATTCTGGGGCAGGGAGTTCCACAGTTTAACTATGCGGTGTGTGAAGAAATACTTCCTTTTATCTCTTTTAAATCTCTCACCCTCCGGCTTCAGCAGATGACCCCGCATTCTAGTATTATGAGAGAGGGAGAAAAGCTTCCTTCTATCCACTCTCTCCACACCATGCATAATTTTACAGACCTCTTCATGTCTCCTCTGAACTGCCTTCTTTCCAAGCTAAACAGCCCAAAGCGTTTTAACCGCTCCTCATAGGGCAGTGGCTGTAGCCCCCTGATCATTTTGGTTGCTCTTTTCTGCAGCTTCTCAAGCTCTGCAATATCCTTTTTTAGCTGTGGTGACCACACCTTCAAATATGAAGCTCCATTTCCAGCTTGAACCAAAAACAAACAAATAACACAGCACCCAAAATCAAAAACCCTGCAATCCCTTTTATTAGCCCCAACCACATTTACACAAAACATGGCACAAGCTTTCAAGAGCACAATTTGCCTTCCTGAAGTGTTACAGCATTGAGAGTACACATCCCACAAACACAAAGGTGTCCAGGACTATGGGTGGGAGAGGGACAAACATGAAATGAATGGCAATTTTATGGTGTCATTGTTTTTACAGGATTCACACCAGCTCGGAACCAGCTCAGCGGCAGAGCACCTGCTTAGAACATAACAAAGGCCCTGCTGGATCAGACCAAGGCCCATCGTCCAGCAGTCTGTTCACACAGTGGCCAACCAGGTGCCTCTAGGAAGCCCCCAAACAAGACGACTTCAGCAGCACCACCCTGCCTGTGTTTCACAGCACCTAATATAATGGGCACGCTCCTCTGATCCTGGAGAGAATAGGTATGCATAATGACTAGTATCCATTATAACTAGTAGCCATGAATACCCCTCTCCTCCATGAACATGCTTGGTAGGCAGAAGGCATGGCTGTTTCCATCGCTGTCACCCCTCCCAAGACTTTTGGTCTTTGTGTTGATTCTGCATGCTGTTTCCGACTGTCAGAGGTCGCCTCGCTCTCCCCCCGCATTTTCAGGGACCTGTTTTATCCCGAATTTGAAAACGCGGGGAAACACAGGGGGAGAGCGACGGTCGGAAATGGCATGCAGAATCAACACAAAGACCCGAAGCCGGCGGAGGGGTAATGGTGAGGGCAACAGCTATGCCTAAAAGAGAGAGCTGCTAGAATGGATACTGCAGGGTTAGATAGACCAGTGGCCTAATCCAGGGTGTACAGGCCTCCAAAAGATAGAGACCCTATAGTAAAAAACCAGGGGCTGAATAGATTGACCTTATTACATGGAATCAGATACTTCCTCTTGTGGTTTCTGATGCCATCGTGTGGGTCAGTGAACTGTACAAAGCTCCCACAAAATCTGAATGCACCAGTCGGTGAAAATTCCAGATAAACCTCTCTTCCTGAACTTCCTGGGCCTTAGGGCACGGTGTTTGGAGACAGCGAGTGACTATCCCCATCTAATCATTCTCAATGCGTGTTCTGAGCTCTGTTCCCAGCAGGAATTGCCCACCTCCAACCCTCTCAGATCACGTTAGCTGCATGCCACTCTGTCTTCTTCGGACTTAGTGTTGGCGAGAGTCTGCTCGTGTTTTCGGCATTCAACTATTGTCGAGCAGATTAAGACAATCTCCCTCTTATTTGCATTCTCATAGGCAGCATGTCAGAAGGCACAACCCCACTCCCATTAGTTTGTTTGGACAAGCTTCCATTTGTCCCGGGTGTTTTCCCAGGACAGTTTGGCCATCAGAGAAAGGCCCTTGCTCCACTGGGAGAAACATGCCTTCTGTCTCCCTGCCAGCCCTTCTCCCAGAGCACATACTGGTCATTCTACCTGGCCATTGCATAATCATTATGAAAGAACTGGAATTATATTATTTTTAATTGCTTATTTTCTCTCCCTCCCTTTCCCCCTTTTGGGTCGTGTCTATCCAACTGTAAACTAGTATGTTGGGGACCCCTCTCTGCTACTCTCTCTAGAAATCTGTTCACTATGTAATAAAGAACCAACAGCAACGGAATGGTACCAAACAGTCAGCCCTCTCCAAACCTAAGGCTGCACACAGATCTTTCTAAATAATACCTTAGTTTTCTCTTGGGAGGAAAGTCAGTCCAGTATCACAGTTGACCCTGGCTTTAAATGATGTAGCCAAAAAATGGGGAGCTGGTTTGGTTCTCCTCTCTTCTGCTTGCTGCTTTTTAGAAGTCAGATGGGATATGTATGTGTATTTGTGTGTGTTTGTATGCGCATGGGTGCAGAGGGATGGTTGGTGGGCTGACAGCGCCGGAGAGGGGGAGTGCGCATCTTTCCAAAGGCCAACCACGTCTTTTCTAAAAGCCCAAAAAAAGCCAGCAAAACAGCCAGGCAGGGCTGTTGCAGCAAGCCGAAGCTGTGCGGCTTTCCCAAATTGGCTGCTGGATTGTTTCTCCTTGGAGCAGCTCGGCAGGGGGAGGGGCGATCCTTGAAATGCGGATGGTCTTGGGTGCTGATCAGGTAGCAGAAGGTGTACATTTTTGAAATAAATCATAGTTTTGAAATGAGGGGAGGCGTGGATAAATAATATTGGGCTAAATCAAGCAGTGTAAGGATTCTGAAGTGTACAGATGTGTCACTGGCCACCAAGATGAAGTTAATTCATGCCATCGTATTCCCTATTACTATGTATGGGTGTGAAAGCTGGACAATGAAGAAAGCTGACAGGAAGAAAGTAGATTCCTTTGAAATGTGGTGCTGGAGGAGAGTGTTACGGATACCCCTGACTGCCAAAAAGACAAATCAGTGGGTTCTATATCAAATCAGGCCTGAACTGATCCTAAAATGACTGAACTGAGGCTATCATATTTTGGTTACATCCTAAAATGACTAAACTGAGGCTATCATATTTTGGTCACATTATGAAAAGACAAGAGTCACTGGAAAAGACAGTCATGCTAGGAAAAGTGGAGGGCAGCAGGAAAAGAGGAAGACCCAACAAGAGATGGATTGACTCAATGAAGGAAGCCACAGCCCTCAGTTTGCAAGATCTGAGCAAGGCTGTCAACGATAGGACATTTTGGAGGACATTGATTCATAGGGTTGCCATGAGTCGGAAGTGACTTGACAGCTCTTAACACACACACACACACACAAATCAAGCAAGTTCCTTACAGGGTCCTTCGAGCCCGTGCATCAGTTTCCCATCCAGCGTGTCCCATCCAGGTCTCTTTAGAATCTCCAGATCCAAGGATTTTGCTGGACCAAGATAAGGAATTCTCCACCAAACCATCGAGTGACACCGCCAGCCAGGCGGACATCCACTCCAGTTCGAATGCCAAAGTGGAGCAAAACCTCTGTGCAGAAGTGCGTTTGACTTGTGATATTAGGCAAGTGGGAGGGATGCGTAATTCGTAGGATCATAAAGTTGGAAACGACCCTAGAGGCCATCTAGTCCAACCCGCTGCTCAATGCAGGATCAGCCCAGAACATGCCTGACAAGCGTTCGTCCAGCCACTGCTTGAAGACTGCCAGAGAGGAGGAGCTCACCACCTCCCTAGGCAGCCGATTCCACTGCTGAACTACTCTTACAGTAAAAAAAATAATAATGTTTTCCTAATATGTAGCCGGTACCTTTCCACTTGTAATTGCTTATTTTCTTTCCCTCCCTTTCCCCCTTTTGGATCATGTCTATGCAGCTGTAAACTAGTTATGTCAGCGAACCCTGTTCACTAAGTAATAAAGAAATGAGTCCCATGGCGCAAAGTGGTAAGCTGCAGTACTGCAGTCCAAGCTCTGCTCACGACCTGAGTTTGATCCCAATGGAAGTTGGTTTCAGGTAGCCAGCTCAAGGTTGACTCAGCTTTCCATCCTTCCGAGGTCGGTGAAATGAGTACCCAGCTTGCTGGGGGTCAAGGGAAGATGACTGGGGAAGGCACCAGCAAACCACCCCATAAAAACAAAGTCTGCCTAGGAAACGTCGGGATGTGACGTCACCCCATGGGTCAGGAATGACCCGGTGCTTGCACAGGGGACCTTTAAGTAATAAAGAACCAACAGCAACAGAATAGTACCAAACAGTAAGCCCTCTCCAAACCTAAGATTGCACAGAGATCTTTCCAAATAACACCTTTCTGCGAGTCCTATCCTCTGCTGCTAACAGGAACGGCTCCCTGCATACTTTTACTTGACAGCCTTTCAAATACTTAAATTCTTCTCCCATCTGCCTCCCCCAGGTCATTTCCTCTTGCCCCCTAAATCCATTGCTGGGTTTCCTGTTCCAGAACCACGGCACTCCTTTTAAGAGCACCAGAAGGGCCCTGCTGGATCAGACCAGTGGTCCATCCAGTCCAGCATCTTGTTTCACCCCATGGCCAACCAGTTACCCCGAAGGACTAGCACACATGGCATAGAAGCAAGGACTGCCAGTGACGGGGAGCTCACCACCTCCCTAGGAAGCTGACTCAGCAGTGGAATCGGCTTCCTCGGAAGGTGGCGAGCTTGCCAGGGATGCTCTACGCCGATCCTGCATTGAGCGGGGGGTTGGACTAGAGGGCCTGTATGGCCCCTTCCAACTCTATGATTCTATCAATTCCTCTGATGCAGCCTCCTGACTCAGGCATCCAGACGTTTGCAGCCTCTGGGGGCAGAGGTCTCCCAGGGTCACCATGGCTATTAGCCATGGATGGCCCTCTCCTCCATGGCCTGTCCTTGGACACATCAGATCACCTCACCAGCATTTTGAATGTTCAAAGCAGTCCAGGTCCAGAGGATCAGCCCTCATCACTGAACCTTTGTTCTTTTTCAAATGTCTATTCCTATCTTTTTTTTTTTTTTTTACATTGCCTACTTAAACTGCAGGAGGGAAGGCGGCATGGTATAGCCCGCTCTCGTCACATCTCAGAAGCTAAGCAGGGTCAGGACTTGGAAGGGAGACCACCAAAAAGGGCATTGCAGGGGTAGGTGACGGCAAACCGCCTCTGCTTCTCCCTTGCCTTGAAAGCCCCTTGCTGGGGTCACCACAAGTTGGCTGTGACTTGATGGCACTTTACACACACACACACACACACACACACTACTGCATTTGGCTGTTTATTTAAGGTGTTTTGGGTCTCCTTTGGGGAATCAAAGCAGCGCACAATGCCTAGCTCAATCTACAGTGCCACAGGATGTGGTGACGGCTGCCAACTCAGAAGGCTTTAAGAGAGGAGTGGACATGTTCATGGAGGAGAGGGGTATTCATGGCTACTAGTCAAAATGGATACTAGTCATGATGCATACCTATTCTCTCCAGGATCAGAGGAGCATGTCTATTGTATTACGCGCTGTGGAACACAGGCAGGATAAATGATGCAGTCATCTTGTTTGTGGCTTCCTAGAGGCACCTGGTTGGCCACTGTGTGAACAGATTGCTGGACTTGATGGACCTTGGTCTGATCCAGCATGGCCTTTCATACGTTCTTACGTAATCCAATCAATGCATGACTCCTCATGACAACCCTGCAAGGTAGACCCCTGTTCTTCCCAGATGCATTTTAGGGGCTGTAGGGCATGAAGGTGGGGGGCTTTTCTCTGGGCACCCCCTGCCTTTGTGCCTGGGGCCAGACCCAGCTCCTTTGGAGCCACAAGACACTTCCCATTCCCACGGCCAAGAAGACACCAGTCCTCGGGTCATCTGGGCGGCAAGGCCACCTACACACCACTTGTGTGTGTGTTGCATTGCTCTGGATCGCACATAGGGTTGCCAACCTCCAGGTACTAGCTGGAGATCTCCCAATATTACAAGCCACCGTGGTGTAGTGGTTAAGAGCAGTGGTTTGGATCAGTGGAGTCTGATCTGGAGAACCGAGTTTGATTCCCTTCTCCTCCACCACATGAGTGGCAGAGGCTAATCTGGTGAACTGGATTTGTTTCCCCACTCCTACACACGAAGCCAGCTGGGTGACCTTGGGCCAGTCACACTCTCTCAGCCTCACCTACCTCACAGGGGGTCTGTTGTGGGGACGGGAAGACGATTGTAAGCCGGTTTGAGTCTCCCTTAAGGGGTAGAGAAAGTCGGCATATAAAAAACCAACTCTTCTTGTTCTACAACTGATCTCCAGGCGACAGAGATCAGTTCCCCTGGAGAAAATGGCAGCTTTGGCCATTGGACTCTATGGCACTGAAGTCCCTCCTCTCCCCAAACCCCTCCCTCCTCAAGCTCCCCCCAAAAAACCTCCCGCCGGTGGGGAAGAGGGACCTGGCAACCCTATCCGCGCGCAACTGGAGGTCGAGAAGGGTGGGGGTAGCCGTTGCTGGGAAATCTCTGGAGCAAAACCCTAGCGGGGGTGGGGATCTCCTCTGGATCCCACGGTTCCCTATCTATTTTGTCCGATTCCCTTGCGAGCAATCGCTGATCTGGCCTTTCCTCGGCGGCGGGGGACTGGGGGTCGGCCGCCCCTCTCCTCCCCGGTCGTTTCCCTCACCCCTTTGCCAGGAAAAGAGGATTAGGCGGAGGGAGCCGGTCCATTTGCTGGCATTAACGCGCTGCGGCGGCGGCCGGGGTCGCGGAGGCCGATTAAAAAGCCGCGCCCCCCCTTCTCCCCTCGCCCGGGCAAAGGACGTGACCTATATCCCCGCAGCCACGAGGAGGCGACCCCCCCTTTGCACAAACCCCACCGGCCCCCCAAGACCGTGGGGCGGCATGCGTGCTCCCCAGGGAGTAAGCCCTACAGGCTCAAGGTCTGCCCGGATCGCCATCTCCGGCTGCCCGGTCCTGTTTAGGCACGCACCTGTCCAAGGTGACTTTCTCAAAGTTGCCGGGGGAGAGGCGAAGGGGTGGGGGGTGGGAGAATCTGCCCCCCCCCCCCAGGTCATTTGCAAACCATGCAATGGGGATAATTCACAGTGGGTAGCACATCTGCAAACATTTGCAAACCATGCAATGGGGAGGGGGCTCGGAGGATGCGCGCCTGCCTCTTTCCCCATCCCCGAAGGCGCTTACCTGGCTCGGGGGCGCTCCCTGCGGGGTCCGAGCTCCGCCCTCCTGGCCGACGGATCGCGGCCTGCACACCCCCCCGACAAGGGCGGCCCCGTCACATCTTCGCCCCCTCCCTCGCTCTCCCCCCGCCGCAGCGGCCGCAGCGCCCGGCAGACGATCCCGGGGCCGATGCGGAGCCCGCCTGTGTCCCGAGCACGTGCTCCTGCGCTCCTGCCGGCGAGGGTGGGCGCGCAGCTGGGAGGGGAGGCGGCTGCCCCCCATCCACACGCCGCCGGCCGCTCGCCTCCGCCTCGGGACGGCGCCTGATGGGAGAGAAGCGGGGCGCAGCGCCCCCTGGCGACGGGACGCCGCGCCGCGCCTGGCCCGGGTTGCCCCCCTGCTTGACACCCCTTGCAGGGCAGAGCTGGAGGCTCAGAGAGATTCCGCCTTCCATCTGCTGGACTCTGGGGTGGGGGGGGGGAAGGGACTACTAGAAAGAGACCCCCACAATAAGGCTAGCTTAAAGGTAAAGGTCCCCTGTGCAAGCACTGGGTCATTCCTGACCCATGGGGTGACGTCACACCCCGACGTTTCCAAGGCAGACTATGTTTGCGGGGTGGTTTGCCAGTGCCTTCCCCAGTCATCTTCCCTTTACCCCCATCAAGCTGGGTGCTCATTTTACCTACCTCGGAAGGATGGAAGGCCGAGTCAACCTTGAGCAGGCTACCTGAAACCGACTTCCGTCGGGATCGAACTCAGGTCGTGAGCAGAGCTTTGGGCTGCAGTACTGCAGCTTACCACTCTGCGCCACGGGGCTCCTAAGGCTAGCTTATTCAGTGCTTATTCTATGACCTTAGGCTGTTCATGAGAGGGAGAGCATCTTTGGCATCTCCTGGGCATGGAGCAGGGGTCACTGGGTGTGTGTAGGGGGGGAGGTAGTTGTGGGGTTCCTGAATTGTGCAGAGGGTTGGACTAGATGACCCTGGCGGTCCCTTTCAACTCTATGATTCTATGAAGCAATAGGGACATGGGATGTATTGAGCCGCTGGGAAAGCTGTAGAATCAGAGAGTTGGGACCACCAGGGTCATCTAGTCCAACCTCCTGCACAATGGAGGAAATTCACAACTACCTCCCCCACACACCCCCAGTGACCCCCACTCCATGCCCAGAAGATGCCCAAGATGCCCTCCCTCTCATGAACTGCCTAAGGTCATAGAAGCAGCATTGCTGACAGATGGCCATCTAGCCTCTGCTTAAAAACCTCCAGGGAAGGAGAGCTTACCATCTCCCAAGGAAGCCTGTTCATAAGAACATAAGAAAGGCCATGCTGGATCAGACCAATGCCCATCAAGTCCACAGTAGCCAGCCAGGTGCCTCTAGGAAGCCCACAAACTAGGCGCCAGCAGCAGCATTATTGTAGTCTTTTCTTCTTGTGTACATCTGGTATGTTCCTCCTCTCCCTGTCCACTCTCTCCATACCATGCATCATTTTATAGACCTCTATCATGTCTCCCCTTAACCACCTCCTTTCCAAGCTAAACAGCCCTAAGGCAGGGGGAGATTCCCCTAGTGGCCCTCATTCCATCTGCTGGGCTGGGTGGGGGGAGGGTTTGCTAGAAAGAGACACCCAAAATAAGGTTAGCACTGGAGCGATAAGTACATGAGATGTCTTGAGCAGCTGGGAAAGCCGCAGATCAATAAAGGGATGCTCAAAGGAAAAATAATTCCCTTTCTAGGAAGGGTTCTTGGAAGGCAGCCAGGCAAGGATCAGCTGGGGTTTTCCCTGCTGGCAGGAGAGGGGGGTGGGAACTGGTCACTTTCCCGGCCTTCTGCGGACAATCACTCTGCCCTCCTTCCCAAGGGTGAAAGGAAGCGGATGTTATTCGGAGCGATGTCCTGGCACGGTAAACAATGCCGGCTGCGGGACTCCTGCCATCTCCTTGAAATTTTGGGGACAGGGTTTGCTCGACGGCTGTCGCTGCAAAGCAGGTGCCAAGAGCGGCCAGCGGGATCGATTGCCCAAGCCGAGCAAGGGTGACCTGCAGGGGTGAAAGTAAGACGCCGCGGGCTGGTACAGAGGACCAGCAAGGAACTGGCCGATCTGGTACCTCTTGTCTTCTGGTCCGAAGCCCCTCAAAGAGACAGCCGTGGTAAGAAATTTAAGTGACCATCATACCTGCATAATGTAACCCTTTTCACAGGAGAATGCATTCATGATTTAGCACATTTTAAAATATTGCCTTACCACCAAGGAGTTCAGTACTGCACCAATTTTATGTATTTACTGACTTGTCTACTTACTGTACTTCTTTGCTTATTTTATGTATACCCACCTTTCTCGGGGGAAACCAAAGGGGTTGAGCAAAACACTATCTAATACAACAACCAATAAATCTCATTTTTTATTACATATTGTGCACAATTGTATTTAAAAACACAGGGCCTAATATACATGCTTCGTAAAAAGCACAAATATAGTTACAAATATTACCAACACATAACAGTTGTTGTTAGTGCATAAAATGACCAAAATCCGACCAGACGCGTTTCAGCCTTTTTCAGGCCTTCTTCGGTGGTCTCCCATCCAAATACTTAACCAGAGCTGACCCTGTTTAGCTTCTGAGATCTGAGCCATCCAGGTCAGGGCAAAAACCCAATTACTATTACCTCAATAAATAATATAACCCATTTTTTTAAAAAAAAATTGAAATTACATGTTCTTTGTCCCCTTTTTTCTTCAGTTGTTACCCACCTTTCTCCCCAATGGGACCCAAAGCAGCTTACAGTGTTCTTATCTCCTCCATTTTTATCCTTGGAACCACAGCCCTGTGAGGTAGGTCAAGCTGTGAGTGTGCGGCTGGCCAAAGGTCACCCAGCGAGCTTCCCAGGTAGAGTGGGGATTTGAATATGGGTCTCCTAGATCCTTGTCCGTCACTCGGGCCGCAGCACTACGCTGGCTCTCATTGTTCTGCCCCCTTTTATTCTCACAACAACCCTGTGAGGTAGGTTAGGTTGAGAAAGAGTGACTGGCCCAAAGTCATCCAGAGAGCTTCTATGGCACAATGGGGATTTGAACTCAGGTATCACAGATGTTAGTTTGAAACTCTAACCACTACACCATGCTGACCATTGTTCTTCACATCGTTTTACCTCCACAACACCTGTGAGGTAGGTTAGGCGGAGACAGAATGACTGGCCCAAAATCGGGTAGCAAGTTTCATGGCAGAGTGTGGATTTGAACTAAATTCTAGTCTGACACTCCAAACTTTATGTCACACTGACACTCTAATTTCAGGACAAGGTGTCTTGTCTCAGAATAAAAAAGAGATGGGAGTTTTACCCGAGGTTCGTTGCTCACCTTTCCTGTTGGGAGTCTATGCACCAGCAGTCTCCAAGCTCAAATCAGGAAGTATTTCAATCCCTGCCCCTTGAAACACTGCTTCGTAATTGGCTGTAGTGAGAGAAACGTTCCCTCCCCCAAACCCAATTGCAGCATAAAAAAGCATTTTAAGAACAAAAAACAAAAAACGGAGCAATCTAAAAAGAAGGGGGGGATCCAAGCCTCGGTTTTAAAAAGCCTTTCTTCTGCTCAGAAAGAGCTTCCAGGAAGCAGGAAGCATTTGAATCCCCACCTCTGAAGATGCTGCTTTGTAATTGGCTGTGAGAGAAACCAACCTTGGGTGTCCTGCACTTTGCCTTATGCATGGGTATTTCACCCAGGCTGAGCTCAGGGGAGAGGGAAGAATAGGGTTAACAGAGGAACGGGAAGGTCCGGGATTTGTGAGGGCTGGCAGCGAGGTCATCTCTAACGGAGGGGAAACTCATGCATAACTCCAAGAAACAACTGAGATAGATGGGGTGAATGTGAATGAAGGTACCCATGCATAAACGACTGTGTGAACTAAAGCAACTTATGGGATGAACTCACTTTGGTCAAAGGAAGAAAGGAAGAAAACACCTACGCCTCTCTTTGGCTGCTGCCTTAATATCATACTGGTGGCACACTGACTGTTTTATCACACCTGTGTGAAATGTATGCAGCGAACTGTCTCCTGTGTGGCTTTTCGGTTTGTTTTCGAAGTGAACCTTGCAAAGATAAATCTGTTTTGGTTCTGCGTTGTCCTTTTCTTCTGCATTCCTTTCTTCATCATAGTAAAAGGTTTTCTTTTGTGATTTTATAATTTTGCAGCGGAAAAAAGGTATTCCCTTGTCTTACCTTGTTAACACCTTTTTTTTTTTTTTGCAGGGTAGATAGCCAATTCACACAAGAAATGGCCTCCTTAGATGAAAAGGTTCTGGCAGCTGAGATGCAGAATCAGCAGAGCTCTGTGATCTACCTGATGCTGGACTCCTTCCGACTGCTCTGTGTGTGCGTTGTGTGAATATTTAAGTGCTCCCCCATAGGAAACATCTCTGAATGGAGAGAGAAAAATGTGACACTAGCTTTCTCCATGACACCAGTTGATTAATTTGACAGGGTAGCCATTTTGGTCTGCAGTAGAACAGTTACGTTCGAGTCCAGGAGCATTTTAGAAGCCAACGAGATTTCCAGGGTGTAAGCTGTCAAAAGTCATAAAATCATAGAGTTGGAAGGTGTAGTGGTTAAGAGCAGTGGTTTGGACTCTGATCTGGAGAACTGGGTTTGATTCCCCACTCCTCCACATGAGCAGCGGATGCTAATCTGGTGAACTGGATTTGTTTCCCCACTCCTCCACGTGAAGCCAGCTGGGTGACCTTGGGCTAGACGCACTTTCTCAGCCCCACCTACCTCACAGGGTGTCTGCTGTGGGGAGGGGAAGGGAAGGAGATTTTAAGCCGGTTTGATTCTCCCTTAAGTGGTAGAGAAAGTTGGCATATAAAAACGAGCTTTTCTTCTTCTTCTTCTTCTTCTTCTTCTTCTTCTTCTTCTTCTTCTTCTTCTTCTTCTTCTTCTTCTACTACTACTACTACTACTACTACTACTACTACTACTACTACTACTACTACTGTTCTCTGCTCCCATTTATCCGCCCAAACTCTGTGAGACAAGTTAGGCTCAGCATGCGTGACCAAGGTCACTCAGCAAGTTTCCATGGCAGAGTGGAGATTCAATCTTGGGTCTCCCAGATCCTAATCCAACACTCTAATTAGGGTTGCCAGGTCCCTCTTCACCACCGGCAAGAGGTTTTTGGGGCGGAGCCTAAGGAGGGTGGGGTTTGGGGAGGGGAGGGACTTCAATGCCATAGAGTCCAATTGCCAAAGAGGCCATTTTCTCCAGGGGAACTGATCTCTCTTGGCTGGAGATCAGTTGTAACAGCAGGAGATCTCCAGCTAGTACCTAAAGGTTGGCAACCCTAACTCTAACCACTACACCACACTGATTCTGTACTCATGTTGAATGTGGGCTGAAGTTTGATGTGTCACCTGGACACATGGGCTATGCAGAATTCTTTGACCAACCCACTTTTCATCTCCAAACAAACATTCAGGGCAGCAGCAGACGCAGACAGGATCATGGCTACTGAGCATGTGTCATCCTCTTTAGAGATTCCCCTCTGAGTGCCCTGCCAGATGTTGGGAGCAGCTGGATCAAAGATTAAAGCCGCGCAAAATCAAATGGAGGAGAAAGCTCCAGCGCTTGCCTACCTAATGGCGTGTTATTAACCTTCTCTTCGAGCGCCTTGTGAAAATAGGAGGCCTCGAAAATTTGCTTTGCAAATAAAAATGGGGGGCGGGAGGGGAGAGGATGGAGGTTTGAGGATGGAGCTCAGCTCGTCTTTGCTCAGCAGCAGGATTGCTGAGGAGGAGGGAGGGACTAGGGCAGGGTCCCCCAGGGCCGGATCTAGGGGGGCCAAGGGGGCACCTGCCCGGGGCAGCACACAAAGGGAGGGGCAGCAGCAGATTATAAGCAGCAAAATATGTATTTAATACATGGGGGCATCAATGTGTACTTTTGCCCACTTCAAAAAAATGCAGATCTGGACCGAAGTGTCCCCAACGTGGTGCTCATGGGTGCCATGGTGCTGGGGTTGCCAGGTCCCTCTTCACCACCGGAAGGAGGTTTTGGGGCGGAGCCTGAGGAGGGCTGGGTTTGGGGAGGGGAGGGACTTCAATGCCATAGAGTCCAATGGCCAAAGCAGCCATTGTCTCCAGGGGAAGTGATCTCTATCGGCTAGAGATCAGTTGTAATAGCAGGAGATCTCCAGCCACCACCTGGAGGTTGGCAACCCTAGGTCAAGAGGAGTACATTTTAAACACACACCAGGAAAGAGGAGTCAGGGAGGAACTAAGCAGGGTAAGTACTTCGGTGGGAGACCACCAAGGAAATTGAGGGCCTCTGTGCGCAGAGGTAGGCAAAGGCAAGCCCCCTCTGTTCATCTCTTGCCTCGAAACCACTACGGAGTTGCTGTTAAATTGGAAACAACTTGACCGCACTTCCCACTGCCAATAACTCACAACATTCGCCCTGAAGAAGTGAGCTGTGACTCACGAAAGCTGCCAGGAATGTTGTTAGTCTTCAAGGTGCTACTGGAGTCTTGCTCTTTTCTACTGGTGTAGGCCGACTAACCCAGCTACCCATCATGATCTATCAACATGAGCCCTGTTCACATGTTACAGCAAATATGTGTACGTGTTGCCTGTATGTGCATACGTCTGTTTGGACAAAAGAGCCAACGTTTGCTCACTTTACAAATGAAATGAAACCAGGAACTGGTACCTGGATAAACAAGGAGTTTGTATCACATGTTGGGCTGTGAATAAGGTGACTCTAGCATAATAATTATTCTATGTGCATACCACTGAGTGTACACCTGATACAGCTTGTAGGTGCATTCACTGTAACGTGAACAGAACAGGGTCTCGGGAGCAAGCTTTTGAGCCTCCCAGAACGCTGTGTCAGGTTGGATTTCACAAAAGGAGCATGGAATGAGGTTTCACCCAGAACAGCAGGTTGGATTCATGGAGGAGAGGTCCATCAGTGGCTACTAGCCATGGTGACTAGAGGGAACCTCCATGTTCAGTCAGCCTCTGAATCCCAGTTCCAGGAGGTGACGTAAAACCCTTGGCCTCTATGCCCTGCTGTTGGACCTCCACAGGAACCGGTTGGCCGCTGTGTGAGACAGGATGCTGGACTAGATGGACCACTGGTCTGATCCAGAAGGGCTCTTCTGATGCTCTTTTGATTCAAGGGAGAAACACAATCAAAAGGAGGGACATTTGCATCAGAGGTCGGTTATGCATGGTGGGTACATGCAACGTTTCACACCACGGTGCAGATTTGCCTGCATTCTGTTCAACTGCAGAGCAGGTGGGCAGACAACACAGCAAGGACAGATGTCTTACTTGGACTTTGGTGTGAAAGGGGGGATTGCCCCAAGTACATGTAAACACTGTGTGCATGCTTCACTGGTTTTACTGAATCGATTTGCGGTAGTATCAGTTCGCAAAGGTGAGCTCTCCAGCCACCACTTGGAGGTTGGCAACCCTACCTTAATTCCTTTTGTGATTCTTAATGTTCTCTATATGAGATATGAGTATTTCAAAATATGACCATACAATGGATGCTGCTTAAAAAAAAAAAGTTCTTCCCATCTAAGTTGGTGTTTATGTTTATGCCTCTTTCACTTGACCCTGGAGTGGGACTTCTGCCTTCGAATTTTGATACCACCGGTGATCAGTTCCCTCTTTGTGTGGGCGCATGCCTCAGAACTTCCCCGACACCTACAAGGTTTTGCCAAAAATAAGTTTCAGTCACTTGTTGCCTAGGTGACCAGAGTATCGGGCCTTCGCGCAGCTAACCCTAGAGCTTCACGCTTGTACAGTTAGTAAGTCTCGTAATTACATTTTTAAAAATATATTTGTCTGGGGTCAACGCAATAATACTTTTGATATGTCAATTACCTGCTGCATACCGTTGGCTAACAAGAGGCTTTTCCACGTCGGGTTTTTTCGTCAGTTCTGGCCCCATACCGCTTTGGTTTCTCCCCTGATTTCTACACACATTTCTTTGCCTTTAAAAAACTTGTGTTTTTCCCCCTTCATATTTTCCTAGTTCTTTTGAGATCACTTTTAGCCGATGTTTTGCTGGAAGCCGATTTTGAGTCGCCTTTTTCTTTGTGCATTATGTTTCTGTTGGCTTTTTTCCTCCTAAGCCCGGTGCAGGCATTCCGGTCAGGAACGTACTGTTAATGTACTAACATCAACTGTTATGTGTTGGTAAAATTTGTAACTATGTTGTGCTTTTAAAAGGTAAAGGTCCCCTGTGCAAGCACCGGGTCATTCTTGACCCATGGGGTAACGTCACATTCCGACGTTTCCTAGGCAGACTTTGTTTACGGGGTGGTTTGCCAGTGCCTTCCCCAGTCATCTTCCTTTTTACCCCCAGCAAGCCGGGTACTCATTTTACTGACCTCAGAAGGATGGAAGGCTGAGTCTACCTTGAACCAGCTACCTGAAACCATTGGGATTATACTCAGGTCGTGAGCAGAGCTTGGACTGCAGTACTGCAGCTTACCACTATGTGCCACGGGGCCCCTTTGTGCTTTTTAGGAAGCCTGTATTTAAGGCCCTGTGTTTTTAAATACAATTGTACATAATATTTAATAAAAATAATTTATTGGATGTTATATTAGATAGTGTTCTGCTCAACCCCTTTGGTTTCCCCTGACTTTTAGGCTGAGCTTCTTTGTTCCCCTTTTTTCTTCAGTTGTTTTTTTGTCCCGTCCACTCCCACCCACCTCCAGCTAGGGTTGCCAGGTCCCTGTTCAGTGCCATAGAGTCCAACTGCCAAAGCGGCCATTTTCTCCAGGTGAATTGATCTCTATCGGCTGGAGATCAGTTGTAATAGCAGGAGATGTCCAGCTAGTACCTGGAGCTCAGGACTCAGGCACAGCCGATGCATGGAAGGCTGCTAGGATGCGTCTCCACTTAAATGATTGGGGCATTAAGTGCCAAAGAAGATTCTGTTCAGGATTCCAACAGAGGACCAAGAGGCATTGAAACTGGTCAGTTTCACTAAAGGAGGGACCAACATGCAACTGAAGAAAGCCTTTTTGAAAATGGTGTGAAGATGGTGGTGGTGTGTGACTGTGTGTATGGAGGGAGAGGGTTACCAGGACCTTTTCGTGATTTTTACAAGTGCTGGAATTGATCACTATTGACTTCTTCACTGGTTCATTGTGCATAGCATTCGCCGGATGTTGGTGGTGTTCTTTATATTATATTGTTATATGCCATTGGGATCTGGTTATTCCTTAGGAGTGTGAAATGTTATATGACTTATTGTATTTTTGCATATTTGTTACATAATATTCAATAACGGAGTCCTTAAGAGTCTTTATATTAGCATTACAGAGGATTTATACATTACTTGTATAGAATTTGGTTTGGCCACAGTGCTGTTGTTATTTTTGCATAGCCAAGTTTAGCACGAATTTTGTTTTTGAGTACCTGGAGGTAACCTGCCTCCAGACCACTTCTCCATGATTGTACTGTGGCGATCAAACCTCTCCCTTTCCTCCCCTTACCTTGGAAACGAGTGGTTTCTTTTTCTTTCTTTCTTTCTTTCTTTCTTTCTTTCTTTCTTTCTTTCTTTCTTTCTTTCTTTCTTTCTTTCTTTCTTTCTTTCTTAATATCCCTATATCTCTGGAGCATTGTAACAATAGACTTAGGACATTCTCTGAATTTCCAGGCTTATCTCTGCAAGGGAAGGGTCTAGACTCGAGACTTTAAAAATAAATATATTGAAAGTTGGGAATTCAGAAAACGTGTGAAGCCTATTGTTACAATGCTCCAGAGATATAGGGATATTTTAGTGCCTTTTTAGAAGGGGGGTGCTGTGACACCACCGATAATGACAGGACCCTCTCTTGAAAATAATCGTTATTTTAACCACGTGCAGAAGAAAATAAACTGACACCCCAACTGTGAAAATGCAGAGGGAGGGCAGATGTCCGGAACAACCGTGCCCAAACCCATTCCTGTGCTTGCGGACCGACTCCCAAGAAAATCAGGATTAAACAGAGCGTGAACAAAAGCCTAATGGCTCGTGGGGACTCTCAAATATGGATTGATCTGATTCCTTGAAGACTTTTTAAAAAAAAACAACCATGAGCATCTTTCAGAAGCATTATGAGATTGTTTTTTTAACGGGCAAGGTCTGGGTAGCTGGGATTTTAGATGATGATGGTGGTGTGTGACTGTGTGTATGGAGGGAGAGGGTTACCAGAAGCCTGAACTCAAAACACTGGTTGGTTAGTTGACATTGACGGGGGAAATTTAATCTCACCCATTGCTTTTTAGCCTCGATCTTCCCGGAGCATAACACATTTATGTGCTGCATCAATCCTAGAAACCACAACCGGGGGCGCTCAATCACATCCCCAATCTGGCTTCCAATTTTATTGCAAACTATGAATAAAGTTCACTTTTTGGAATGTTCAAAATTGGTTCACAAGCGCAACTTTCCTGTATCTCCAGTTCCTCGTCCGTTATTTTTATGTTTGAACTAAAAAAGAGGAGTTTTGTAAGCAGACGGCATGGGAAACCAAAAGTGTTGAGCTGAACACTTATCTGATATATCAACCAATGAATCTATTTTTATTATATATTGTGCATAATTGTATTTAAAAACACGGGGCCTAAAATACAGGTTGAAACGCATCTGGTCAGATTTTGGTCATTTAATGTACTAACATCAACTGTTATGCGTTCGTAGTATTTGTAACTATGTTTGTGCTTTTTAGGAAGCCTGTATTTTACGCCCTGTGTTTTTAAATAGAATTGTGCACAATATATAATAAAAATTATCGGTTGTTATATTAGATAAATGTTCAGCTCAACCCTTTGGGTTACCCCTGACTTTTAGGCTGAGTTTCTTTGTTCCTCTTTTTCTTCAGTTGTAAGTAGACGGCATGAGCAGAAGGGGTATGAGCTTTCAAGAGTCAAAGCTTCCTAAATCTGATAAGTAGGGTTGCCAACCTCCAGGTACTAGCTGGAGATCTCCTGCTATTACAAATGATCTCCAGCCGATAGAGATCAGTTCACCTGGAGAAAATGGCGGCTTTGGCAATTGGACTCTATGGCATTGAAGCCCTTCCTCTCCTCAAACCCCGCCCTCCTCAGACTCTGCCCCAAACCTCCCGCCGGTGGCAAAGAAGGACCTGGCAACCCTAGTCAACGCAAAGTTCTCAGCATCCCTAGTCAAGAGGGCTTCCTTTCTCTCTCTCCTTTCTTTTGGAGAGCCATCCTCCTAGGCTTGGAGATGAACACAGCGTTGGCACAAGCCAAATGGAGCATCTCTGAATGGTCACAAAGGCAAAGGGGGGTCTTAAGTCCTCATTCAAAGTCTGAGGAGGCCACGGGACAAAGAAAAGTTTGGGATCCTGAGAAAGGCAATTGGGGCTGGCATGGGAAGTGTTGAGAGCTTCTGAAAATCAATGAGAGGCTTGTCCTGACAAAACTCTGCCCCTCACTGGTAAACAAGGAAGTTTTGACTAAGCACTATTGACTTTTTCAAACTTCCTTTCAGCGGTGTGTCAATAGCAACTGGGCAAGTCCACATTGACTGCAGATCAGTTTATTTATATGCTGGGTTTGCTCCGTTTCTTCCCACTCTTTCTTTTTTCTCAAACCAATGGCTTGCAGGCCTATGTGAAAGAGAACAGTATTAGGGTCAGTTTACAAAAATGCTCTTCCTGTACCTGTAGGGCTGCCAGCTCTGGGTTAGAAAATACCTGGAGATTTTATGGGAGGAGCCTGAGGAGGGTGGGGTTTGGAGAGGGGAGGGACTTCAACGCCATAGAGTCCCGTGGCCAAAGTGGCCAAAGAAGAGGAGTTGGTATTTATATGCTGACTTTCTCTACCATTTAAGGAAGAATCAAACAGGCTTACAATCACCTTCCCTTCCCCTCCCCACAACAGACACCCTGTGAGGTAGGTGGGGCTGAGAGAGTGTGAATAACCCAAGGTCATCCAGCTGGCTTCAAGTATAGGAGTGGGGAAACCAAGCCAGTTCACCAGATTAGCCTCCGCTGCTCACATGGAGGAGTGGGGAATGGAACCTGGTTTTCCAGATCAGACCCCACCCCTCCAAACCACCACTTTTAACCACTACACGATGCTGGCTCTCAGAGGGTCAATCTCTATCAGCTGATAGAGAACTGGTCTATATCGGCTGGAGATCAGTTGTGACAGCAGGAGATCTCCAGCCACCACCTGGAGGTTGGCAACCCTATGTACCTAGGTCTTCTCTCTGTCAAATATATATCCCCCCACCAAGGAACCCTGACCTGGATAGTCCAGGCTAGCCTGATCTTGCTAGATCTCGGAAACTAAGCAGGGTCAGCCCTGATTAGTACTTGGATGGAAGACCATCGAGGAAGCCCAGAGTGGCTATGCAGAGGCAGGCAATGGCAAACCACCTCTGTTGGTCTCATGTCTTGACAACTCCATAAGGTTGCCATTAAGTCATCAGTGACTTGACACTTTCCACCACCAAGTTACCTCTTCCCCATTTCATTCTTTGTATATTTCTTTATATGTTTTTGTCATGTCAATTCACCAGATTAGCCGCCGCTGCTCATGTGGAGGAATGGGGAATAAAACCTGGTTCTACAGATTAGAGTCCACCACTCTTAACCATCGCTGTTAACCACAACACCAAGTTGGCTCTCCACTTGTCCACTCAGACTGGAGTGTCTTCCACATCACCTGCTGCCTGGTCCTTTTATCTGGAGATGCCAGGGATTGCATCTGGGACCTTCTGTATGCCAAGCAGATGCTCTGCCATGGACCCTCTGAGCATCATGTTGATGATGTTGAAAAATCTGTACAGTTTGACAAGGGGAATCAATGCATGGCAAATAACAATGGAAAAAAATCACCCGTTTGATTTGCAGAAAGGAGAAGCAAAAGCAAAATGGAGATTTTTTGCGTTGAAGCAGAGGGCAGGAGAAATTCACAATCATCTCTTGGTGACAGATCATTTAGCATTAGGCAGTCTCTCGACAAATTTAGGAAGAGCCTGCGCCAGTCGTCCTTTTTGTAGTTCCCCTGGGAAGCAGGATCCTTTGGCTTTTCTTGCTAAGACAGCGTTTCATCTGCATAAAGGAATTCACCATGCAAGTGGCGTGCCAACTATTTGCTGGAGGCATAAAACTTATAGATTCCCCCCCTGCCCCCCAAAGTCCTACATTTTCTTTTCTTCTAAAAGCATATAAGTGACGGTATAGCCTGCATTCCTTTGAGTGGCTTATTAATTCGGGATGCACTCTCCATTTGCGAAAAGCTAACACTGAGCATTAGATAAAATTATGAGGATCTGCTTTTGAAACAAGCAAGCCATACCCTGCAGAGATAGCCTCTCTCAAATGCCAAGCAATCCCAAGACTGAAGGCAGCCTCTAAAAAGTCTCCCAAAGGATCCACCAAACAAGGGTTCCGCTGTTTGCAGTTGAGAGGTTGAAAGAGGAGGGCTTGACTCTGTATCTGTTTGGAGTCTGTGTGAGGGGAATTGAGAAGTGGTATGAGGACCACCAGCCTGTGCATTAATGCAAAGCCACGGATCATGAGCGCAAAGGAAGATCATAAACCATCTGATGTTGGAGGGGATGACAGCATCCAAGGAATGGATGCAAAGCGGAGATGACAGAACCATTCTTTGCGACACTGTGAGCTGTGCTTGCATGGGCTGTGTAGAGTTGCCATCTCCCTCTTGGGGAAGTCCTAGAGATTTGAGGTTGGAGCCTCGGAAGCGCAAAGTATGGGAAGGAGAGGGGCCTCAGCAGGGTATAATGCCATAGAGTCCACCCACCAAAACAGCCATTTTCTCCCGAGGAAGTGATCTCTATAGTCTGGAGATCAGTTGAAGTTCCAATCTCTAGTCCCCACCTGGAGGTTGGCAACTGGCTAGGGCTGTCGATTCAGTTCCATCCGACAAGAAAAAGAGCCAAATTTTCCCTGATTCGGCAGTTTCTAGTTCGGATGGAGCCGGATTTTAAAAAGGTGGGAAAAAGGCCAGCCGAATTCAGCAAGTTCGGGCAGACTCCAAAGCCCCCAAAGGGCGGCTGTTGCCTGTTCTGCTGGGGGCGCGTGTGCCCGCTCACCTCTGCAGGAGTGTGTGTGCGTCCTGCTTTTTTTTGTGACCATTTCCACCCTCTCCTGGAGTTGAGTGCAGCGTGCAGCGCGAGTCTCCCTCTGCTCGGCAACTGCACCTCCTCCTCCTCCTTGGTTTGTTGGTTTGGGGTTGAGCTGAGCCGTACTGGTTTTTTTGGGGGGGCTTTGCCTGTTCTGCTGGGGGGGGGTGCCCGCTCGCCTCTGCGGGAGTGTGTGTGTGTGTACGTTCTGCTTTTTTTGTGACCATTGTCACCCTCGCCTGGAGTTGAGAGTGGCGGTGCAGCATGAGTCTCCCTCCACTAGGCAACCGCGCCTCCTCCTCCTCCGCCAAGAGGGCCTGTGAGACTAGGCCAAAAATATAAAAACTGGACCGCTTCATGCGGTCAGAGACATCAAAGGAGAGTTGTTCCCTCTCCAAAAAACTGAGCAGGAGGTCAACTTCCTCCTCGAGCCAGGGAGCTCTCCTGCACCTCCTCCCTGCCATTTTCCTGGAGTGAACGCATGTAGGTGCATGTGGCCTCTTGGGAGAAGGAGGACGGGACGGGAGCTCAGGATGGGGTGGGGGTCCCAATCAAAAGCACTTACCATATTTGGCATTTTTTACTAATAGCATATGCATAGCTAGCGCGCCTCTGTTCCTTTCCATGGTCGCTCGCGTGTTGTTTTGCATTGCAATGGTTAGCAAACTCTGAAAGGTCTTTGGTTCTTGTGGGTTATCCGGGCTGTGTAACCGTGGTCTTGGTAGTTTCTTTCTGAAAGGTCTATTCATTCCAATGGGCTGATCATGGGGGGGAACCCCTTCCATACCCCATAACTCGGGACCCCCTGCCCCAATCTTCACCAAACGTGGGGGTTCTTGCAAGAAGGGACCCCTCAAGCTACACTGAAAGTTTGGGGCCTCTACCTCCAAAAATGCCCCCCCCCGAGCCGCGGAAAGCCGTGAAAGTGGTTTTAATGGCTTTAAATGGCCGAATTTATTCACGAACTCTGAATTGCGTGCCGAATTCCACGGCTCTGAATCGGGGGAGTTCGGACTTCGGCATTTCCCAAATAAAAATGGCTTGAATTTTGCCGAATCCGAATTTACCGAATTCTTTTTTTTCAACAACCCTACAACTGGTCCCACGCCAGCTGGCAGGCTCAGGGTTTCTTGCATTATTAGCTCATGTTCTCAGAGGCTGTGGTCTCGCTGGTCCAGTTGAAGCTGGAGGGTGAGAGATTCAAAACAGATAACAGGAAGTGTTTCTTCACACAACACATAGTTAAATTGTGAAACTCCCTGCCCCAGGATGTGACGATGGCTGCCAACTGGGAACACTTTAAGAGGGGAGTGGACATGTTCATGGAGGACAGGGATATCCATGGCTACTGGTCAAAATGAACACTAGTCTCGATGCATACCTATTCTGTCCAGGATCCGAGGGGCCATGCCTGTTATATTAGGTGCTGTGGAGCACAGGCAGGGTAATGCTGCTGCAGTCATCTTGCTTGTGGGCTTCCTAGAGGCACCTGGTTGGCCACTTTGCAAACAGACTGCTGGACTTAATGGGCCTTGGTTTGATCCAGCATGGCTTTTATTACGGCAGGAAATGGCATCTTTGGATGGTAGACTCTATGGTGTTATACCGTGCTGAGGTCGCTCTCTGCCCTGTACAAGCTCTGCCTCCAGGTCTCCAGGAATTTCCCAGTCCAGAGTTGGCAACCCTATATAAAATGATGCAGGACGTGGAGCAATGCCTATGTTAAAATGCATGTGCGTAGAAGAGATTTGGCTATCACTGTGCCCTGGAGCTTGCTCAAACTGAGGAGGAGGAGGAGGAGGAGAAGAAGAGTTGATTTTTATTTGCTGATTTTCTCTACCACTTAAGGAAGAATAAAACCGGCTTACAATCACCTTCCCTTCTCCTCCCCACAACAGACACCCTGTGAGGTAGGTGGGGCTGAGAGAGCTCTAAGAGAGCTGTGACTAGCCCAAGGTCACCCAGCTGGCTTCATGTGTAGAAGTGGGGAAATCCACCCAGTTCACCAGATTACCCTCCACCGCTCATGTGTACGGGAGTATGAGGTATGAAGAAGAAAAAGAAGTGGTTTTTATAGCCTGCTCTCTCTATCTTTAAGGAGTCTCAAACCAGCTTACAATCACCTTTCCTCCCCCTCCCCACAACAGAAACCTTGTGAGGAAGGTGGGGCAGAGAGAGTTCGGAGAGAACTGTGACTTCCCAAGGCCACCCAACTGGCTTCATGTGTAGGAGTGGGGAAACCAACCCGGTTCCCCAGATTAGAGTCCACCACTCCTAATGCTACTGTCCGCTTCCAAGTGAAAGGGCTGGATAATACAACAATAGATAAATACTTAAGGATCCCCTCATCCTGTCTGGTAATGAGCAGACAATGCCGGGCAAAATGGACTGAAGAATTATACTTCTGCAGACAGATCTATTAATAAGAACATCTTAGCACATGAAATACAGGGGCGGGGGGAGAGAGGCATATATTATTCAGCATTAAAAAAAAAAACCCTATTTAACTTCCATAATTCAGTCAGATTGTGCTCCAGGGGTTATCAGCATGAATGCTTCAGAAATGTTAGAGGTAATTTCAGAGTTTTTTCCTCCTCTAGATCATCTTCCTAATGGAGTTCCAATGACAAGATGTCTTAAAAATTCAGGAATTGGACCCTCGCTGTAAGACATAACTGAAAAGAGACCGAAAGAAAGAGGATATATGTGTGTGATTACAATGATAACGTTTTTTTAAAAAAGGGGAAAAATACGTGGTATGAACATGCCACTTTTTACTTTGTCAGGTCAGGTTTTTTGGTGCCTAAAGAGCAGCTTCCCTAAACACTGGAGCTGTCCAGGGCTGCCTTTTCTGCTTCCCTTTCCCTCCCGATATCTCCTCAGACAGAAAGGAAAAGATTCAGGGGGCTGTGTAAGTTATGCAAATCAGTATTTTTGGTTAGCTCTGTCCTTTGACCCCTGGGTGGATGGATTCAGATCAGCCTCTGCCTCATGACAGATTTGTGGCTAGGGTTGCCACCCCCCCCAAAAAAAAAAAACACCACCCTGGGAGCTGCAGTAGGTGAAGCCTGAGAGCTGATGTTATGACATCACTTCAGGGTGATCACCCAGAAGTGATGGTGAGTAGCTCTAGGAATCACGAGAAACTCGATGGTTTTACCATAAAGATTCTGGTGATTCCTAGAGCTACCCTATGTCACTTCAAGGTCTTTATCAGGAAGTGGCGTAAGAGCAGATGCAACTTTGCAGGCCCCCATGTCCCCGCCCCCAAACCTCTCCCCAGTTGCTAGGCACAGCCTGACAACCCTAAACTCTCCCTTTCATATCAATTTGGTCTGCAGCCATGATTGGGTAATATTTACCTCTATGGATTGAAATTCGTCAAGTGCTGGTTTTCTCCTGGCTTGTTGGCAACCCTAGACTCTGACTGAATCCAATCACCTTTAAATTATCTTGAAAGTACCCAATGGGACTAGGGTTGCCAACCTCCAGGTACTAGTTGGAGATCTCCTGCTATTGCAACAGATCTCCAGCCGATACAACTGATCCAGCCGATCCGTTCCCCTGGAGAAAATGGCTGCTTTGGCCATTGGACTCTATGGCATTGAAGTCCCTCCCCTCCCCAAACCCCGCCCTCCTCAGGCTCCACCCCAAAAACCTCCTGCCGGTGGCAAATATGGATCTGGCAACACTAAGCGGGACTGTCGCTCGCTGGTCAGCAATGATGCAGGATGAGACCACAGGCTAGCGTCCTGGGTTTCTACCCTGCAGCTCAGCGAAAGACCCTTTTTTGGATCCGCTCTCCTCTGTTTATTGCTGAGTCATTTCAGTGGCCCAGCCTGAATGCAGTCTGGATAAGTTCTTCCTCAACTTTAAATTGAACCTGACACTTCACACTTGAAAGCAAGAAAAAAAAGACTAATCAATTGCGTTATCAGTTCAAACAGCTGGGTTTTTCTGTTGCCCCAGAAGGCCGGACCAGAACCAACGGGTTGAAATTAAATCAAAGGAGTTTCCGTCTAGACATCAGGAAGAATTTTCTAACAGAGTGGTTTCTCAGTGGATCAGGCTTCCTCGGGAGGTGGTGAGCTCTCCTTCCCTGGAGCTTTTTAAGCAGAGGCTAGATGGCCATCTGTCAGCAATGCTGATCCTATGACCTTAGGCAGATCATGAGAGGGAGGGCATCTTGGTCATCTTCTGGGCATGAAGTAGGGGTCACTGGGTGTGTGTGGGGGAGGTAGTTGTGAATTTCCCGCATTGTGTAGGGGGTTGGACTAGATGACCCTGGTGGACCTTTCCAACTCTATGATTCTATGATCAGGTAAAAACCAACTTTAATTGAAGACAAGCCCCATAATAATATGAATGTGTGTTGTTATAATTAGAAGCCACTGGAAAAACCTCTGCAGAAAGAAAAAAAAACTAAACGTCAAGTTACCAGAATACCTCCCCACCTTCTGTCGTGGGGAAGGCAAGGTGATTGTAAGCCACTTTGAGGCTCCTTAAAAATAGAGAACAGTGAGGTATAAAAACCAACTCTTTTTCTTTTTCTTCCTCCACATATATCTCAAATCATTGCTCTTTTAAAAAAGAGAAAGACAAAAACTGGGAGCATATGGAATACCACCTTGTCAAGAGCCTATAGCCTAAGGAAGGTTTCTAAACCTGCTGGAATTTAGGGAGGGGGGGAAAGGTTTCTGGTTATGTTGTTTGACATCCCCGAATGGAGCAGAGGACCCGCCAAACTACCCTGAATAATCATAATTTCCCACCGGATCAGCATAGCAAATGTCTTGCAAAACACCTCTGATGTCTTGATTGATGTGGCTGCAGGTGCATTTAATCATGATTCAGAGCTGGAACCAGAGTTTGCAATTCAACACAAAGAGGGTTCCAGAAAATCCATGAAGCATAAATCCTTCCCCTCTTCCTGTCCAAGAAGGCGGAGAAGATTTTTTAACAATGGTTCAGTTGCTAAGGCTGCATGCTTACCTTGTAGAGTTGCCAAGCTCCAGGTACTAGCTGGAGATCTCCTGCTATTGCTACTGATCTCCAGCCGACAGAGATCATTTCCCTTGGACAAAAAGGCTGCTTTGGCAATTGGACTCTATGGCATTGAAGTCCCTCCCTTCCCCAAACCCCACCCTCCTCAGGCTCCACCCCAAAAACTTCCAGCCAGTCAGCCAGTCAGGCAGTTTATTGGAACAGTCCATGACCAGTAAAATATCCATCACATATACAGAATAAAAGGTATTAATTTTTAAAAGGAATTCAAGATGATCCAAAACATGTAACGTCTAAAACATTATGAACCTCCAGCCAGTGGCGAAGAGGGACCTGGCAACCCTACTGGCAACCCCAGGTCTCATTTTATCCTGCCTCTCTTCCAAAAATTCATGGTGGCATAGTTCTCTGTTTTATCCTTGCAACATCCTGGTCTGGGATCATCCAGGGATCTCCACAGCTGAGTGGGGAGTCGAACCTGGATTTCCCAGGTCATATTCTCATACTCTAACCACCAAGCCACAATGGCTTGCCCATTGTAGGAAAGGGCCCGGAAAGATTTTCCCCTGCCATGTTCCATTTTTCCATGGGAGAGTCCTCTGTCTTTCTCCCCAGTTATATTGGGACTCTCATGAGAAGCAAAAGCCAGGAATTGACACAAATGAGTAAAACTCAACAGTATAGCAACCCTAGTTGTCTGCAGTTGGAATCTACGTAAAAAAATGCTCACAAAGCAAGAGAGCAAGCAAGGCACAGAGACCCTGTGATAATCTGTCTGTGTTTTTCGATGCCAAGAGGATTAAAGCACCTCGTGCTTCTCACAGGGGTCATATGATGCCCCCCTGATTCTTCCACAATGGCAATTCTCCAGGCCAAAAAAAGAGTTCACTTCCTAAAGAACGATACTGCTCAGGGCTTCCCAAATTGTTTTTTGAGAGCCGGAGTCCTTTGCAGATCATCTCATTTTTATGTTGGGTTGCCAAACTCCAGATGGTGGCTGGAGATCTCCCGTTATTACAACTGATCTCCAGGTGATAGAAATCAGTTCCCCTGGAGAAAATGGCCACTTTGGCAATTGGACTCTATGGCATTGTGTCCTTCCCCTCTCCAAACCCCGCCCTCCTCAGGCTCCACCCCAGGTAATTCCCAACCTGGAGCTGGCAAACCCTATTTTTATGTCAAGCCTATCAGTACAATCCTAAACAGAGTTAATACCCTTCTAGGGCCATTGAATTCAATGGACCTAGAAGGGTGTAATTCTAGTTAAGATGGCACTGTACAAGTTGTAAAGGTGCAGGCTGTTCTTAGAATAGCAGGTGAATGTGAGAAGGTCTCCCATCCAAGTACTAACCAGGGCCAACCCTGCTTGGCTTCCAAAATCAGCCTGTGCCTTAAATAGATGTTTAATGAGATATTATTTACCAGGCAATGTTACTTACCTGCATGCCACAAAAAAATTCAGCTGCCCATTTGTACATATTAAGCCTCCATTAAAGGGATGGACTTTTATCTCTCTCCAAGCCTTTGGCAACCTAACTGGAAGTAGTCACTCATTCCCAGATTAACCTACTAGGCTTTTGTGAATATAAAATGGAAGAAGGAAAACTCATGTGTTCTCCTTTGTGTTCTTCCAAGGAAAGGCTAGAGTAAAATTTCAGCAGATCAACAGAATTGCTTTTGCATCAATAGAGTATCCAGACTGCTGCTCCAGATGTGGATTTCTCTTGCCAGACATCCCTTGCATGGAATGTGATCTTTATTGATTAATTAATTTTATTAATTAACATATTTATTTTAATATATCTGTTATTAATTAACAACGGGTAGCCGTGTTAGTCTGAAGCTCAAGGCAATGCATTCTCCTGGACTGAATAGAGATCTGGGATTCCTGTATTATTACCAGTGTTAATTTCTCCACCCGTACTACCCCTCTGAATATCACACCTCTACATATCATACCTAATCTAATCATCTGCACATCACATCTAATCCAATCACGCCTGCTAATGTCATAGAGTCCAATTGCTGAAGCGGTCATTTTCTCCAGGGGAACTGATCTCTATCAGCTGAAGATCAGTTGTAATAGCAGGAGATCTCCAGCTAGTACCTGGAGGTTGGCAACCCTAGTCCCACTGGGTGCTTTCAAGATAATTTAAAGGTGATTGGATTCAGTCAGAGTCTAGGGTTGCCAACAAGCCAGGAGAAAACATGACCTGTTCCTTTAATAGAGGTTTAATGAGCGGAAATCAGCACTTGAAGATTTTCAATCCATAGAGGTAAATATCACCCAAACATGGCTGCAGGCCATTTTCTCCAGGGGAACAACTGATCTCTGTTGGCTGGAGATCAGTTGTAACAGCAGGAGATCTTCAGCCAGGAGGTTGGCAACCCTAATATACATTGAAAATAAATAATAGTAATACTGTGGGCTCACTTGGTTGAAACCTGAAATTCAGTTTCAGAGGCAACCCCAGAGAACCGAAAAGTCTACATTTAACTTTTACTCCTTTGGCCTTGAGATAACAGGATGATTTTTCCCATGTGCCTGTCTCGGAACTTGCCTAAAACGATCTCTTTCTTTACACCTATATTCTTTCATTGTCTGCAGATTTGTTGCACTCTTCTCACTTCACAAAGCCGGATGCTTTGTCGGCGGGATTTCTGTTTTATTTTCCCTCCGCCCCTGCTCAACCCATCAATCCTCATTCATCCCCGAGGTAAACCCGATGAGCCCTCCTCCGAGCTGTTCGAGTTCCCGTACGCGACCAGGAATGACACCCATCAGAATCAGCGCATCGAAAGCGATCATGTGCTAGGCAGAAGACGAAGGCTTTACAATAAGACTCTCTGCCCGAAGCCGAAGGGAGGACATGAACAAAAGCGACTTGGATATAACCCAGAACATGTGATAATCAGATTAACAGGGTGGGGGGGAAGTCTGTGTGTGCATAGATGGGAAACAGCAGGGAAACAGACGGGTGATCAGAAGAACTATGTAGGGAGAACTTTTCCACTGCATGAAGGGCCAAGCTCTCCTTCTCAGGACTGTGATAAGGAACACAATTCCCTCACAGCTTGTAGGCTGACCTGCTGTATTGGAGAACTACTGTGGAAGGAAGATGTCTTTCTTTTCCCTCGGGGTCCTACTGGGCCTTCTCCCTCTTGCCTCTAGCCAGTTCCCTCGGGTGTGCGCCAATTCAGACAGCCTGTTGAGGAAGGAGTGCTGCCCAGTTTGGCCTGGAGACGGCTCCCCCTGCGGACAGCTTTCCGGCAGAGGGTCCTGCCGAGATATCCTCCTTTCGGACGCCCCGCTTGGCCCTCAGTTCCCCTTCTCAGGAGTGGATGACCGGGAAGACTGGCCTTCCGTGTTTTACAACAGGACGTGTCAATGCTCAGGTAACTTTATGGGGTTCCATTGCGGCGAGTGCAAGTTCAACTTCGGGGGCCCGGACTGTGCCGAAAGAAAGCTGCGGATCAGGAAGGACATCTTCCAGATCAGCACCGGGGAGAAGAACCAGTTCCTCGCCTACCTCAATTTGGCTAAGCACACCACCAGCCGGGATTTTGTTGTCGCCGTCGGGACGTACGCCCAGATGAACAATGGCTCGAACCCAATGTTCCGGGATATCAGCTTGTACGACCTTTTTGTCTGGATGCACTACTACGTGTCTCGGGACACCCTGCTGGGAGGCACCAGCGTGTGGCGGGACATTGATTTTGCCCACGAGGCTCCAGGTTTCCTGCCTTGGCATCGACTCTTCTTGCTCATGTGGGAGAATGAGATCCAGAAGCTTACAGGGAACGAGAATTTCACCATCCCCTACTGGGACTGGAGAGACGCTGAGGGCTGCACCATCTGTACAGATGAGTACATGGGAGGCAGGCACCCCATCAATCCCAATATTCTCAGCCCTGCCTCTTTTTTCTCCTCCTGGCAGGTAGGCACAAGCGAGCGTGGGGGTGAGGTGGGAAATTATCTGCAGCAAGATCTGTGTTTGTGGTAAGGTTGCCAACCTCCAGGTGGCGGCTGGCGATCTCCAGCTATTGCAACTGATCTCCAGCCGATAGACATCAGTTCACCTGGAGAAAATGGCCGCTTTGGCAATTGGACTGTGTGGCATTGAAGCCCCTCCCCAAACCCCGTCCTCCTCAGACTCCACCCCAAAATTCTCCCGCCGGTGGCGAAGAGGGACCTGGCAAGCCTAGTTTGGGGTTTGCACAGGAGGCTGCCTTAGACTGAATCAGACCAGTGATCCATTCAGTATAGTCTACTCCAGGGGTCCCTAACGTGGTGCCCGTGGGTGGCATGGCACCCACGGACACCTTTTCTGGCGCCTGCCAAACGTTTTTAGGAAGCAGATGGGGGCAGGTAGGGGACCTGATCGCTGTCATCTGGAGATCAGTTGTAATAGCTGGTGATAACCAGGCCCCAACTGGAGGTTGGCAACCCTAGGCCAATCACTCCTCTGACCTACTGGCAACAGAAGCGACCACAGCGGGTTAAAAATCAGAAGAGCTTTTTGGAAAAGATGAAGATACTCCTAATTTCATCAGTGCAGTTCAGCAATCAAATAGCCTGCTTAGAAAGGCTTAGGAACCTCCGTCTGGCGATGCTGTGTAAGGCTGCCCGGGGCAGGGCGAGGAGAGTTTGGCTTTGAAAATCTGTTGGGTTCCTTTGACCTCTGCAACTTGTGGCACAATCTTATGCTGACTTTGCTCCGGTCTGAAAGATGTGGGCTGGAACGGCACTGTGCGACGTAGAAATGGACATGCTTTCACTCCGAGCTCTACCGCTATGAAAATGTAAGCCAATCATTGAGTCCTTCTGGGACAGGAAGGAAGCATGAACCCAAGATGAATGAAGCCTTTGTAGGGATGGGTGGATGTTTCCAGTCTGGTTTTATCTTGCTCTTCCACCAAGGAGCTCAGGATGGTGTGTATAGGGTTGTCAGGTCCCTCTTCATCACCGGTTTTTGGGGTGGAGCCTGAGGAGCCTGACCATTTTCATCTCCCTTACGGCGGCGTGTCTCTGAATCCAGTTCGCTTTCCTCAGATTCATGCTGGTGTAATTGAGACGAGAGCCTCACGCCTGGTAAACACCCCAAAAGGAACGAGCGTGGCATCCCGGCGGCCTTGAATCCCCAGCGCCGAGTGCCAGAAAGCTCTCAAGGAGCTCTCAAAACGAAATAAAGGCCGGCCGAGAGAGAATGAAGGGCTTTTCATGGTGCTGTGGAAATTGAATTGGCAAATAAGCAGAAGCATAAAAGGAAAATGAGCGAGGGAGAGGGAGAGAGAGAGAGAGAGAGAGCATGTGTGAGAGAGCGTTCTTTATTGCAAACTAAACTTCACGCCATTGTCTCCGGGAAATCAAAAACCTGCAAAATAATGACACTTACATGGGAGAAATCCAGGCACAGGGGGAACACTTGAGAGTTGTAGAGCTCGTGTTGGAGGAGGCAACGGCAAGTGTCCGTTTCTAACTCAGCATCCCCCTTTCTCAAGGAAGGAGCACATGCTTGATTCCATTGAGAAGTTGCCTTGGCAACAGGGATAACTGTGAATGCCTGCTGAAATGCTGACTTCTTCCTCTCCCCCTCTGCAACCTTTTACCTTTAAAAAAAAAAAAATTCAGCCAACTGCTGTTCCTCCGGAGGCAAAGGCATTTGCAAGCCACGTTCGCCTCGTGTTTACAATCTTGCAGTTACCTCTGACCAATTGCCCAGCTTCGGCCATCGGAGCGATCAAAACCACATCACACACACCCCAAACCCCCCCTTCCCTAAAGGCACTCTGTTAAAAAGTTCTATTACTGCCATTCAGTAAGGGTCAGAGGATGGGTTCATAGCGGGAACACCCCAATTAGGGCTGCCAGGTTTGACCATAGAGTTTCGGGTAGGGTTGCCAAGTGCCTGGTGGTGGCGGGTAAAATCCCGCCGATCCACCGGGCTGCCCGCCGGCCAGCTGATGGCCCTTCTCAGGCTCTATCCCCAAAATCTCCAGAGTTTCCCAACCTGGATCTGGCAACCCTATCCCCTGCTGGTAGCCAAGGGAGACGAGGCAACCCTAGGGACAGGACATATTTTTGGAACTCACCTGGAGAAAAATAGCTGCTTTGGCAATTGAACTCTATGGCATTGAAGTCCCTCCCCTCCCAACCCCCCTCCACCCCTAAAACCTCCTGCCAGTGGCGAAGAGGGACCTGGCAACCCTATCTCCAGCCGATAGAGATCAGTTCATGTGGAGAAAATGGCCGCTTTGGCAATTGGACTCTATGGCATTGAAGTCCCTCCCCTCCCCAAACCCCACCCTCCTCAGGCTCCACCCAAAAAACCTTCCACCGGTGGTGAAGAGGGACCTGGCAACCCTATCTAGAACCCACTGATTTGTCTTTTTGGTGATCCATGGTATCCGTCACACTCTCCTCCAACACCACATTTCAAAGGAATCTACTTTCTTCCTGTCACCTTTCTTCATTGTCCAACTTTCACACCCATACATAGTAATAGGGAATACGATGGCATGAATTAACTAATAGACGAATACAAATAACAACTATGTACAAAATGAGGTAACGTTTCAACTACAGCTCTGTCACATGCAACAGAGTCTCTGGGGACGGTTAATACCTTTGCAGTGACCTGCATGTGGAAAAGCATTTACTCTAGTGCAAGAAAAAAAGGAGGGGAATAAAACCCAACCTAAAAGCAGAAGCTGGGTACCCAAGGTTGGGTGAAAAGAAAATATATATAAGTCTATGTATAAATACTGAAAGTGTAATTTACTGGAAGCGCTATGTAAAAGTTAAAATTATTTAAAAGCATTAAAATAGCACGATGGCATTTCCTGAGGATGATAACTGTAACCACATACCAAACGTGTTTCGGCCTATGGGGCCTTCATCAGTGGTTAATTAAAACCTTTGTTAAGCCTGCACACTTTTACAGAAATACATTAATAAACACAAACAGTTCAAACCCAACCAGGCATGTGTATCTGTTGTCTGAAAAGATAGAACAATAATGGGTTAGTTTCCATCTATTTAAGAGCCCATTATATAAGTCTTGAAAGAAATGTTTGAAAAATACTTACAAAATCTATTCCCAATTACTCAGACATCTGGTATAATAGGTTCTAGTTGTAATACTGTAAAACATAATTATACAGATTGGAATCCTAAAGTCATTATTAATCTAACTTGAATAATTACTTTGTTATGTATATTAAATATACCAATGTATAAAAACATACCTGGTTAGTATATATCGCTCATATACTATGTGTGCAGGTATCAACCTAGTAAAGCAGTGTCAAACTGGTGATCCTATTCCACCCTAAATAGTGTTGATAGGGTGATGCAAGCTCTATGACTCAGCACATCTGTAATTAGGTGATGCAATCACCCTGTATCTCCATGAGAAGTCTAGTTACAGCAAGTTCTATGACTCAGCACATCTATACTTGGGTGATGCAATCACCCTGTGCCTCTATGAGAAGTATGGTTACAATTGATCCTGTGCACTCAAGCCAAGGGATTTTACAGGTAAATCACATTGTTGTAAAGCTTGAAAAAATCCTTTAAAGACAAAGCCAGTCAATGTCTTCATTTAAGCCTTTTGGAGCCAAAGTTCCCAAAGTATAAATCCAGAAAGTCTCTCTTTTCCTTAGATGCCTCTGCTGAAGATGAGACATTGCTGGCACTTTTTCAACAATCCAGAAGCGGAGGTCCTTTTCTGTGTGAGTGAAGGTCAGAAAGTGCTGCACTAATGGTGCTGTCAATTTCCTTGTTCTGATGCAGCTCCTGTCCTCGCATATGCACATCTTGATTGGTCTTGTTGACATGCCAACATACATAAGTTTACAAGAACATTGTATAACATAAATAATACTACTGGAATTACAATTAACAAAATCCTTGATGTAAAAGGTTCTGTCTCCATTAGAATTGTGAAAGGTGTCTCTTTTAACAGAACCATTAGTGCAACACCATTTTTATATATATATATATATATAAACTTGAGTTTTTGATTTCCCGGAGACAATGGCGTGAAGTTTAGTTTGCAATAAAGAACACGCTCTCTCCCTCTCTCTCCCTCTCCCTCGCTCATTTTCCTTTTATGCTTCTGCTTATTTGCCAATTCAATTTCCACAGCACCATGAAAAGCCCTTCATTCTCTCTCGGCCAGCCTTTATTTCGTTTTGAGAGCTCCTTGAGAGCTTTTTGGCACTCGGCGCTGGGGATTCAAGGCCGCCGGGATAGCACACTCGTTCCTTTTGCGGTGTTTACCAGGCGTGAGGCTCTCGTTTCAATTACACCAGTATGAATCTGAGAAAAGTGAACTGTATTCAGAGACACGCCGCCGTAAGGGAGATGAAAATGGTCAGGCTCCTCAGGCTCCACCCCAAAAATCGGTGATGAAGAGGGACCTGACAACCCTATACACACCATCCTGAGCTCCTTGGTGGAAGAGCAAGATAAAACCAGACTGGAAACATCCACCCATCCCTACAAAGGCTTCATTCATCTTGGGTTCATGCGTCCTTCCTGTCCCAGAAGGACTCAATGATTGGCTTACATTTTCATAACGGTAGAGCTCGGAGTGAAAGCATGTCCATTTCTACGTCTCACAGTGCAGTTCCATGCAGTTCTTCTGGTCTAAGCCCACATCTTTCAGACTGGAGCAAAGTCAACATAAGATTGTGCCACAAGTTGCAGAGGTCAAAGGAACCCAACAGATTTTCAAAGCCAAACTCTCCTCGCCCTGCCCTGGACAGCCTTATAAGGTCAAAGAATCAGCATTGCTGAAAAATGGCCATCTAACCTCTTCTTAAAAACCTCCTCTATATGACACGCTCCTCTGTGGCATGGAATTGCACCACGCAGAAGTGGCACCCACGCTACCGGGAGTTAGCAGGAAAGGGGCCAAGCACTGAAGAAAAAAATGTTATAGGAAAGTCAGAGTAGATGTAGAGGTGGGTGTTCCTTTGGAGACTCAGAGAGGTGCCAAGCAAAGATGCTGTTGTCATACCAACAAGAAGAGAAGACCAGATTTTTTACTTACTTTTCTGCAAAAACTGCAACAGTGAAGCCAGGATGCTTCTGAATGCACACACAAGGTGTTCGGAGGCGAAATAATGTACGCTCCCACTGTTCACTTTTTTTTCCAGTTTCTGAAATAGAACGAGAGCGAAATGCATTTTAAAGTGCCATAAAAATAATGAGTATTTTGAAAACCACTTCTCATCGGTTTGCATGATCTACCTCTCCATCCTTAGCTCTGGTAGTGGATGGCACAGCTGCGGCATTGACATACGTCGTGGTCTCCCTGACTAAATGTCATAAAGGGAAGGCCATGGCGCATCCTATCGAAGCATGACTCACAAGAGTATTCACCCGGCTGAACATGTGTATGCACTTCTGGTGACCCACATCTGGGTCCTTATAGTTCTCCATGCAGGACAAGAGAAAAAGGATGCAGTAGGGGCAGGGACTTAAGCACATACAGTCCAGACTGGGCACAACCATTCCACACTATGGATTTCATAGAAAAACCAAGGAATCAGCTACATTCTGAGCCCATGCACACTGTTTATATACTGTGTCCTTAGGGTTGCCAGGTCCCTCTTCATCACCAGTGGAAGGTTTTGGGGGAAGAGCCTGAGGAGGGTGAGGTTTGGAGAGGGGGGGGGGACTTCAATGCCATAGAGTCCAAAGGCCAAAGTGACCATTTTCTCCAGGTGAACTGATCTCTATCGGGTGGAGATCAGTTGTAATAGTAGGAGATCTCCAGCTAGTACCTGGAGGTTGGCAACCATATATATCCTATTCCAACAATGCACTCCTGTGTGGGTAGCCAACAGCATCTGAAGAAGAAGAGGAAGAAGAGGAGGAAGAAGAGTTGGTTTTTATATGCCAACTTTCTCTACCACTTGAGGAAGAATCAAACTGGCTTACAATCATCTTCCCTTCCCCTCCCCACAACAGACACCCTGTGAGGTAGGGGGCTGAGAGAGCTCTAAGAGACCTGTGACTAGCCCAAGGACACCCAGCTGGCTTCATGTGTAGGAGGGGGAAATCAAACTCGTTTCTCCATATCAGAGTCCAAAGTAGGGTTGCCAACCTCCAGGTTATGGCTGGAGATCTCCCACTATCACAACTAATCTCCAGAGATCAGTTCCCCTGGAGAAAATGGCCACTTTCGAAGGTGGACTCTAAGGCACTATACCCCATTGAGGTCCTTCCCCTCCCAAAACTCCGCCCTCCTCAAGCTCCACCCCAAAATCTCCAGGTATTTCCCAGTCCACAGCTGGCAACTCTATGTGTGTTTGATGTGTGAAAGGCGAATAATGCAGAGGAATCTTGAATTACAAACTATGAAATACCAGTGCCGCCAATAACCTGGATTATGAACAACCAGTTTTTAAGCATCTCTGCTTTACAGTATCCATCCATGGATTCCTTCAAGATAGAAAAGTATAGTGGGGCAAGAAATTAACTGAACAAAAAGGGGATCCTTATTGTAACCAACAGGTGACCACGTTATGACCTGATTGGAGAAAAAGGCCCTTTCTGCACATTCAGTGTAATAAATCAGCAGAATGTGTTACCATGGGGGAACTCAAGCTAATAACTCTATGAAATTCCAGCAGGGATTGACTATCCATATAGGGGACAAGCGAACCCGGAGCCAAGTGCTGTGATGATGCTCTTTGAAAAGGAATTAAGAATTCTCTTGCTTCTGAGCTAAAACCTATGGATTATGGGGGGATTTTAATGAGTGTGGGATTATTTCACATCTGCTGCCCTTAGGTTCTCACACTGCTATTGAAGCTTCTGGTGAAGGCCAATGGTAGACTGTGTCAGCAGCGGCCTGGGTTTAATCACAGAATCATAGAATCATAGAGTTGGAAGGGACCACCAGGGTCATCTAGTCAAACCCCCTGCACAATGCAGGAAATTCGCAACTACCTCCCCCACACACACCCCAGTGACCCCTACTCCATGCCCAGAAGGTGGCCAAGATGCCCTCCCTCTCATCATCTGCCTAAGGTCATAGAATCAGCATTGCTGACAGATGGCCATCTAGCCTCTGCTTAAAAACCTCCGGGGAAGGAGAGCTCACCACCTCCCGAGGAAGCCTGTTCCACTGTGGAACCGCTCTGTTAGAAAATTCTTCCTAATGTCTAGATGGAAACTTCAGCACATGTGCATGTTTTTAGTCTGTTCTTTCTACTCTTACAGGCAAAGGAATGAGTTCTCTGATTCTTTTTGAAATATGTCAGTGTTTGCTAAATGTTCACCCCAAATGCCTAGGGTTGCCAACCTCCAGGTGCTAGGTGGAGATCTTCTATTACAACTGATCTCTAACCGATAGAGATCAGTTCACCTGGAGAAAATGGCCGCTTTGGCTATTGGACTCTATGGCATTGAAGTCCCTCCCCTCTCCAAACCCCGCCTTCCTCAGGCTCTGCCCCAAAACCCTCCTGGAGGTGGCGAAGAGGGACCTGGCAACCCTACAAATGCCTGATCTCCCTTGGTCATCCCTAGGAGTGTTTGCTTCTCTGCATTTTACAATTTATAGTATTAGAGAGTGTTTAAGATGTCACATGAAAGGGCATTTAGGATCTTTCATAGATGACAGGAAATAGCATTTAGTAAGTGGCATTTTTTTCCTAGGAATGATATATAGTTTTTGGAAGCAATTTATGAGATTCCATATTTGTTTAGATCAGGGGCGCCCCCCTAACCTTTTTGAGCCTGTGGGCACATTTGGAATTGTGACCAGGCACGGTGGGCACAGCAACAAAATGGCTGCCCCAAAATGGCTGCTGCAGGAGGCGGTGCCAGCCACAAAATGATTGCAACAGTTTGACTTCAGTAATGTAGTGTACATCCTTGTGAAGTGGTGGTAGATGATGCCAAAGCGGAAGAAAAAAAGGAGGGGAATAAAACCCAACCTAAAAACAAAAGCTGGGTACCCAAGGTTGGGTGAAAAGAAAATATATATATAAGTCTATGCATAAATACTGAAAGTATAATTTATTAGAAGTGCTATATAATTAAAACCCTGCTTTACTAGGTTGATACCCGCACACAAAGTATTTGAGAGACTTATACTAACCAGTATTACAAGAAGAACCTATTATACCAGATGTTTGAGTAATTGGGAATAGATCTTACAACATATACACATGCCTGGTTGGGTTTGAACTGTTTGTATTTGTATTCATTAATGTATTTCTGTAAATGTGTGCAGGCTTAACAAAGGGTTTTAATTAACCATTGATGAAGGCCCCATAGGCCAAAATGCGTTTGGTATGTGGCTACAGTTATCAACCTCAGGAAATGCCATTGTACTATTTTAATGCTTTTAAATAATTTTAACTTTTATATAGCGCTTCTAATAAATTATACTTTTAGTATTTATACATAGAGGTATAGATATTTTCTTTTCACCTAACCTTGGGTACCCAGATGATGCCAAAGCAACATTTTTTAAAAATCTGCATAGCCAACCAAATCTCCAATAGTCAATCAGAAGCCTTGCTGGGCAAAATCCCTCCTGGCTCCAGCCTAGGGTTGCCAGGTCCCTCTTCACCAATGACGGGAGGTTTCACGGCGGAGCATGAGGAGGGCGGGGTTTGGGAGGGGAGGGACTTCAATGCCATAGAGTCCAATTGCCAAAGCGGCCATTTTCTCCAGGGGAACTGATTTCTATCACCTGGAGATCAGTTGTTATAGCAGGAGGTCTCCAGCTAGTACCTGGAGGTTGGCAACCCTACGACCCTATGACTTACCCAAGAGGCAGTGCTGTGGATCATGCTATGCCCTTGGGGCAGGAGGAATGCTATAGGCATCTCTTTGGATGTCTGGGGAAAATGTAATCCAGAATAGTTGTTTTTATTCCACTGTTCCATTTCTCTTTGCATTTTAAACCCCACACAATTGTGTTTTGGGGAACCATTCTTCCTTGGGGATATTCCATTCCTTTGCTATCGCTGAAAAAAAAATAGCATCTGTAGAAAAGTAGGCAAGGATTCTGGAGAAAGTTTGATTATTTGAAGCCCACTGGGGAACTGCATTGATTTAAATTTTTAAGAGGACATTTATTATAAGAAGCAGCCATTCTGGATTGCATTCTTCATTGCTCTTTTTCCCCCCCGTCGTTCCCAAGAGATCCATTTAAACAGCCAGGAGTGGTTTTGCCTCACCATTGAACGGAGCTAAATCTCCAGGCCCAGTTCAAAGTGCTGGCACTTCCCTTGAAAGCCCTAAATGACTTGGATCCGTCATATTGTATGAAAAACTTTAACCCTCTTTTATAGACCTACACAAACATTTATAAAAACAGAAATCAAGCCCTGTTACTGCTCCTTTTCCAAGAAAGAGCCATCAAGGTATTTTGCTTCAGGCACGCTTACTGAGAGATGTGTAAAATAGGTAAAACTTGGAAAAGAAATAGACATAGGGTTGCCAGGTCCCCCTTCACCACCGGTGGGAGGTTTTTGGGGCAGGGTTTAAATTTTAAAAAATCCAATTTACTTTTAAAAATCTGATTTAAATGTAAAACATTTGATTTTTTGATTTTTATTTACCCTGAGGAGATCTATGTACATAAGCTGGTATCTGGATCTGGTATATCACTTACTGGATAAGGAACCAGGAACTAGGGGGCCCGCACAGCCCATTCCTGAGCTGACGGCGCAGGGGATCGGTGGGGAATAAAACCCAGTTCTACAGATTAGAGTCCACCACTCCAAACCACTGCTCTTAACCACTACACCATGCTGGCTCTCAGCATCTGCATTTAAAACAGGATTTGTTCTGGAATGTGGTATAAGTGTTCATATTATTCATTTATTTGAAGGGCTCTATCATTGTGGCTGTTATGCATATTTTATTGTCATGCTTTATTGGTTATGGGAAGCTGGTTTGCATGCCCTTGCAAGCAGGGAAGGTATTTCCTGGAGAGCCATCATGGTGTTGTGGTTAAGAGCGGTGGACTCTAATCTGGTGAACCGAGTTTGTTTCCCTACTCCTCCACATGAAGCCTGCTGGGTGATCTTGGGCTAGTCACAGTTCTCTCTGAACTCTCTAGGCCCCACCTACCTCTCAAGGTGCCTGTTGTGGGGAGAGGAAGGGAAGGAGATGGTAAGCCAGTCTGCATCTCCTTTAAACGGTAGAGAAAATCGGCATATAAAAACCAACTCTTCTTCTAAATAAATGAATCGGATTATTATGATCAGCCTTACACCCAAACTCACAGTGGAATTTTGAACCCATAGGTGATTTGCAGTCGATCAGATGAGTACAACATTCGGCAAGAGCTCTGCAATGTCACCAACGAAGGGCCGTTACTCCGAAATCCTGGAAACCACGATAAAGGGCGGACTCCACGGCTTCCATCTTCAGCAGACGTTGAATTCTGCTTAAGTCTGACAGAGTACGAGGCTGGCACCATGGACAAACTGGCTAACTTCAGCTTCAGGAACACTCTGGAAGGTACCTTCCGTTTGTCTCTCCTCTCTGGCGATTGTGCGTATCGATGTTATTTCCTCCTCTGCCCTCCCTTGCGGGGGGAAAAAGAGAAAGATTTCCAAATCTGAACCATTTGCCTTGGTGATTAATTATACGAGGACGCCTGTCAAACCGGAAACATCCTGCTCTGAGTTCATGGGGTGTAATTGCCCAAATCACTAATGTCACGGCTTCTCCTGAGTTAACAGAAACATCACAGTGCAGCTGCGCATGAATCCACAGGTGACGATCCAGCCTCGCACATGGAAATATCTCGCTTAATGTAATGAATGTCTTCTAAGGGCAGGATCCAAAATGGTCCTTTAGGCAAGTAAGGATCTCCCCCTCATCCCATGCCTTTTAACAGTAGAACTTTGTATCGTATCATTACACATCCTTCCCAATTTGTCCTCAGACATTTGAGCTCCAAGGTAATAATTAAGTGCCATCAAGTTGCGACTAACTTATGAGTCTTTTACACATGGCTGTTTCACTCGCCGTCACCCCTCCGACCGGAGAGCCAGCACGGTGTAGTGGTTAAGAACGGTGGTTTGGAGCGGTGGACTCTGATCTGGAGAACCGGGTTCGATTCCCCACTCCTCCACATGAGCAGCAGATGCTAATCTGGTGAACTGGGTTGGTTTCCCCACTCCTACACATGAAGCCAGCTGAGTGACCTTGGGCTAGTCAAAGTTCTCTTAGAGCTCTCTCAGCCCCACCTACCTCACAGGGTGTCTGTTGTGGGGAGGGGAAGAGAAGGTGATTATAAGCCAGTTTGATTCTGCCTTAAGTGGTAGAGTAAGTCGGCATATAAATGCCAACTCTTCTTCTTCTTCTTATTCTTCTTATTCTTCTTATTCTTCTTATTCTTCTTCAGACAAATTCGGGTCTTTGTGTTGATTATGCATGCCATCTCCAACCACCAGAGGTCACCTTGCTCTCCCCCTGCGTTTCCCCGCAGTTTTGCACGCGTTTTCAGAGACCTGTTTTATCTTGATTTGAAAACACGGGCCAAACGCAGGGAAACGCAGAGGGAGAGTGTGGTCGGAAATGGCATGCCTAATCAACACAAAGAACCGAAGTCGTCTGGGGTGACGGTGAGGGGAACATCCTGCATAAAAAACCATGGTGACTCCTCAATGGGTTTTCCAGACAAGAGAGGAGCAGAGGTACTTTCCGATTACCTACCTTTGTGGTCCCATCAGCCTCTTGTTTTGCTGCCTTTGGGAACTGCAGAAGGAGGTTGCCAAGTTCCTGGCAGATCAGAAGATGTGGCAGGTGGGCTGCCGAGCAGATCGCGAGCTGCGTCAGCCTGATTTATGGGGTTTCTTTGTCAGCAGCCTAAAACTATACATTTATTACCCCATATATTACAGAAATGTTTTTGCTATGCTTACCAAACATTGATCATTGCGAATATCTGTGCAAATATGACATCTTTATGCAATGAATACTTTAAAATATTAGCTTAGGGTGGGATCCCATCCCATTATTCTAAATTGGACCCCTGCCATTAACACCCTTCCATATCGATTTATTTCTCATGATTTTGAGCTTTAAAAAAACACACCCTGTAATAAATTTAAACTTTCTTGAGCTGTTTTGTTATATAGCTTTACAATTTATGTTTACCATTTCTCTCCCATGAAGACTTTCAGATTCTGCTGCAGCTGCAAGAGACACATAATATAATTCACTTTTTAATAGACTGTGAAGCTGGCAGTCTACAGTCCCCCACAATTACGGTCGCTAAGGGGAAAATCCAGAAGTGAAGCAGGGTAGCTCTAAGAATTGCCAGAAACTCTATGGTAAAACCATAGCGTTTCTGCTGATTCCTAGAGCTACTTCATGTCACTTCTGAAATTTTCCTCGAAATGATGTAACCGTACAGCTTACATTGCTGCTTTTAAAAAATGTATGGGTTCTCCTCCTATTATAACTGATCTCGAGCCTACAGAGATCAGTTCCGCTGGGAAAAAGGGCTGCTTTGGAGGGGGGACTTTATGGCATTGTACCCCTCTAGGGTTGCCAGGTCCCTTTTCGCTACCAGTGGGAGGTTTTTTGGGGTGGAGCCTGAGGAGGGCAGGGTTTGAGGAGGGGAGGGACTACATGCCAAAGCGGCCATTTTCTCCAGGCGAATTGATCAATTGTAATAGCTGGAGGTTGGCAACCCTACACCTCACTGAGGTCCCTCCCCCTCCCTCGATCCTGCTCTCCGCGGACTCCACCCAAAAATCTCCAGGGATTAAAGTACTGTTCTTTTAGAAATATTTACCTTTGATTAGAGTCATAATTGCTGTTTGCTTTTGATAGTCAACAACATATTACAGCATGCTTATATTGGTTTTGATAACCTCCAGGTGGTGGCTGGAGATCTCTTGCTATTATGACTGAACTCCAGGCGACAGAGATCAGTTCCCCTGGACAGTTCCCTAGTCTTTGGCAATTGGAGTCTATGGCATTGAAGTCCCTTCCCTCCCCAAACCCCGCCCTCCTCAGACTCCACCCCAAAAACCTCCCACCGATGCTCCTCTGATCCTGGAGAGAATAGGTATGCATCACGACTCGTGTCCATTTTTACTAGTAGCCATGAATAGCCCTCTCCTCCATGAATATGTCCTTATGTTCTTATGAGCAGGGCAGGCTATCAGAAACAACATGGGGGGGGGGGACAAAGAAAGGGGTTTGCAGCGGAATCCATATGAAAATGATCCTAAGCATCTGGCTCCGAAAGAGCCATGCAACTAATGGGGCTTATGCCCTGTGTGTGGAGGATAACGGAAAACAGGTTTGACCCAGTGCCTAGCCGGCAGGGATTTAAAATATGGCACAGCAATACTGATACTTAAAACTCCATTTTAACAAAGGAAAGAGACCCATTTGCATTCCAGCTTTCCATTATACTCAAGTTTTCTGATCCTCTTAAGGAGGCTTATCTTCCCTGGATCAAAACCCACCCTGAACCACAAAGGAACGAGAACTGTCTACAGGCCATGACGGCTTTACGTTTTTCCAGCTGAGGAGACTTATTTATATGTTTCACATCAGCTCATGAGATGCCAACCAATTGGGAGCATGTGACCGTCGTGGCGTGAAAGTTCCCCAATTAGGGTTGCCAGGTCTCTCTTAGGGTCGACAGCCTCCAGGTTCTAGCAGGAGATCTCCTGCTATTACAACTGATCTCCAGCCGATAGAGATCAGTTCCCTTGGAGAAAATGGCCGCTTTGGCAATTGGACTCTATGGCATTGAAGTCCCTCCCCTCCCCAAACCCGGTAAGAGGAACCTGGCAAGAGGGACCCAGCAACCCTAGATGCTGTTCTGTCAGCACAATACAGAAGATCTCTGGATGTGTCCTGTACACACATCCTACAACGATGACTAGATGCATGCAGGCTGGGTCACATGGGGAGTTGCCCAGATCCACTGGGTTCAATCCATGTGCTGGTGGAGATGGATGTTCTGACACCAAAATGGGCCAAGGGCCTTCTTGGTCATGGCACCAGAGCTCTGGAAGTCTTTTCCCAGGGAGACTTGTCTGTCCCCTTCCGCTGCCATCCTCCACCACCTTCACCAGCAGGTGAAGACTTTTGTGTGTCTTTTGGCATTCCCTCCATGATCCTTCCTTCTTGACCAACATTGTAGCTGCTGTTGTTATGTCTTTGTACATATTTTGACTCGGTTTTTAATTTGTTTTAATGATAGCCTTTTATGTGTGGCTGTTTCCCTCGCCGTCACTCAGCCAATGACTTCGGGTCTTTGTTTGGATTATGCATGCCATTTCCAACCGTCAGAGGTCACCTTGCTCTCCCCTTGTGTTTCCCCACATTTTGCCTGTGTTTTCAGGGACCTGTTTTATCACAAATTTGAAAACGTGGGCAAAACGTGCAGAAATGCAAGGGGAGATCGAGGCCACCTCTGACGGTCGGAAATGGCATGCATAATCGAAACGAAGACCCGAAGTCATCGAAAGAGTGACCGTGAGGGAAACAGCCCTGAATAAAAGGCCAATGTGTGGTTTGACGGGGGCTGGTTTCAATGGTTTTAAAATGGGATTTTATTATGTACATTTTAAATTGTTTACCACCTTGGTGGCCCTCGTGAGGGCAGAAAGGCAGGACATAAATTTGTAAATCAAGAATAAATAATTAATATTCTTGATCTGGAAAAATCTGTCTGGAAAATCTGATTCTGCAATGGACTCAGGATGGGCTGCCTGTTTCTTTCAACTGAGATATCCTTAAATAACACACTTTTCCTAAAGAGTCCTGAAATGAAATCTTTGTCTTCTAACACATCTGCCGTCGTTCGGGTAAAGCATTCCTCAAACGTTCAGCACCGTTAGTTATCCAGGCTCACTGTCTTAGGTCTGCTCGGCTGCATGCTATTAGGAGCATCGCGTGCTCGAGGCCCCGCAGTGTTCAAAAAGACGCCTACCTTCTGTCTGTCATATTGTTCAGCACAAATCTCTCTCCAAATGCTGTCAGATTGCCGCCCCTGCCAAATACTGCGAACTCTAGCTTCACTTTTACACTGATTATTCTTCTCTCTACCTCCTTTTCTTTTTCTCCATAGTCAGACTTCTCGTGAACACACGGAGCTTCCTTATAGTCACATGAACACATGAGCCCAAGGTGGCTTCATGAGCTTCAAGGTGGCTACACATGAAGCCCACCTGGCTTCATGTGTAGGAGTGGGAAACAAATCCAGTTCACCACATTAGCGTCCGCCACTCAGGTGGAGGAGTGGGGAATCGAATCCGGTTCTCCAGATCGGAGTCCACCACTCCAAACTATCTCTCTTAGCCACTACACCACGCTGTGCAAGCACCAGATCATTACTGACCCATGGGGTAACATCACCATTTGACCTTATACACTGCTTGATGCATCCACACCCTTAAGAGCCCGGCATACAACAGAAGGTGAGACAGTGAAGCTAGGTTTTAACATATAAGAAGTTAAGAAATTTACAGGGAGCTTCAGTGTACTAGAAGGGCTTTTAGATATTTCTTACTGCCCATTATGATATGATTGTATTATTAGGATGTGTGATAAGTTATAATTTTATACTGACCACTGAGGAAGGCCTTTCCAGGCTGAAATGCGTCTGGTCCTTTTTGGAACTCATATTGGTCAATGAAAGATTGTGCATCACAGTTGTTCATGTTTGTATATATTGAATGTGTTAGTTTTTGCCTTTATTAGGAGTTTTATGCTTTTAATCTATATGTGCACCTTATCAAAATTTATATATTTGTAATTGTAACATCACATTTACCACCTCGGGTTTTTGCCACCCACATATTAGGGTTGCTAGCCACCACCACCCCCCAGTCACCGGCAGGGGATGGGAAGGAAGGGTGGAAAGATCCAGGTTGGGAAATTCATGGGGTGACGTCATGTTTACTAGGCAGACTGTTTACGGGGTGGTTTGCCATTGCCTTCCCCGATCATAAGACTATAAGATAGGCAATGCTGGATCAGACCAAGGCCCATCAAGTCCAGCGTCTGTTCACACAGTGGCCAGCCAGGAGGCCCACAAACAAGATGACTGCAGCAGCATTATCCTGCCTGTGTTCCCCAGCACCTAATATATTAGGCATGCTCCTCTGCTCCATCATGACTAGTACCCATTTTGACTAGTAGCTATGAATACCCCTCCCCTCCTCATCTCCACTTTACCCCCAGCAAGCTGGGTGCTCATTTTACCGACCTCGGAAGGATGGAAGGCGGAGTCAACCTTGAGCCGGCTACCTGAAACCGACTTCCATCGGGATTGAACTTAGGTCGTGAGCAGAGCTTGGACTGCAGTACTGCAGCTTACCACTCTGCGCCACAAGGCTCACGAGGATCCCTTATCTGGAAATAATCCCCACTGAATAAAAATGTGACTTACTTCTGGGCAAACACACATAGGATTGTACTGACAGCTGCATAATGAGGACGCCTATGTATCTGGGGGCAATGTGAAATCATACGGGTAGAGATCTAGCGCATAAGAAACAGGATTACAAGTAGCGCACTTTGTCATACGCCGTAAGTCGGACTTGTAAATGATTTGCGAGTTTAGGTATGGAAATCAGATCCAAATCTGGTGGGTAATTTAGGAGCAGGTGCAAAGGAGGGATAACAACAAAGTTACTGGGGAAAGAAATCCACTGCCATCTGCAGAAGAATGGGGTAGGCAAATGTGGAAATGTGGATGGTTATCATTATGTGCAGATCAATTGCTTTAATTAAGGCCAGATGTGGGGAAAAATACCCTGACTAATTTCTTAAAGGACAGAAACCATCCAGGAGAGAATGTTCATACAAGCATCGATGTTGCTATGTAAACAGTATTGAGGTAGGAAGGTGTGATTTGTAATATACAATTTTCTGCTCCTTTTGGTTTTCCTCTTAGTCATATTTTAATTGGGGGTGGGGTTTCCCTTCAATTACTTAAAGATTTTTATTTTTAAAAAAGGCTTCTTCCCTTGAGGTACTATGTGTGTTTACTCACGAGTAAGGCCCACGGCGTTGAATGGGATTGCAGTCACGTAAGCGTGCACCAGATTTCAGCTTTCGGCAGTTTATCGTGATTTTAACTGAAGAACAATTTGCTTCGATGGGCGTATATTTGCATGCCAGTAAAACAACAGTTCAGAAGAAGTATATTCCCTTGTGTGCCCTGTTGATAAGCTTCTCCAGGGTCCACTGTCAATGAGATAAACTAGGAAAAGAATCCTAATCAAGTCTACTCAGAATCCTAACAACAACAACAATACTAATACTAATAATACTAATAACAACGATAATAACACCAACAACAACAGCAACAACAATAATAATAGTATGAGATCAAGTTGCAACTGACTCATGGTGACCACGTAAGGTTTTCAAGGCCAGAGACATTCAGAGGTGGTTGGCTGCTGCCTGCCTCTAAATAGTAATGCTGGACTTCCTTGGTGATCTCCCATCCAAGTACTAACCAAGTACTAACTCCTTAGCTTCTGAGATCTGATGAGATTGGGCCAGCCTAGGCTATACCCAGTCAGGAGATCACCTTACCTTCCAAACTGCAATGAGATAAGGCTACTGAGTTCTGTTCAAAGAGGCTTGCTGCCAGGAAGGTGTTTGTAGGATTGTGCTTTGGTATACCATTGGTGTAGTGGTTAATAGTGGTGGTTAGGAGAGGTAGACTCTAATCTGGAGAACCGGGTTCGATTCCCCACTCCTCCACATGAGAGGCGGAGGATAATCTGGTGAACCAGATTGGTTTCCCCACTCCTGCACATGAAGCCAGCTGGGTGACCTTGGGCTAGTCACAGTTCTCTTAGAGCTTTCTCAGCCCCACCTACCTCACAGGGTGTCTGTGGTGAGGAGGGGCAGGGAAGGGGATTGTAAACTGGGTTTATTCTTCCTTAAGTGGTAGAGAAAGTCAGCATATAAATAACCAACTCTTCTTCTTGCGTCAAGCAGAAGATACTGATCAGGACTCTCTGATTTGATATACATGCTTCTAAACTGATTTTGCTCCATAATTAACAGTGCAAACTTAAAACAGATTTACATCCTTCTATGCCCTGTAACTCTGTTTAGGATTGCACTGTAAGATTCATTGGGTGAATGGTAAATGAACACACAAACTAACTCCTGCGGGGGGAGGGGGGAAAAGTTGTATTTGAGATGAAATGCATAAGTGTTCTGTCTGTGTCGATAAACCTGGAACGGCTTCATCAGGCCTGCAAGTCATCCAGGGCAATCCTAAATAGAGTCACCCCTTTCTAAGTCCACTGAAGTCAACGGCCTTAGAAAGGGGTAGCCCTGCTTAGGATCTCGCCGAGCATTTGCTGTCGCAGGCGACAAGTGAAAGCATGCATGTGTGAAAGAGCCAGCAGTCATTCGAAAGAGAGCCAACCACAAAAGAAGCAATTTAACATTATTGGGGACGGAGGGTCATGGATGTTTGAGCAGGAAGGAGAAATATGCAGACGAAGAATGATGTAGGGAGCATTCGCCGTGCCCCTCGAGTAACCCCAACCAATTAATACAAATACAGTCTTTATGAAACCTTTTAAATGTGTCTCGCACTGTCAGTTCCACAACAAATGAAGATCGCCAAAGGGGAACCGTTTGATTTGCGGAGTTCTTGACTTCAGGATATAATCTCGGGCATGCTCGCAATCCGATGGTGCAATTTGGCGTCCGACAATTTCGGCTGTAAAATTAATTGCGGTAAAATGCTGGCAGTGCCCTCCAGATCATGTGCTTAGTGGTTACTTTTGGACATCATGCAGGGCCAATTCCAGATTGTTTTTTGGGGGGAGGGGAGATCTGGGCCTTCCAGTGTAGGGTGCTCTTAAGGAGCAATCTTCCATTTCTTGCTGGGATGAGGTTGAACACACACATAAACACATGAAGCTGCCCTGATCCTGAACCAGACCAGTGGTCTATCAAGATCAATATTGTCAGAGGCAGGGTCAGAGGCAAAGGAGAAGCAGAAGAAGAAGAGTTGGTTTTTATATGCTGACTTTCTCTACCACTTAAGGCAGAATCAAACCGGCTTACAATCACTTTCCCTTCCCCACAACAGACAACATGTGAGATAGGTGGGGCTGAGAGAGCTCTAAGAGAGCTGTGACTAGCCCGAAGTCACCCAGATGGCTTCATGTGGAGGAGTGGGGAAACCAACCCGGTTCACCAGATTAGCCTCTGCTGCTCATGTAGAGGAGTGGGGAATCAAATCCAGTTCTCCAGATCAGACTCCACCGCTAGTAGTAGTAGTAGTACTAGTAGTAGTAGAAGAATAAGTTGTTTTTTATACCCAGCTTTTCTCTACCTTACAACCACCTTCCCTCCCCCTCCCCACAACAGGCTTGTGAGGTAGGTGGAACTGGGAGAGTCCTGAGAGAACTGTGACTGACCCAAGGTCACCCAGCTGGCTTCATGTGGAAGAGTGGGGAAACAAATCCATTTTCCCCTTTTAGAGTCTGCTGCCCACATGGAGGAGTGGGGAATCAAACCCGGTTCTCCAGATTAGAGTCCACCTCTCCACAGGGCCCACAGGCTCAATAAAGTTGGCAACCCACAGCTGCTCTCCAGGGCCTCAGGCAGAGGTCTTTCACATCACCTGCTTGCCTAGTCCCTTTAACTGGAGATGCTGGGGGTTGAACCTGGGACCTTCTGCGGGCCAAGCAGAGGCTCTACCACTGAGCCCCTCTGACAACAGAACAATGCTGACAATAATCCTGTGAGGTAGGCTAGGCTGAGAGCGACAGGCCCAAGCTCACCCAGCAAGTTTAATGGCTAGGACTGCCAGCTCTGGGTTGGGAAATACCAGGAGATTTTCTCTGGGGAAACTGATCTTGGCTCCCAGGAGATCAATTGTTATAGCGGGAGATGTCCAGGTACCACCTGGAGTTTGGCAACCCTATTCATGGCAGAGCAGGGATTCGAACCTGGGTCTCCCATAACCTAGTCCAGTTATGGGAGTCCCTAACCTCTATGCCACCCTGGCCGTGTATTGTATTACTTGTTTCCAAGATCATAGAATCATTGAGTTGGAAGGGACCACCAGGGTCATCTAATCCAACCCCCTGCACAATGCAGGAAATGACAAACTACCTCCCCCTTCACACCCCCAGTGACCCCTACTCCATGCCCAGAAGATGGCCAAGGTGCCCTCCCTCTCATCATCTGCCTAGGTCATAGAATCAGCATTGCTGATAGATGGCCATCTAACCTCCTCTTAAAAACCTCCAGAGAAGGAAAGCTCACCACCTCCCGAGGAAGCCTGTTCCACTGAGGGACCGCTCTAACTGTTAGAAAAAAATGTTTCACATGGGTAACATGCTGCTTTACGCTGGTACAGCAGTTCACAACGGCGGGTCTTAATGTGCCAGAGTAACTCACGGGAAATCATGTCTCATTCTCTGCAAATGCAGGAAGCATGTATAGCTGCTCTCCCACAAAAGAATATGAAATTGTCAATTACAGCCGGCTTCAGACCCGTGCCAAGTTCCTACCGGTTGCGAAACTCTGTCATCACAGCTATTTGCCTGGCGCCAAGTCTGTTAAGGTCTCGGCAGCAGGTCAATAGGTTTCTTTTATCAGGTATTTGGCTGAAGGGATGCTGGTGATTTTTTGTTTCTCCTTCAGCTTAGGGTTACCAACTCTGAGTTGTAAAATTCCTGGAGATTTGGGGGTGGACCCTCTGGAGAGCACACTAGTTTGGGGAGGAAAGGGACCTTAGTGGGGTATAATGCCATAGAATCCACCCTTCAAAGCAGCCATTTTCTCCAGAAGAACTGATCTGAGTCCTGGTGATCAGTTGTAACTCCAGGAGATCTCCAGGGCCCACCTGGAAACTGACAACCCCATCCCACCTGGTGAGCCTGTTTTCCATATAGGCCTTGTACCGTGTTCCAATGATTCCATTGACATTTTAACTAATTTTAATGCTGCAGCTATTGTTTACTTTTCTTTCTTTCTTTTTTAACTATTGGGCATTTTACTGCTGCTGTTGTTCTACTGTTTAATACTGCTTTTATTTTTTATTTTTTTTATTTGCCAGTCATTTTGCATGACTACAGTATAGTGTCAAACTAGAATCCAGGAAGCTCGGGTTCAAATTCCAACTCTTCTGTGGAAGTTCACTGAATAACCTTTGCATGATGCTAGTGTTCAGTTGTGTTCCTTTAAGCAAATCCCTAGTTAAAGGTATGTTTAACCCTAACTGGGTTCCTCCCACGATGCTGGACCAGAGAAACCAACCTCTGGAGAGGAGGTAGGAATAGTAGGGTTGCCCCCCCAAAGGACCAAAATATGCAAAGAAATGAGGGGGTGGATTTTCAGGCTAGGAAGGGGAGTCCCTAAGCAGGTGGAGGTTCTATGGGAGAAGACAGGTTGGTTGTAGGGCTGAATAACCTTAGCCCACTCATAGTTGAAAAGTTATATGGATGGATGGATGGATGGATGGATGGATGGATGGATGATGGATGGATGAATAGAGAAAGAGAGATGGAGGATGAATGGAGGATGGATGGATGATGGATGGATGGATGGATGATAGACAGACAGACAGACAGACAGATAGATAGATAGATAGATCACATGAAGCTATCTTATACAGAATCAGGCCATTGGTCCATCAAGTTCAGTATTGTCTACTCTGACTGGCAGCGGCTCTTCAAGGTCTCAGGCTGAGGAATTTCGGGGGTTGCTAACTCAGTTTGGAAATTCCTGGACCCTGGGGTGGAGCCTGGGGAGGATGGGAGAGACCTCAGCAAGATATAATGCCATAGAGTCTACCCTCCAAACAGCCATTTTCTCCAGGGGAGCCGAACCAGCTTCAAGATGGAGGCCTTGGCACGGCCATTTTATGCACCTGGATTTTCCTGGGCTTGGACAGAGGAACCAGGACCATTGGCTGAAAGCAGTACCAATTTAGAATCCTCGGTGCCATGGGAGCAAACATCAAGATCTGCAGGTTTGGGGGTAGGGCATAGGAAGGGAGACAGCATTGCATAACCATGGCCAATCAGATGCTAACTGCTCCACAGCATCAAAGACTATCTCTTAACCAGGAGATTCATTTCAGCTGATGACAGCATTGTCCTCTATAAGACTCCAATGAGGAAAGGTTGAGGAGCCAGGTATGTTTAGCCTGAAGAGGAGACTGAGAGGGGATATGTGATAACCATCTTCATGTACTTGAAGGGTTGTCATATAGAGGAGGGTGCCGAGTTGTTTTCTGTTGCCCCAGAAGATCAGACCAGAACCAACGGGTTGAAATTAAATCAGAAGAGTTTCCATCTAGACATTAAGAAGAATTTTTTAACAGTTAGAGCTGTTCCTCAGTGGAACAGGCTTCCTCGGGAGGTGGCAAGTACTCCTTCCCTGGAGGTTTTTAAGCAGAGGCTAGATGGCCATCTGTCAGCAATGCTGATTCTATGAACTTAGGCAGTTCATGAGAGGGAGGGCATCTTGGCCATCTTCTGGGGGTCACTGGGGGAGTGTTGGGGAGGTAGTTGTGAATTTCCTGCATTGTTCAGGGGTTGGACTAGATGACCCTTTTGGGTCGTTCAAACTCTATGATTCTATGAAGATATAAATTAGTCCTTTAATTGAATCTGGAAACTAAGTGGTAATGAGTGCTATGCTTTAAGCATTGCTTCTATATTGTTCCTATATAGGGCATCAGTGAAAAGTCTCTCTTCATCATTCTGGACCAATCAGTTGACTTTTCAACCATTCTTTAAATGCAGCCCTATGTCAATCAGTATTCTTAAGTATTTATTGCCTTTTATCACCCAATTTCTTTTTTTACCAACAGGCTTTGCGAGTCCAAGTACTGCGATTTCGAATGTGTCTCAAAGCAGCATGCATAACGCCTTGCACATGTACATGAATGGCACCATGTCCCAAGTACAAGGATCAGCCAACGATCCGATCTTTATACTGCACCATACCTTTGTTGACAGGTAGGTCTGATGCTTGCAAAAGTGACGTCTTCCATGATTCTAGATTATTTTCAAATGCACATAATGGAATAATAGAATACCGTTAGATCCAATTTATCTGGCCCTGAAGACTTTGCTTCATTTAAAGAAACTAGGTGTTTGTGCACTACCCCAATGCCAGTCCTCGGCTGCAGCTCCCTTCCCTCATCATGTGTTCTGCTTATGCCATGTTGAGCACCACTTCCTTCACAAGAAAAGACTAAGGAAAAGTAAAAATTGAGGAGTTCTGCCCTCTCTTCATCTCCTGTTACAATTTCCCTTTCCGGTTTCCACAATGGGCTTATCTTGTCCTTGTTCTTATTCTTACTCTGTACATAGGAAAAGAACCGTTTATTGTTCTGTTTAGCATCTCTCGTTAGCCTAAGCTCATACTGAGCTTTAGCTTTCCTAACACTCTCACTATAAGCACTAGTTATTTGTTTATATTCCTCTTTGGTTATAAGGCCCTCCTTCCACTTCCTAAATGAGTCTTTTTTTTTTTATTTCTCAGCTCTTTAAAAAGCTGTTTATGGAGCCACCCTGGCCTCTTTAGGCTCCTCCCATTTTTCCTTCTCATAGGAAAATGTTGGTCCTTTCTCATGTTTAATTAACGATAATCATTTAGTTCTTCAACAGCACTCTGAATGTTCCTGTTCCCCCGGAGTTCTATAGTGTAACCTCATAGCCCAATTATTAAACGAAGGGTGTGAAAGGTACTCTTGTCCCAAATCCATGGAGCTGTACTACAAGAGCATGACTGTGAGTTTACACAATCAATACTTGTGACAATCTTTCTGTGGCTGCTTGCTTAGATTAGAACAAAGGTTCGTTTTTTAAAGTTGTACTATAATGCTTGCAATACTTGTAATTTGCCAGTAGATGTCACTATAGTGAAGACTATGTGAAAATGTGTGTGTGTGTGTAAAGTGCCGTGAAGTCGCAGCCAACTTATGGCGACCCCTTACTGGGGTTTTCATGGCAAGAGACTAACAGAGGTGGCTTGCCAGTGCCTTCCTCTGCACAGCAACCCTGGTATTCCTTGGTAATCTCCCATCCAAATACTAACAAGGGCTGACCCTGCTTAGCTTCTGAGATCTGACGAGATCAGGCTAGCCTGGACCATTCAGGTCAGGGCTATTCTAGAAATGAAAACGTTCTGAGACACCTGTATATATTGTACATGTTTATATATAGCTTGGTCATATACATTACAATCATAAAAGATATTGTATTGCATAATTGTTAATGTTTAGCCATCAGTGCAGCTTATGGTTGTAGTACCTTTGGATTTTCAGCATGAGGTTATTTTTTAATTCCAACCCCTGACATTGGCCTAATAAGTAACCTGTGACCGCAGCATCTGAGTGGCAGAGGGAGAGAATCACCGAAAAGTACATCTAAATGGTTACAGTTTCTGAATAACAGCAATATTTGCAGGAAGTAAGTGTGGGCACTGCTATGGAGCAGTGACATGGGGAGGACAGGCATATTTTGCCCTTCTAGGACTAAACACCCCCTGCTTCTGGAGCGCCTGAGCCAATCAGGTTGAGGGAGCAGAGACCTACCACCACGTTTCACCCATACATGAGGTGATCCATTTTGAGCTGGAAGATTGATTAATATTCATACAGCCATTTGGGACTTGAAAGGCTCTGCGTGCATGCCAAATATTATTATTAGTATTACCTTTATCGTTTGGTATTCACGCTGCGAGCCTCAAGCTGCTTTGCGGCCCTCGCCTCCCCCTCCGATGACGAAATTTGCTCCAAATGATATGCTACGGAACGGCATGAAATATAGTTCCAATCCATGGTAGTCCTGACAGACAAAGGCAGGTCAAGAGGCAGCCATTAACTCCGGCCTGACGCCCACACTTACAGTAAATCTATAACATTTTCTCCGTTGCTTGAACTGTTTGTCAGCTCGGGGTCCAGATCGTTCTGTACTTTGCTGGCTGAAGAAGAAGAAGAAGAGTTGGTTTTTATATGCTGACTTTCTCTACCACTTAAGGGAGACTAAAACCGGCTTACAATCACCTTCCCTTCCCCTCCCCACAACCTGTGAGGTAGGTGGGGCTGAGAGAGCTGTGACTAGCCCAAGGTCACCCAGCTGGCTTTGTGTGTAGGAGTGGGGAAACTAACCCGGTTCACCAGATTAGCCTCTGCCGCTCATATGGAGGAGTGGGAATCAAACTTGGTTCTCCAGATTAGAGTCCACCTCTCCAAACTACCACTCTTAACCACTACGCCACGCTGGCTCTCCTTTCAGTGGAAGGTTTTATGCCTATAAATTAAAAAAAAACCTGGTTTTCAGAAAGCCTCTTGAGTGGGGTTAATCAGTTCCCATTCAAGTTCAAATTCAAGTCCAGTTTTATTGCATAGGGCCAAAGACCGTTACAAAGGGGGGAAAAACTATAAAACTGGGTAGCAGTCAAACAAGTTACACTTTAGTGACAATTTAAATCTGAAAGGGTATGAGAGGCTCACGTTGCTCCTTCGCTTCCTGGATCCGGCGTCTGTGCCTAAGCGGCTATGCCCCCCCCCATCAGGAATGCACAGTAAGTGTATATATGTGCTATTTCCTTGAATGGGATGGTCCTCTCTTTGTCTGAACCTGGGAGCTGCCCTCTGACCCTCCTCTCCCTGTGTGTCCATTTGTTCTTCCCATGGCTTTGTTCTTCATGGCTTTTCATGGAGTCACACATATCTACAGGTCTCTCCTGTAGAAAAAATGCCTCGTACTTACATACACATGGTGCCGGATCAGCTGGCCACTTGTGCTAGGAAAAGTCCTCTGTAGATTAGGCTTCTCTCTCTTCTTTTTGACTGCAGCCCGAATGTGAACGGAATCTCCTTGAATACATGTGGGCTTTACTTTCCGCAATAGACTTCTTGGAAGATTTATTTACTGTACTCAATATCACGCTTCTATGACTGGGCAAACTCTGCTATATTAACCAAATATCCCCAAACCAAGATCTTGATGAGATCGGGCTCGTCTGGGCTGTCCAGGTCAGGCCAACATGTGGCTTGCAGAAAAGTTATCTTGTTCAATTTGCTTCTCGTTAAAAAAGTGATTAATTTTTTTAAAAAAAGCTTAGACTACACACTTTACCCAAACTTTGTGAAAATACTGATAAATTATTATGAGTGCCACCCCTTGGTCTGCTAATCTCTGAACAAGCGCTCTTCGGCCCGTGTGATTTTAGACTGTGTTCAGGTCTTTCACCCTGATTATGTTCAAGGTAATTACAGAGCATGCTGTTGGATGCCCTTCTGCCGCTTTAGAAGTGATTAACGCTTTTATTTTGAGAAAGGTTACCCTCGTCTTGCTTAAATTCTGAGGAGAGAAATCTGGGCGAAGCTTCTCTTTTGCTCTCCGTGTGAGCTCAGGAAGAGCCGTCGTTGCAAAACCCCAACCCAGGCTACTTCTGCATTTCACTGCCCCGTTGAGAATGAACTGTTCCACCCTTGGACTTGTAATAGCAGCTTCCAGGATCCTCCATGAAGTGGAAACCGCAGAATCACGTCTGTTCCGAGTCCTCCACATGAGCGGTGGATGCTAATCTGGTGAACTGGATTTGTTTCCCCACTCCTACACATGAAACCAGCTGGCTGACCTTGGGTTAGTCACAGCTCTGTTAGAGCTCTCTCAGCCCCACCTACCTCACAGGGTGTCTGTTGTGGGGAGAGGAGGAGGTGATTGTAAGTTGGTTTGATTCTTCCTTAAGTGGTAGAGAAAGTAAGCATACAAAAACCAACTCTTCCTCTTCCTCTTCCTCTTCCTCCTCCTCTTGTCAGCATACAGCTTTGAATGAAGCCAACTGCCCTACAAGAGCAAAAACCCTCCTGAGAGATTCAATCCAGACTCCCGGCAAAAAGTTCCTTGCTTATTAGCAATGATTGCTAACACAAATGCCTCTTTTTGCAGCATCTTTGAGCAGTGGCTCAGAAGACACCAACCCGCCCGGGAGGTTTACCCTGCAGCCAATGCCCCCATTGGACACAACCGGGAAAACTATATGGTCCCCTTCATTCCTCTCTACAGGATCGGAGAATTCTTCATTTCATCTCAAGAACTGGGCTACGATTATGAATATCTAGCAAATCCAGGTAATGCAGAAATTATCCTGTGTGTCAGATCTAGGGTCGCCAAGTCCCTCTTCGCCATCGGTGGGAAGTTTTGGGGCGGAGCCTGAAGAGGTTTGGGGTGGGGAGGGACTTCAATGCCATAGAGTCCAATTGCCATAGCAGCCATTTTCTCCAGGTGGACTGATCTCTATTGGTTGGAGATCAGTTGTAATAGCTGGAGATCTCCAGCTAGTAACTGGATGTTCTCACAGACATATTGTATACTTAGGATCTGGAGGTTGGCAACCCTAGTCAGATCTCTATTTAGGATCCAATTAGGAACACAGAAGTCATGTTTTCAGACAGCTGCCTCTACATATGTGGAATCTTAGAAATCACAGCACGGAGAACTGAAGGGTTGAAAGTCCAAAACTGCCTAGAGGGGATAATTTAACTATTTGTCTCATGTAAAACAAAACTGTAACTGTGAAGGCCTGAGAGATAAAATCAAACTCCCCATGACACTGAATTTCCATGAATCTCATGAAACCTAAGCAGAGTTTTGACCTTTCTAAAGCCATTTAAAACAATGGGTTTAACAGCGTCTAACTCTGGCGCTGTCAAGTCGCGGCCGACTTATGGCAACCCCACAAGGTTTTCAAGGGAAGAGATGTTCGGAGATGGTTTGCCACTGCCTGCCTCTGTATAGCAACTCTGGACTTCCCTGTTGGTCTCCTGTTCAAGTACTAGCCAGGGCCGACCCTTCTTAGCTTCCAAAATCTGATGAGATAGGACTATCCTGGGCTATCCAGGTCAGGGCTCTGTTTAGGACTACGTTATCTCCCAATGTGAGTTTTCACCCTGAATAGGATTGCCAACCTCCAGGTAATTACCAAAAATGCAAAACAAGCACTGACGGCTACTAGCCCTCCACTTGAATTATTGTGAAGTTTCACTCTGTAATATGATAGACGTTCATCTATTGCAACTGTCCATCTATTGCAAGTGTCCAGAAGAGAGCGACCAGACTGGTCAAAGGTCTGGAATCCATGCCCTATGAGGAGAGATTTAGGGAGTTGGGTTTGTTTTGTTTGGAGAAGAGAAGGTTGAGGGGAGACATGATAGCCATGTTTAAATATTTGAAGGGATGTCATGTTGATGAGGGAACTAGCTTGTTCTCTGTTGCTCCAGAGATTAGGACACGGAGTAATGGATTTAAACTAATAGAAAAGCAATTCCACCTAAACATTAGGAAGAACTTCCTGACGGTGAGGGCTGTTCGATGGTGGAATGCGCTGCCTCAGAGGGTGGTGGAGTCCCCATCTTTGGAGGTCTTTAAGCAGAGGCTGGATGGCCATCTGTCGGGAGTGCTTTGATTGTGGGATCCTGCATGGTGAGGGGAGGGTTGGGGTCACGGGGATGTGTGGGGGGGAGATAGTTGTTAATTTCCTGCATTGTGCAGGGGGTTGGTCTAGATGACCCTAGTGGTCCCTTCCAACTCTACAATTCTATGATTCTAACTGAGAATTCCTGATAGATAAAGCATCGGCGAAATGGGATTTGTACCGGGTTCCCATCTTGGGGATTAACAGCTTTGATCACAGTTCCGTGATCCAGCCTTTATCTCAAATTACAGCGAGATTGGGCATCTTAGTTCAGGAATGCACAGCTCGGGTAAACATCAGCACACCAGCATAGGATTGCACTACAAATGGTTAGCACTCTGTTTGGGCTATGGTCCTAAAAATCCTGGACGTTTTATTTCTGGACTTACAAGTTTCATGTTTGTAATTGCACACATTATTGCCTTATTGTTTCATCAGTTTGGTGGATAATATACTTACCAGTTAGCCATCAGTCCTTGTTTTGCTTTTTTTGGTAACTATTACTTTAGCACAAGGTCAGTTTTGATTCCTTAACCTCCAGGTACTAGCTGGAGATCTCCTGCTATTTCAACTGATCTCCAGCCCATAGAGATCAGTTCCGCTGGAGAAAATGGCCACTTTGGCAATTGGACTCTATGGCATCGAAGTCCCTCCCCTCCCAAACCCCACCCTCCTCAGGCTACACCACAAAAATCTCCTGCCGGTGGCGAAGAGGGACCTGGCAACCATAACCCTAAAGGAGCAAGGAGGAAGGAGGAAGAGAGATTTGAGTCCAGCAGCTCCTTAGAGACCAAAAAGATTTTTTTTGGGGGGCGGGGGTATAAGCTTTTGGGAGTCAAAACTCCCTTTGAAGCTTATACCTCCAAAAATGTTGTTGGTCTCCAAAGTGCGACTAGACTCGAATCTAACTGTTCTACTGAAGGTCAACAAAGCTACCCTCTGGAGAAAAAAATAAACATTGAAGTTGCCTTCTACTTAATCATAGAATCATAGAGTTGGAAGGGACCACCAGGGTCATCTAGTCCAACCCCCTGCACAATGCAGGAAACTCACAACTACCTCCCCAGTGACCCCCCACTCCATGCCCAGAAGATGGCCAAGATGCCCTCCCTCTCATCATCTGCTTAAGGTCATAGAATCAGCATTGCTGACAGAAGTCCATCCAACCTATTCTTAAAAACCTCCAGAGAAGGAGCGTTCACCACCTCCCAAGGAAGCCTATTCCACTGAGGAACCGGTCTGTTAGAAAATTCTTCCTAGTGTCTAGACGGAAACTCTTGATTTAATTTCAACCCGTTGGTTCTGGTCCGACCTTCTGAGGCAACAGAAAACAACTCAGCACCCTCCTCTATATGACAGCCCTTCAAGTACTTGAAGATGGTTATCATATCCCCTCTCAGCCTTCTCCTCTTCAGGCTAAACATACCCAGCTCCTTCAACCTTTCCTCATAGGACTTGTTCTCCAGACCCTTCACCATCTTTGTTGCCCAGAATCAGACCTTTGGTCCATCAAAGTCAGTATTGTCTACTAAGACCGGCAGCGGCTCTCTGGAGTCTCAAGCAGAGAGATCTTTCCCGTCCCCTATTTGCCTAGTCCCTTTAACTGGAGATGCCAGGAATTGAACCTGGGACCTTCTGCATGCCAAGCAGATGCTCTACCACTGAACTACGGCCCTTCCCACATTACTTCCTGGCATGTCTTCATTGAAGCAAGTTAAACAATTGGGGGGAGGATGCTTGACGATCAGATGTATGATGTTGATGGCTGACTGATTGGCTGTCAAGAAGAATGATGGTTAGGGTTGTCAACTCCAAGTTGGCCAATACCAGGAGATATGGGGGGTGGAGCTTGAGGAGGGTGGGGTTTGGGAAGGGAAGGGACTTAAATGGGGTATAATGCCATAGAGTTCATTTTCCGAAGTGGCCATTTTCTCCACGGGAACTGATTTCCGTCGCCTGGAGATCAGTTGTAATCCCAGGAGATTACCACCTGGAGGTTGGCCACCCTATGTGCATGAGAAAATGTCCTCTTGGTGTGGGGCCAACAGATTTTTAACTTCCTAAAATGCGCGGCAAGGGAAAACAAGACTGAAAACATCCGATTACAAGAAACAGATTAAATTTAGCCACAGGAATTTTCTCAGGCTACAGGGGAGAGGAAAATAATTGAAACGCACAGGGGAGGGGAAAGTCCCCTTCATGCAAAAAACACTGTGCAGGTTACTCCTAGCATTCTCAGCACTGACTCAATTAATAGCCGAAAACAGCGTATTCTTTTTTTAAAAAAAATAATAATTAACGTTTCCTACTTCCAAGCCTTTTGAAGCAGGTAATTGTCAGCTGGGGAGCTCCGAAGAGATTGGAGAGGATCTGCGGGGAAGGCATCTAAGATTAGTGCCGATGCGGATATTTAATGGAGGGTGGAAATGGTGAAAAAAAGTTGCGGGATCTGAGCATGCCTGAAGAATAAATCCTTTTGTGCTTATTTAGGGTGCTTTCACACACACTGAATAATGCAATTTCATTCTGCTTCCAGTGCACTCTAGCGATCTTTTGCAAGTGAATTTTGCCATTTTGCACAGTAAGATCCCCTTCCAAAGTGCATTGAAACTGGACTGAAAGTCACATGAACCCATGAAGCTGCCTTATACTGAATCAGACCCTTGGTCCATCAAAGTCAGTATTGTCTACTCAGACTGGCAGCGGCTCTCCAGGGCTACTTGCCTAGTCCCTTTAACTGGAGATGCCTGGGATTGAACCTGGGACCTTCTGCATGCCAAGTAGAGGCTCTACCACTGAGCCACGGCCCCTCTCCATGGCTTTCCAGGGTCTCAGGCAGAAGTCTTTCACATCACCTACTTGCCTAGTCCCTTTAACTGAAGATGCTGGGGATTGAACCTGGGACCCTCTGCATGCCAAGCAGATGCTCTACCACTCACTCTACTACTCACTAAGCCACAGCCCCTCCTGAAGAATGGTCATGACAGTTTTAGTCATTCTGCTGGTATTCCTCCAGTCCCCTTCCTCTAAAGGTCTGTCTGCTATCTCCTTCCTAGAGTTCAGAAATAAGGGGCTTCAGAAAGTCTCCTCCTCCTGGCCGGTTGGTACAAGGTGAAGTTTAGAAATGTTTCATCTTAGGAAAGGATTCTTACAGGGCAAGGAGTATTAGAAAGATGTGCCAGAGGTTTACAAAATTCTGCGTGGCACGGAGAAAGTGGTTAGGGAGAATGTTTTCTTCCTCTCCCCCAATGCGGGTGACCCATCCCAAAGTTGGCGAGCAGTAGACAGAAGGAAGTAATTTTTCACATAATCATAAGAACATAAGAGAGACTATGCTGGATCAGACCAAGGCCCATCAAGTCCAGCAGACTGTTCACACAGTGGCCAACCAGGGGCCTCTAGGAAGCCCACAAACGAGACGACTGCAGCAGCACCATCCTGCCTCTGTTCCACAGCACCTAATATAATAGGCATGCTCCTCTGATCCTGGAGAGATCCACAATGAATGCGTGGAAAAAACTGAATAGGGATGTAGCGATGGCCTCTAGCTTAGATGGCTTTAAAAAGACATTGGACAAATTCCTCGATAAGAGGCTTGTAAGTGGCTTGTAGTACCAGTGGCTGAATGGGTATATCATGTACACATATGAATGCTGGAGGGCATAAAGCAGGGGCAGATTTGGGCCACCGCAACTCTGCTTGCAACCTGATTGGCCAATGTGGTAAACAGGATTTAGGTATGCCAGCCTCCAGGTGGGACCTGGGGATCCTCCGGAATTACATCTCATCTCCAGACTACAGAGATCCGTTCCGCTAGAGGAAATGGATGCTTTGGAGTGTGGGCTGTATGGCAGTGTACCCCACTGAGGTCCCTGTCCTCCCCAGGCTCCATCCCCAAATCTCCAGGAGTTTCCCAAGTTGGATCTGGCCACCCTATGCCCACATCCCCTGCCAGAGGCCAGGAAGGACCTGGCAGCCCTATGTTGGGTGCTTTGTTTGATTCAGCAGGCTCTCATGTTCTCATGAGGTAAAGCTATAGGAGACGGTGGCCTTTTATGCAGGGATGTTGCCCTGCGGTGACTCCCGCTGGCTGCTTTGGGGCTTCCTTTTGATTATGCATGCCTTTTCTACCAGTCAGAGGTCACCTCGCTCTCCCCACACATTTTGCCCATGTTTTCCAGATGCTTTTTTAGCCAGAATCTGGAAAATGCAGGCAAAAGGTGCGGGGAGAGCGAGGCGACCTCTGACAGATGGAAAAGGCATGCATAATCAAAAGGAAGCCCCGAAGCAGTTGGTAGGGGTGACCGCGGGGAAACGTCCCTGCATAAAAGGCCAATGTGACCATCACCGAGGAAGTAACAGTCCCAGTAAGAGTGCCGGCATTATGTTGGCCCCGCATTCTCTAAACTCCAGACCAACAGTCCATTTGCAAATGCTCATCCTGGCCTTGATGCATGAGTTCAAAGCCTTTTTTGAGTTTGAAAGAACACCAGGTGTCGCTGTGACAGGGTCCATCTTCTCCCACGTCGCTTTTCAATGTTCCAGCACCAAATTGTCATCTATTAAAGGTTAAGGTAGTCCCCGGGGCAAGCACCGGGTCATTACTGACCCATGGGGTGACGTCACATTCCAATGTTTATTAGGCAGACTGTGTTTTGGGGGTGGTTTGCCATTGCCTTCCCCAGTTGTCTACATTTGCCCCCAGCAAGCTGGGTACTCATTTGACCAACCTCGGAAAGATGGAAGGCTGAGTCAACCTTGAGCCGGCTACCTGAAACCCACTTCCGTCGGGATCGAACTCAGGTCGTGAGCATAGCTTGGACTGCAGTACTGCAGCTTACCTCTCTGCGCCACGGGGCTCTTTGTCTATTACATGATGTTAAAATGAGGGTCTTTCTCCCTTTCTGTCTTTCTTTGCAGGCGATCCTTTCCAGACTTTGTTCGTGCCTTACTGGGAACAAGCCCGTCAGATCTGGCCCTGGCTGGTTGGGGCAGCCGTGTTAGGCGGCATCATCACCGCGCTGATAGCCGGATGTACGGCTCTGGGATGCCGGAAGAAGGAAAAGATTTTAGAGGAGACCCAGCCGCTGCTGATGGAGAGTGACGATTATCAGCACGTGACCTACCAATCACACTTATAACTGCTGCCCGAGGCCCAGTCTCCATCCCTCGGTGCTTCTAAGGTGCTAACTGGAGTTCAGGTACATTTACAGCCGGAGAGAGCCTAGGGTTGCCAACCTCCAGGTCCTAGCTGAAGATCTCCTGCTATTACAACTGATCTCCAGCCGATAGGGATCAGTTCCCCTGGAGAAAATGGCCGCTTTGGCAATTGGACTCAAAGGCATGGAACTCCCTCCCTTCCCCAAACCCCGCCCTCCTCCGGCTCCGCCCCCAAAACCTCCAGGTATTTCCCAACCCGGAGCTGGCAACCCTACTAGAGACCCCTGAACCGACATTAGCCATTCTCTTGTGCCCACAATTGCTGTGTCTGAAGGTTGGTCAATGGGTTTTCCCTCCACTCTTTCAATTGGCGATTCTGAATAGCGTAGCCGGGATAATACCTGAAGATTCGGGTGGAAAGTTCAAAATGAAGCAGCAGGCTCGACAGCTGCAGGATCTCCCGCCTGTTCCTTTTCTGGACGGCACAGGTTGTGGTTTGAGATGAGGAAGGAACCAGTGGTTGTAGGGGAACTCCCGTGGCAACAGACTGGGGAAGGATGGGAGTCAAAATTCCCGGGAAATCGGTCATGATGCCCCCTATTCACAACCCAAAACCATTTGCATTTTTTGTAAGCTTTCCTGACGGGCCCTTAGAATCATAGGTCTTCTATGCAGGGACGTTTCCCCACAGTTACCCCCACTGACTGCTCCGAGGCTTCCTTTTGATTATGCACGCCTCATTCTCCCTGCACGTTTTGCCCGCATTTTCCAGATTCTGGCTAAAACAGCATCTGGAAAACACGGGCAAAATGTGCGGGGAGAGCAAGGCGACCTCTGAAGGGCGGAAAAGGCACGCATGACCAAAGGAAGCCCCAAAGCAGTCAACAGGGGTGACTGGGGGTAAAGGACTCTGCATAAAAGGCCATAGAATCATAGAGCTGGAAGGGGCCATACAGGCATCTAGTGTAACCCCCTCCTCAATGCGGGATTAGCCTAGAGCATCCCTGACAAGTGTTTTTCCAGCCTCTGCTTAAGGACTGCCAGTGAGGGGGAGCTCATCACCTCCAACTCTTACTGGGAAAAAAACCCCTAATATCCAGCCAGTACCTTACCACCCGCAATTTAAACCCATTCTTGCGAGTCCTATCCTCTGCTGCCAACAGGAACAGCTCCCTGCCCTCCTGTAAGCGACAGGCTTTCAAATACTTCAAGAGAGCAATCATGACCCCCCTCAACCTCCTCTTTTCCAAGCCCCTCTTGAAAATGCTTGACATGCATTTCTGAGGGTTGGAAGGATGCTCGCAAAATACGTTGATGGCGTGCCCTTTGCTCTCCCTGGGAGTTCCCCCACATTGGCCACACCCTCCCCACTCCAAGAGATAAAAATAAGGGCAAGGCCAATGGTGCAATCGAAGGAGAAATTTACATTTTTTTTACTCAGCTAAAAATTCCCTCCGTGTTTCACCAACAGGCTTTTTCAGCGGAATCTGTGATATAAGATACAAAGACAACACTGAGTTCTCCTAATTATATAGCAACGGTTATTTACTTTAAAATATATAAATAAAAAAACATTCTTCAAAAAATAAAATGGCAATGTGTACATTGTGATCAAGTAAATACAAATCCATTCAGAAGAAGAAGAATAGGAGGAGGAGGAGGAGTTGGAGTTGCTTTTATATGCCAACTTTCTCTACCACTAAAGGATCAAACCGGTTTATAATCACCTTCCCTTCCCTTCCCCACAACAGACACCCTGTGTGGTAGGTGGGGCTGAGAGAGCTCTAAGAGAGCTGTGACAAGCCCAAGGTCACCCAGCTGGCTTCATGTGTAGAAGTGGGGAAATCCACCCAGTTCACCAGATTAGCCTCCACCGCTCATATGGAGGAGTGGGGAATCAAACCCAGTTCTCCAGATTAAAGTCCACCAAACCACTGCTCTTAACTGCTACACCATGCTGGCCTGCTGGTGAAACGTGTAGGGAATTTTCAGCTGAGTGGGGAAATATATGTTTTTTCTTTACATTCTCCATGTGCCTTAGCCTTATTTTTATCTCTCAGTGACTGCTGCGGCCCTTTTCTTTTCTCTTTCCTTCCCACTTCAGACCATGAGCTTTACAAAGGAAGGGGGAAATAACCGGCTTCAAAGGATGGCTCTTGAGACAGAGAACAAACCCATCTTTGCTAAACATTACTCTTCCTGAGTTTTCAAGGAATGAGGTGAAAAGAGGTGGTTTGCCGTTGCCTGCCTCTGTGTAGCAGCCCTGGACTTCTGTTAGGGTTGCCAACCTCCAGGTACCAGCTGGAGATCTCGTGCTATTACAACTGATCTCCAGCCGACAGAGATCAGTTCCCCCGGAGAAAATGGCTGCTTTGGCAACTGGACTCTATGGCATTGAAGTCCCTCCCCTCCCCAAACCCTGCCCTCCTCAGGCTCTGCCCCAAAAACCTCCCGCCGGTGCTAAGAAGGGCTGACCCTGCTTTGCTTCCGAGATCTGATGAGATCGGGCTAGCCTGGGCTATCCATGTTCGGAGGACTTATATACTATTCTGTACATTGAAAACTGGTCATCGTATTTATACTCCTAAGGTCAAATGTGTGTTCCCTGTGCCTTTCTGGAACATGTAACGTTATAAAACTGTCTTCGGCCTTAAGAATAAAAGACTTCTAGGGAACCAAAGATTGCCCCTCTTTTTACAGCCTTTGTCAACTTCCTGCTTAATTTAGCCCCTGGTGAACAATCACAGCGGCTACCTTCTTCTCATCCCATTGACTTCTGTGCATTTATAAGGGTGTAACTGCTGAGGTTTGTACTGTTATTCCATTAAAATCAATATTACACTCATTCAGTAGCACTTATATTTTTGAAACTGGTTAAACTGCGGCTGTCGTTCACCACAGCCATAAGATGTGGGATGAGGCAGCCCAGCGCCAGAGCCTCAGCTTGCTAACACAGAAGGTCTTTGATACCTGGAGTATCATCTGTCCGAAGGCGCTCAGGTGTTGAGACAGACTTTTCTGGGGCCAAGGCTTTGAAGAGCAGTTCCTTATCATGGCGAAAACCTGCAGCCTCTGTTCTGTATAAGGCAGCTTCCTAAAAGCATCTCAGATCATAGCTATTAATTGTGTGCCGTCAAGGCGTAACCAACTCATGGCGCCCCCAGGACCCTGGGATTTTCAAGGTAAGAGATGAGTGGAGATAGTTGGCCATTTCCTCCAGCATGGTGGAGTGGTTCAGAGCGGTGGATGCTAATCTGGAGAACCAGGTTTGATTCCCCACTCATCCACATGAAGCCAGCTGGGTGACCTTGGGCTAGTCACAGTTCTCTCCGAACTCTCTCGGCCTCACCTACTTCACAAGGTGTCTGTTGGGAGAGGAAAGGAAGGAGATTGTAAGCTGGTTTGATTCTCCTTAAAACATAAAGTCAGCATATAAAAACCAACTCTTCTTCTTCTTCGCAACCCAGGGCTTTTGGGAGGGGTTGTTGCTGGCTCCCCTTGATGGGGTCTGTCTGTCTTTCTTTGACAGACTTGCTTAATGGTGTGGGGGTTTTATTGGATCCAGCCGTTTTATTAGAAAAAAATATGGTGGGGTAAAGTTTCTTTTTCCCAGCTTACTTTAACGTGGAAGTTATCTTGCCTATTCGATTCATCTTAGCTGGCCATGACGATCCACACCATGGTACTTTCCAAACTAGACTGCTGTCATGTGTTCTTTGTGGAGCTGTCCTTGAAGACAACTCAGAAACTTCAGTTAGTAAAAAATGCTGCAGCTTGACGGTTATCTGGAGCTCTCTGCTTTTCAAATGACTCCTGTTTCCAAACCATTTCCCTTTGTTTTGTGGGGGTTTGTTCCAAACTCTCCCCTCCCTACTCTGCAGCTTCAAGAAGCTTGGGGTGGCATTTCGTGTTAAGATCCACCCCCCTTAGCACAATGACCTCTATCCAGTATGAGCCTTCTAAACAGCTTGCCAACTCTGGGTTGGGAAATTCCTGTGGATTTGGGGGTGGAGCATAGGAAGGGCCGGGTCTGGGGAGAAGAACTACCAGTGCAGGTATAATGCCATCAACCCCACCCTCCACAGTTGCCATTTTCTCCAGGGGAACCGATCCCTGTAGTCTGGAGATCAATCGTGATTCTGGGAGATCTCCAGATTCCACCTAGAGGTTGGCAACCCTACTCCTAAAGTTTCTTTGCAGGGCCACTGTCCATTCTAGAATCCTAGTGTGGCAAAGTCCTGTTCAGTCCTTAAGTGCTTCTGAAATTAAGTTTGCTGAGACTAAATTGTCCTATCGATTAACTTCCTTTTGATTGGCATCATCGTTTAAAAAACCCCCAACAACAACAACCATCGCCAAAGAACAATACCATCTTGGGGGAAACACATCTAATTAAAACCAAATTAAATTAATGTGTAATGAATGAGTGACCAATTACCCAATGCATTCCACTAATGGTTGGACGGACAATGGATTAACTTCTATGCAGTATCATTTCTGATGGATTACTGAGTGGAACATTCATTTACATACATTATCTAATGCACGCTGGGGTGGAAAGCATGGGACGCGTGTTTGAAGCCATTATCCAGGTTCGAATCCCCAATCTGCCATGGAAGCTTACTGGCTGACCTCGGGCCAGTCACACACACTTGGCCTAACCTACCTCACAGGGTTGCTGTGAGGATCAAAATGGACAAGAGAACAGCGATGTAAGCTGCTTTGGGTCCCTGTTAGAGAGGAGAAGAAGAAGAGTTGATTTTTATATGCCGACTTTCTCTCCCAGTTAAGGGAGACTCAAACCAGCTTACAATCACCTTCCCTTCCCCTCCCCACAACAAATCCAGTTCACCAGATTAGCCTCTGCCACTCATGTTTTTCCCTCTCACTACAGCCAATTACAAAGCAGCATTTCAAGGGGCGGGGATTCAAATGCTTCTTGATTGAGCTTGCTGGTGCATAGACTCCCAACAGGAAAGCGTGGGTCCAGCAAGCAACGAACCTTAGGTAAAACTCCCATGCATAAATGGCCATAGAACCTTCCCTGCATAATCTGGTTTTCTGATTGAGAATCCAGAGCAAAGGATGGGAGGTAGGCCGGCATCCTCCGCCGCCGCCAATTAAACATTCCGGCAGCACGAGGAAGATTTACTGCAAAGCTGCAAGGACTCTCCTGATCATTACAATCTGGAGGGGGGAAATATCTGTCGCTTCCACAAGCAGTTTGCAGAAAGCTGCTTTGGGCTGTGAGACGTTTTCATGCTGCAGTGGCTCTCTGCTAAGCGCACCTCCGGCAAGGACTGTAATCAGTATGAATTAAGGCAGGCGGGTTCCAGAATCGCAGGATCGGAGGGGCTGAACCAAACAAAATTGTCGACTTTTGGTTCCGTCGATAGGAAAGTATAACCGGCCTCTCGGTTTCGTGCTTTTTCTCCTACCCTTCCTCCCTGGGTTGCGAAGAGCAGAGAAGAACAGCACATAATTCTTCTTTCCTTTTTTGTCCTCACAACGATCCTGTGAGGTAGGGGAGCTGGAGAGAGACTGGAGCACAATACGATCCACAGTAAGATTCTTGGCTGGGTGGGTAGGGTTGCCGGCTCTAGGTTGGGAAATATCTGGAGATTTTGGAGGTGGAGCCTGAGGAGGGCAGGGTTTGGAGAGGGGAGGGACTTCAATGGCATGGAGTCCAATTGCCAAAATGGCCATTTTCTCCAGGGGAACTAACCTCTGTGCTTGGAGATCAGTTGTAATAGCAGGAGATCTCCAGCCACCACCTGGAACTGACATCACATGGGAGAACAAGCATAGGATAACTAAATAAAACAGAGTCCTGCAGCTTGATAAGTAGAGTTGTCAGGTCCCTCTTCACCACTGGCGGGAGGTTTTTGGGGTGGGGTTTGGGGAGGGGGTTCAATACCATAGAGTCCAATGGCCACAGTGGCCATTTTCTCCAGGTGAACTGATCTCTATTGGCTGGAGATCAGTTGTAATAGCAGGAGATCTCCAGCTAGTACCTGGAGGTTAGCAACAAATAACAGCACGTGGGCTCAATATAGCAAAGAATCAAATGCACAAAAGTGATTCCACAATTTTCATTCACAATAATAAATCAACAAAAATATACACAAAGCAACAAGTCCCGTTTGGAATTACAACTCATTCCAAGTCAACAAATATATACAAAGCAACAAGTCCCGTCTGGAATTGCAGCTCATTCCAAGTGAGAAAATGAAAATGAAAATAATGTCAATTTCAAGTCCATGTAATTCTGAATGACTTTCTCCAGTCGGATGTGAAATTAGGGAGTAAGTAGTGCAGACAATTGAAAAAACGTAAATCATAAGACAACACCTCTAGATTAGTGGTCGTTTCGCCTGAACGGCTTCCTCAGTAACTTCTCGTGTGAAAAATTTCCTTAGTGTTGTCGGGCAAGTCGCCTTCCAAAAAAGAAATGACCTGACTTGGCTCAAGACCCTAACGGGTTTCTCCTTCCTTCCGAGAGGTAGTAATGACTAATCATTACAGCACAGCAGCTGCTTCTGGGGACCAAATCTGAGGTTTTTTTAAACAGCATCCCATTTGGGGACCCCTACCAATGGACCTCTGATGGTCAGTTATTTGATTTCTTCGTACATTTTGCATGGGACGTTGGAGGCATTTGAATGTTTCACCTCGGGTGGTGCAGAACCAGGGTGTCGTGCAGATTATCCCCTTCAGGTGCTCCGCTTCAGGCTATGGCAGTCGCATTCGATTCCCACATGTCCCACTGACACTCTGGGTGTCCTCCAGGACATATGAGGTTGCCTTACACTGAGTCAGCCCGTGGGGCCTATCCAGCTGGGTGTCGTCTGCTCTGACTGACGGCAGCTCTCTGGTGGCTCGAGCAGCGAAAGGTCTTTTCTAACACCTACCATGAGAGACCCTTTCACCAGGGGATATCAGAGATGGAGAATGCAAAGTGTGTACTTCACAACTGAACCACAGTCCCTCCTGAGAAGAAACTGCTTTCCGTTCACCAACAGACAAAGAAAGTACACATCTGAGCAACTTTTTGATGTGCAAAGGGCTTAGCAATTCTGTGCGTGTCGAACCAAAACAGTCCTGCTGCACACAAGGAAACCAGTGCCAGTAAATGGGTGAAGTGAACAGCCGGTGTAGTGCTGTGTAGTGGTTAGAGCATAAGATCCCAGGTTCTGAGTTCAAATCCCCACTCATTGACGAAGCTGGGTGTCTTTCAGACTAACCACCCTCACAGGGCTGTTGCGGGGATTAAATGAGGAAGGAGGACCATGTATGTTGCTTTAAGCTACTAGGAAGAAGGGCAGGATAAAATAGTAGATAAGATAGCATAAAAATGCTGGGTCACCCATCGTCGGTCACATTGGATACATAGGGGTTGTGTCCAGGCCTCCCGCTGACACCTCCCACAGCTCCAGTTTCCCACCCCAAGGAATTGAGGAGTGGGAGAAAAAATAGCTTCAACATAGTGATTCTCTAGGATTCCCCAGTCTCTATGGTAAAGACCATAGAGTTTCACTGGTATGGTAAAGACCATAGAGACTAGGGCAGGCAGCCTAGATTGTCATTCACAAGTGACATCACATCCTCCTTAAACTCCACACTAAACAGTCCCACAACTCTCTTGGCATTTGCTAAGGCAGAGGTGGGAGAAAACTGTTTCGATGAGAATAGAGCATAGCAGCACAAGCATAGCATCAGTGGTGCTTCTTTACCCTAACCTTGACTACTGGCCTCCTCCAAGGCCTCAGACTGAGGGAGAGCAAGATTTGAGTTCAGTAACACCTTAAAGGACAGCCAGCATGGTGCAGTGGCTAAGGTGTCGGACTAGGATCTGGGAAACCCAGATTAAAATCCCCACTCTGCCATGGAAAATTGCTGGGTGATCCTTGGGCCACTCACACACTCTCAGCCTTGACCCTGGCAAGTATTTGGATGGGAGACCACCAAGGGAGTCTAGAGTTGCTAAGCAGAGGCAAGCAGTGGCAAACCACCTCTGAACGTCTCTTGTTTTGAAACCCAGGGGATCACCATAAGTCAGCTGTGACCTGACAGCCAAAAATCACCTTAGATTTCTGGGGTAGAAGCTTCTGAGAGTCAAAACTCCATGAGAACATAAGAAAGGCCCTGCTGGATCAGACCAAGGCCCATCAAGTCCAGCAGTCTGTGCACGCAGTGGCCAACCAGGGGCCTCTAGGAAGCCCTTCATCGGTATCTAAGTAAGGGAGTTTTGACTCTTAAAAGCTCATACCCTGGAAATCTTGTAAGTCTTTAGGGTGCTCCTGGATTCAAATCTGGCTCTTCTGCCACAGACTAACATGGCTACCCACCTGAAACTAGATTCAGGGAGCTTTCTCCTCGCCCTGTAACCTGAGATCCTTTTAACGGGAGCTGCCCGCAACTGAACCCGGGGGCCTTCTGTATGCAAAGCATGCGCTCTGTCCCTGAGCTATGCCCTCTCCCTCTCCCCCACCCTCACTTTGATTTTTGTACGCTGCGTTTGCATAAGGATACTGCCAATCAGGGGGACTTGCCTGAGCTAGTCAATCGCAGGGCCAATAGTCAACCAGTTCACAGATAAAAGCCGATGCGGACACAGTCCATTATCAAAGGGTCCATTTCCCGCACGCCACACTACTGCTGATCATTGCTGTTGTTTTCCTCTGTCTCTAGCGGCCTCTTCCCAGGAGTTTCTCGGGAGAGCTGTGCGGCATCCCTAATCTCACACACTGCATCGAGGGCATCTCAGGACACCCTCCACAACGGGAGCCAAGAGACGTTACATATCATGGGGATTATTGACAGGAGAACCAGATAATTTACCCTGGTGTGGCCGAGCTTGAGGATCTCAGGGTGATTCCAGCCAGCATGCAAACACCCCTCGCTCAGAACCGGGAGTGGGAATCGCAAATCGGCCCGACAGATACTCGTTTTCCAAAAGGGACATTTGTGGCAAGAAACGTACCATTCTGTGGCAGGGAAGAGGTCCTTGTTCTCTCCCTCATTCAAGTTCTGTCCCCAAAGGTAGGGGCAGACGAGGATCCAAAGACTAGCGCAATGACCTCGCAATGACAGAATTTTAATGTGCGGCTGGTGCAAAGCACTGCAGCAGCAGCCGCCTGCTTCTCTCGCGCTATCTGTCCGAGTGTTGCTTGATGCACTAGACATTTAGGTCATTCCGCTTCTCAGACTCTCCTGCTTGTCCTTACCTGGGGTGGGGGTCAGCAAGCAGCGGAGCCGAGATTTTATTTATCGCCCTGTCAGGAGCACAGCCCTTCTTTCAGCAAACTATGTCACCATGTCGTTAAAGCGGCAGGGACACGAACGACAGAACGGCAGAGGGGAGTGTGCGTTGGCAGCAACGATATTCTCTTTCGATGCATGCTTATCCGGCACAGACAGACAAGCATCTGGATGCAGAGGCGCACATCGGCACTCCCCACTGAACTTGATGAATGTGTCTCATACAGATGGGCGTGCACAAGTCCCTCTGGGGACCACTGGCATTCAAGGGAATACCAACGAGGGGGCAAGCCAGAGCTGTGTGCATTTTGTGCATTCTTTATGTGCCCTTATGTTCATGCTTCTTCCTACTGCGAACTTATGTTTTATTCCATGCGGCCTAAATAAAAAAACTTCATGTTTTTTTTTATCATGGTTTTTAATATTGTTGTCAACCGCCTGGAGCAACTGATACTGGATGGGTGGCATCAAAACTCTCAAAATAAAACGAATCATCAAGAAGAAACGCATTTACAGGACCTTATATCTCGCATGACGGTTTAGGCTATGAGTATCTCTGGGCCAAATCAGACTTGGCAAGACTCGTCAATCGTGACTTCTGCATTTTGAACCAAAAAAAAAAAGCTACTTTGCAGCTCCAGGCTGCTACTTTTAAGATTGCGGAAGGGGAGGGGACAGAAAGTGCCCATGGCATTTTGTTACCCCAAGCACTCTCCTCCCCATGTCTCCCCAAGTGGGATTGCCATGTGGACAAGAATGTTTAGATTTCCCAACCCCATTCACACAGCAGCCCAGCCCCTGAGAAAGCCATCCTCCCCATCCACTGGGACTTTTTTTTAACTAGGCAATTGAATATCATTATATTGTTATAGCATTATAACAAAGTGCATATCATGGTCTCTGAATGTCTAGCTTTCAGTTTTTTGCAAAAAGTCTCCAACCTCTTTAATTGTAGACACACGCCTTTCCACTTACATCTCCACAGGAAAAAGGGCTAGAAAGGACCTTTAAAAAATGAAAGCGGCGAATTCAGAGAACTTGGTACGCAGATTGTGACAATGTTGTAATGAAGTTAATGATATTCAATGGCTGATTTTAAAAGGCAGGGTATAAATGAGGTAAATAAATAATAGTTTGGATGGCTTTGAAAGGGGATGAGACAAGTTCGGAGAGGAAGGTCCCAGGTTCAATCCCCGGCGTCTCCATTGAAAAGAATCAGATAGTAGGTGATGTGAAAGATCTCTGGTAGGCCCTGGGGAGCTACTGCCAGTCAGAGTAAGCAACACTGACCATGATAGGCAAGCTTTGTGTATTTGCATTAGGGCTAATAGCAGTAAGCACAGAACATCAAAACAAGATCATAAAGCATAGAAAAGACTTTGCTAATAAACTAGACATGTTATGTTCAAAAAAAGGTTATGTTCCAATTCAGCTAGGGGTGCTGTAGAAACAGCCTTCTGTACTCCTAATCCTAACCACAGGTACAAATGGAGAGCTCTCTAGCCTGAAGCCACTATTCACCAGTTATCAATAGATTATGTGTGTGTGTAAAGTGCCATCAAGTCATAGCTGACTTATGGTGACCCCATAAGGTTTTCAAGGCAAGAGACTAGCAGAGGGTGGTTTGCCATTGCCTTCTTATGCATAGTGACCCTGGACTTCCTTAATGGTCTCCCATCCAAGTACTAACCGGGGCCAAACCTGCTTAGCTTCCAAGATCTGACGAGATCGGGCTAGCCTGGGCCATCCAGGTCAGGAACAATAGATTACTCAATGGAAATACATCATGAGGAACTGCCCCTGCAAAACCTCATTGCAAGATTGGATCCCCTATCCATTCGAACTACACTGCTACAGGGTAGTACCCGCAATCATGCCACACATGAAGCAGCCTTATACTAAATCAGACCATTGGTCCATCAAGGTCAGTACTGTCTATTCAGACTGGCAGGGGCTCTTCCATGTTGTCAGGTAGAGGTCTTTTCACATCACCTGGTGTAGTGGTTAATAGCGGTGGTTTGGAGCGGTGGACTCTAATCTGGAAACCAGGTTCGATTCCCCACTCCTCCACATGAGCTAATCTGGTGAACGGGTTTGGTTTCCCCACTCCTACACATGAAGCCAGCTGGGTGACCTTGGGCTAGTTACACTCTCTCAGCCCCACCCACCTCACAGGGTGTCTTTTGTGGGGAGGGGAAGGTGATCATAAGCCGGTTTGATTCTTCCTTAAGTGGTGGAGAAAGTCGGCATATAAAAACCAACGCTTCTTTTTCTTCCTTAACTGGAGATACTGGGGATTGAACCCAGGGCCTTCTGCATGCCAACCAGATGCTCTTCCACTGAGCCACAGCCCTTCCCCTGCCATCAAGGGCTCATTCACCTGCATATCCTTGAGCATGCTCTCAGGTGCCAGCAATGCCCAGTCTTTAAACTGGTAAAACCAGAGGCCTCCATGCAAGAGAACCAAGGGACACAAACAATTAATGGTAAATGGAAATGCTCAGAAATGAGTGGTGGAGCATTTCAACATGTCTGGGTGTACAAGGACTGTTTTAAAGGCTGCAGTACTTCAACTGAAGAGTTTCAACACAAAAGCTCCAGTGAGAAGGCGTGCTGTTGGAATCCACAGGGACTCGCTAGAAAAAATACTTGTCTCTGCTTACAAGCTTATGTATACTATTGAGATCCATCCCACTTTGTTGATTCATCAAGAGTTAAGAGTAGTCTACATCTGCATCAAGAGGATTATTGACTGTTTTTACTGGAGCTTGTTTTCATCTATGTTCTGTAACATACACTATGTCCAGGGAAAGGTTTAGCCTCTCTGTGCAATACCTTCCCCTCCACATGCACAGAGTACAATCCTAAGTAGAATTACACACATTTTACGCCCATAGATGTCAATGGGCTTAGAAAGGTGTAACTCTGTTTAGGATTGGAATGACAGCCTCTGCCCTGTTCCTCTTTGTAACTCTGGGTATACATAACTCTGCCAACTGAGTATTTCACGCAACAACGAATGCGTCAGTTTTTGAGGTGCCACAAAACTCTTAGTTATTTTGTGTGTATATGGCATTCTTGTACTGAGCAGTCCTAAAAGTCAAGGGGGCCGATGCTCTTGAGGCTAAAGGCATACTAGAAATTCCATTGCCCTGCAGTCTGGTACAATAGTTCAAATGAGGCACACTTGCATGTGCATGGCAGGCTGAGCACCGAATGGCACCATAATGTGCATTATGCACAGAGCACACATGTGTGTTATATGTGTTTATGCATTTTAATGCTTGGAGGACATGTTCTCCACTTGCCCTGGGCCTGTTATCTAAGAGTAATCTTCCGTCCTACCTGGATTCTCTGGTTAGTCCAGTTATGTAGAATCTTTATGCATTCAAGATTTAATTGCTCTTTTTCAATGGTTGTGCTGGGCCATATGCTAAAGATCCCTTTTTAAGACTGGCTGAGTCCCTTCCCTCTTCAGTCAGTGGACTCCTTGGTACATATCCTTTTGCACTGTCCTTACATATTCCAACTTAGGCTAAAACAATGTTTTAACAAATGGACCACCTCTTCTCGAGCAACTTTGGAGCAAAAGGTTCAGTTCCTCTTAGGGGACTCTGACCATCAGCGTACTTTTTGTTCGTTTTTTGGAGGCTGCAGAGAAGAGACTAAGGGATGTGTTTGTAGAGGTGGGTCTTATTTAAGTTTTATGGTTTTATTGTTCAAGACATCAGTCTAAGAACAGGGGGAAAGAAAGGATAAAAAAGATATGTGTTTGTGTTTTGTTTAAGCGTTTTAATTGTGTTTATGTGTTTTGTTTAATTGCTATCTATCTGCGCTGTTTTTAAATGTTTTAATGTCGTAACGTTCGCTGCCCTGGAGACCCTGAGTTGGGTTGAAAGGTGACATAGAAATGTTTTAAATCAAATCAAATCAATAAATATTAACCGGGCTAACCTGCAGTTGCAAGAAGATTGTGATCTCATTGTTGGGGAAATTGATTCAGAAGCAATTATCCATTCATCCAGCGACATATCTTATCTACAATTACAGAATGAGCTGTGCCTCAATTTTCATTTCAACAAAACTGTACGAAGCCAGCGTTTGGAATTCAGATTCAATTTGGCCGGTCATGTGCATTCAGAAGTTGCACTCCATATGATAGTACATAAAACCCTTCCCCCATTTCCCCTGCAGAATTAATTTTTGTACAGAAGAAAACTCTCCATTTCAAAGCCGTTTTTTATATTTATTTGCCAGTGTACAGCAGAATCTGACTTCGAATGTAAGCTTTCTTTCCTCCCCCCAGTCCGATCAATCGAGTAATCGTTCAACCGATTCCGCTTTAGGGGGTTTGCAGCCTTTGGCGAGGATATTTCAGCCGCTGTGTGGATTGATCTCGAACCAAACCATATAAGCAACTACGAATCTCTAACTGTATTCTGCCAGTTCGGAGTGTGTAAAAGTTAAAAGTTGACCTGCTGGATTCGAAGAACATTTTGGTTTTGTGCATAATCGACAAGGATGTATTTTTGGCGTCCTTTGCTTCCTAGATTTTTAAATAGTTATAAATAACAATAATAATTAAAAAAATACTTTTGCTACTCTTTGGTACATGGCATCTGGCTAAAGCTGCAGATTCTGAAGGCTGTTCCCCTCCCTCCCCCCCATTGCACGTTTGTTTTCCGGACAGTCCTTCTAAGTCCCGGAGGCTTTCAGCTGAAGGATTCTTTATTGTACTCAAACCTCGTCCCGTAAGAATTGCTGCTGTTGCTCAGTTTGTGAAGGGCTTTGGAGATTTTGTTTGGTCCGCAGCAGAACACGCCAACAGTCTTCCTGTCGAGATTGAAAACAGGGTCACCAAACTTGTGCTAAAACAGAAAACCAGGGCTACAGTTAACAGAGCCAAAAGGTACTTTCTTACTGGGCCCCACAAATTTTGGACATTTTTTATATCCAGTTATTATTTTGATGTCACCGCTGACATCTTGCCCCCCTCTCTTGCTTCTCTGGCATTGAGAGAGGACTTGGGGGAAAGGTCAGTCTCCCTTCATACCGAAAACAGCAACCATCTACCCCACCTGTGGCCTCTTAGCAGTGGGATGGCTTCTACAGGTGCATGTAAGTCTAGCTCTTCACCCTCTGGAGACAGTTTAGAAAAGCAGGAAGACTCTTCCCATGGGGTAGGGGCAATCCACACCCATATTTTTTGGGCCTCCTTTGTTCTCTTCCCACCCCTATCCCCCCAACCCCTACCATGTTGACCAGTTAGAAATATTATTTATTTGTTTCAGGCACAAGGTTTCTCCCCAATGGTGACCCGGAGCAGCTTGCAACATCATTCTCCTCTCCTCTAGTTTATCCTCACAACAACCCTGTAAGGCATATTAAACTGAAAAAGGGAGGGAGGGAGGGAGAAGTAGGTGGAGGGGAGGCAGAGAGAAGGAGAGAGGGAGGGAGAAGGAGGTAGGGGGAGAGGGAGGGATGAAAAACGAGAGGGGGAGGAGAAGACTGGGGGAGGGGAGAGGGGGGGTGAGAGGGAGAGGGGAAGAGGGAGGGAGGGAGAGAGAATAGAGAGGGGGAGAGAGGGGCAAGAAGGAAAGGGGAGAGGGGGAGGGGAGAAAGGGGGAGAGATCGAGGAGGAGAGGGATGGGAAGACAGGAGGAGAGGGGGAGAGAGAAGGGGTTGGGTGCTCATGCCCAGTTATCTGTGCCCCTGCCTTCAGAGGTGAGGCAAGTGGTGACTAAAGATGGCATTTCCTGGGGTGGCACCTTGTCTCTGGTGCCCCCTTGAAGTTCACTTGATGCCTACTTGACTTTCAATTAGGTGCCAGGCTAAAACACATCTTTTCACCCAGGCTTTGAACTAAGGGTTTAAGGGTCTGCTCTGTTTTATGGATGGTTTTTATGCTGCTGTGTTGTTGTTTTTTAATGGCTTGCATTTATACTTTTTTATTATTATTATTGTAATCCGCCTCTAGCAGGACTTTGAAGAGGCTGCATAGAAATATTCTGCATAAAATAAGGTCACCCAGCCAGGTGTCATGGCAGAGCAGGGATTCAGATCAGGGTTCCCCAGATCATAGCCCGATACCAAAACCACTATTCTCTACCACTGCTTAAGGACAGCAGACAGCAGGACTAGGAGCCAAATCCTACCAGGTTGGAGGAACTGGAGACAAAAGGAAGATTCAGAAGGGAAACTCTGGTAGCTGTGAAATACTGACTAAGGGCCGCTGCTGTAAAGAAGGAAAATCACTATTCCCCTGCTGAGCAAGATGCAGCACTGTCACTTGGACTAACTGTGATGGATCAATGGGAAGTGCCTTCTGTTTGGGGACTGGGCAGTGTCACCTCGGCAAAAAGCCGCCAGCATTTCCCAAAAGCAGAAATGTCTGGGCGGCAGCAGTTTGGAATGGAAAGAAGAACAGGTTCCTGCCCACTGGACAGCCTCCGGTCCCGTGAAGAAGCTCTGCGGACAACTCCTGATGCTTTCCTGGCACCCACACCGCATCTGGCCCCAGTGGTTAAGAGCGGTGGTTTGGAGCGGTAGACTCTGATCCAGAGAGCCGGGTTTGATTCCCCACTGCTCCACATGAGCGGCGGACGCTATTCTGGTGAGCCTGGTTGGTTTCCCCATCCCTACATGTGAAGCCAGCGGGGTGACATTGGGCTGGTCACAGCTCTCTTAGAGCTCTCTCAGCCCCACCTACCTCACAGGGTGTCTGTTGTGGGGGAGGAGAAGGGAAGGTGATTGTAAGCTGATCTGATTCTTCCTTAAGTGAAGAAGAAGAAGAGTTGGTTTTTATATGCCAACTTTCTCTACCACTTAAGGAGAGTCAAACCGGCTTACAATCACCTTCCCTTCTTCTCTCCACAACAGACACCCTGTGAGTTGGGTGAGGCTGAGAGAGCGTGACTCGCCCAAGGTCACCCAGCTGGCTTCATGTGTAGGAGTGGGGAAACAAATCCAGTTCACCAGATTAGCCTCCGCCGCTCATGTGGAGGAGAGGGGAATCAAACCCGGTTCTCCAGATCAGAGCCCACCGCTCCAAACCAACGCTCTTAACCACTACACCATGCTGGCTCTGGCAGAGAAAGCTGGCATATAAAAACTAACTCTTCTTCTAAGTAAGAGCATAATTAAGAATTCAGTCCCGTCCCGTCGTAACCTACTCATGGCACCCTCTCATGGGGTTTTCAAGGCAAGAGATGTTCAGAGGTGCTTTGCCAATGCCTGCCTCTGCGTAGCGACCCTGTTCTTCCTTGGTGGTCTCCCATCCAAGTATTGACCGTAGCTGATCCTGCTTAGCTTCTGAGCTCTGATGATCTTGGATTAGTCTGTGCTATTCAGGCTACTGCAAGTAAGAGCATCCCCTCAAGGGTCTAAGGGAGCCCATTGAATACAAAGCCATGCACACCATCTCTTCCCCACCAGGCCCCTTGGAGAGCGTAACCCTCCCCGAGCTTCTTTCCAACCATAGGCTGCCCCATAGGCTGGACTAGATGACCCTGGTGGTCCCTTCCAACTCTATGATTCTATGATTCCTCTGGACAAGCTACCAGATCAGATCAGATCAAGTTTATTGTATAAGGCCATAGGCTGTTACAATCTAAAACAATATAACGTCAAGTTAAAATATACAAAACCAGAATCATTACAAGAATACGAAAATTAAGAAATTAAAATACGCCCATTTGGCTCTATCCAGCTTTACCACCTTTTGCAATTTGCTTCGCCCTGATTTTCTTGGCCGCAAGGCCAAACAGTGCCATTTTTCGGGAAATATAAGGGTCCATATCTGATAACAAACAGATTAATCTGTCAACAGCAGATAATAATTGTGACGCTGAAAGAATGTTTGCCAAAAACTTGTTCCGGGGTTCAGTGTATAAAGGACAGGCCAGGACATAACGGGGGAGAGCTTACACTGAACCACCACATATACAAATGCGTTGAGCCAGAGGTTTCTTTAAAAAACGGCCTGCAAGTACCTCCGTGGGCATAGTTTGGAAACGCAGCGAAGTAAGGGCTGTTCTGAGGGCAAGCTACCAGACAGAGGGTTTACCTAAGTGCCTTCAAGTTCTCTGTGGGGCTTTCCAAGACTCTGGTTTTATGAAAAGGGAGAACCTTTCAAACTTCCCCAGACTGGTCCGGAAAGAACCTCGTCGGGCCGATGGCACAATGCACGGCTCGTTTGGCACCTGTCCACCTTCATAAGGCATCAGGCTTCCGGCCTCCCTCTGGGTGGCTGTAATTAGCTTAATTAGGCCGGTGCCTGAAGAGCTGATCTGAGATAGACAGGGCCCGCCACAGGTCTCATGCTCGTAATCTCCGGTGGGAAAGTTACAATTAACTACTGTCGGAGCCGTTTCATACGTGGTGACCCAGAAGCTGACAGTTCCAGATGTTCTTGCCGACTCCCAGTGATTTCCGCCACTTAAAAATAGGAACTGCAAGCGCAACAAACTGGCTGATGTATGGCTCTCGTCCTTTGCAAATCCTTCTCAACGCCAAACTAGATGTGCCTTTCTTTTTTAACAAGTTGGGTCAGAGTTCCCCAGGCCTGAATCCTTCCCTTCAGATAGAAGCTTCTAGGAAATGATTTCCCAAGTGCCGTAGGGGTCCGATGTGGATCAGGATTGCAGCGTGGGAGAAGAAGCTACTTCAGCCTTCCCCCGTGCCATTTTCTAAAGCCGACAAGGCCCTTGGGGATGTTGTTTGACCTCTTGAGGGGCTGCAAGCAGGGCAGGAATGGGTAGAAAGTGTCCACCTGCCCCTGCTTTTCTTCCGCTTTCTGATGCAGTCCCCGCACTTCCTCCTAAATGGGCAGTCTCCACTTTAGTTGGGGGAATTAGCTGAGGAGACAGAGCTTGTGAGAGGGGATAACTGGGATCTATAATCTATGTATACCAGGATAAATCCATAGGAAAGCTCTCCAATGAACAACTTGATGTCACTTTGCACACAAAAGGGAAAAAACGCTGGGTAGAAGCAGCCTGGAATGAACCTTAAAATTTTCCTGAACATGTAGGTAGGCAGGTAGGCAGGTAGGGAGAGAGAGAGAATTAAAACGAATGAACTCGGGGAGAGTCACTGCCTTTGCAAACCAGCCTGTGCAGCCGTCCCTTAACAGCAGTCTGGCCGGCAGCAATTAGCAGATGATCAGCAACGTTTAGCCCCATGCCTGGCAAAGCTTCAGTCACTGATTTCTGAAAATTAAACTTCCACTCAAGGCACAAGAGCAAACTGAGCACGGAGTTCCCGGGGACAAGGAGAGTCCCGCACTCGAGACTGAGAAAACTTCATGGCTCCTTGTCAGTTTCTTTCTGCATTTTTTAAATTTAAAAAATTAGTCCGCTTCTTAGAAGGGAGGAGGGGCCACAGCTGAGTGGGACGGCATCTGTTCGGCTTGCAGAAGGTCCCAGGGTCAATCCCTGGCATCTTTCATTATAAGGATTAGGTCAAGGGTGTCAAAGATAAGGGCTGCGGGCCGGATCCGACCCTCTGAGTGCTTGTCAGCCCTTGGCCCACAGAACCAGAAAACACCACAAAGTCATATAGAGTCCAAACAGATGGCTTTTACTGGTCAATTAGGCATACAGTGCAAACGAATAAAATGACAGCTATGAGAGGCTCACTAGCTGGGAGATATTATAAGGCAGGAAAGGCGGGAGATTACACGTACAGGCTGAATACAGTTTCCCAGGAGCTGGGTTCCCAGGCCTAGGCATGCGACCTTGGGGGGCAGACAATACAACGCAGAGACAGAGGCAATAACGAAACCGAGATAGCAGCCTGACATTCTGCTCCCCTCAAGGCCCCCTCCCAGTTCGCAAGGGGGCTGGTCGATCTGGGTAAGCACTGTGAAAGGCGTCGACGAGGTCGGGGGCGGAGACATCCCGTGCGCGTACCCATTCGTCATAGGCAGGGGGGAAATGTTTCCAACGGACCAAATATTGCAGGTTGCCATGGTGAACACGGGAGTCAAGGATCTTGGAGACTTCGAAGTGTTCCTCCCCCCCCACCATGATGGGTTGCGCAGGAGGTGGGTCCGGATGCCACCGTGGAGAAGCAACATGGGGTTTGAGGAGGCTAATGTGGAAAACAGGATGCACACGCCTCAAGGATTTGGGGAGAGCCAGTTCCACCGTGACAGGGTTTATGACCCGGGTGATGGGGAAAGGGCCAATGTATTTAGCACTGAGCTTATGGCACGGTTGGGTGGAACGGAGATTTTTGGTGGAAAGGTAAACCAAAGTACCCACTTGCAGATCACCCCCGGGGGAGCGATGTTTGTCAGCTTGTGCTTTGTATTTACGTTTGGCTCGGTCGAGGTTGCTAACGAGCCAGGGCCAAGTGGTACGGAGGGCGTGTGCCCAGGAGGCAATGTCGGGGTTCCCCTCCCCCTCTATATCATCTGTAGGAGCGATGGGACTGAAATCTTGTCCATACACAGCAAAAAATGGGCTAAAACCTGTGGATTGATGCATGGCATTATTGTAGGCATATTCTGCTAAAGGTAACAGTTCTACCCAGTTATCCTGGTGGTAGTTAACATAACAGCGTAAATAACATTCAAGTACAGCATTGACACGTTCAGTTTGACCATCAGTTTGAGGATGGTATGCACTAGACAACCCTTGTTCCACTCCCACCAACTTGAGGAAAGCTTTCCAAAACTTAGAAACGAAACCACTGCCGCGGTCACAAATTATCTTACGCGGAAACGAATGTAAACGAAAGATATGCGTCACGAAGAGGCGGGCCAGTTTCTGAGCAGAGGGGATCCCTGCGCATGGAATCAAATGTATTTGCTTAGAAAACAAATCAGTAACAACCCACAACACAGTTTTACCCCCACTGAGAGGGAGATCAGTCATGAAGTCCATAGCAATCACTTCCCAAGGTTTGCTGGGCGTTTCAAGAGGTTGTAGCAGTCCCGGGGGTTTGCCCTGCGATCGTTTCGCAGCGGCACAAACGGGACAGCTGCGGATGAAGGAGTCAATGTCGGAACGCATTCCCCCCCACCAGAACTGTCTGCGCAATAAGTGAAGGGTTTTCAGAAACCCAAAGTGCCCAGCTGTTTTGGCTCCATGGGCTAAATGTAAAACGTCCTTTCGGAGAGCCTTGGGGACATATAATTTCGAGTCCTTGTACCAGGATCCTCCTTGTTCCAAAACACCAGGAGGTAGGGTATGAGCGGAACGTTCTAAAAGGCACTGGTCCCGAAGGACAGTTAAAAAGGACTCGGAGATGGGGATTTTGGAGGGGGCCCCCCCGTCGGCCATGGAGATCTTAGAAACAGTTATGGGGCTAGTGCTTACGTGCGGCGGCGCGCAGACTGCAGGCGGCTGGGCGGTCGGAGGGGTAGGAAGGGCGGGAACTCCGGTTCGTTGCGGTGGCGGCTGGGCAGCCGGTTGAGCTGGCGGAGCTTGTACGTTGGGTAAGGTGTGCTGATGCTGGGATCGAGTTTGTACAGCCAGCATAGGTAGAGCCCCACGTTGCATAGGGGTGAACAGAGAGTTGGTGGGTCTTTCGAGTTTTACCGGATATTGTGGTAAACGGGAGAGGGCATCCGCAAGAACGTTCTGTTTCCCAGGGACGTGCTTCAGGGTGAAACGGAACTGCGCAAAGAACTCCGCCCACCGTTGTTGTTTCGCCGATAGCTTATGGGACCCCGTGAGGGCAGCTAGATTTTTGTGATCGGTCCAAACCTCAAAGGGGACTTTAGACCCTTCCAAGAATTGTCGCCATAGAGTCAGTGCATGATGAACTGCTGAGGCCTCTTTCTCCCAGATGGGCCAGTTTAATTGAGCGTGCGCAAATTTTTTTGAAAAGCGCAAGGGTGAAGAAGACCATCCGGTCCTTGCTGGAGGAGAGCCCCTCCCATGGCTACATCGGAAGCATCGACTTGCACAATGAACATTTGATTTGGGTCTGGGTGCTGTAGCACCGGCTCCGAAGTGAAGAGGCGTTTGAGGGCCAGAAAGGCGGCTTGGCATTGCTCAGTCCATAGGATTTTCGCGGAGGGCAAGGCAGCCGAGCTTACTTTTCCCTTAGTTTTCAGTAGGTCCGTAATGGGTAGAGCCACCTGGGCGAAGTTAGGGATGAATCCTCGATAGAAGTTTGCAAATCCCAGAAATTGCTGTACTTGCTTCCGGTTGGTGGGGGGAGTCCAATCGAGGACGGCTTGGACTTTGGCGGGGTCCATGCGAAGACCTTGGTGGGAGATGATGTATCCTAAAAACGTGAGTTTGCTTTGGTGAAATTCGCACTTAGCTAGTTTTGCGAAAAGTTGATGGTTACGCAGGCGTTGCAGAACTTCCCTGACCAGAGCCACATGCTCGTCCATAGTTTTCGAATAAATGAGAATGTCATCTAAGTAGACCACCACCCCACGATATAGAAGGTCATGTAGGATTTCATTGATGAGTTGCATGAAGACCCCCGGAGCCCCTTTTAATCCGAACGGCATCACAAGGAATTCATACATTCCGAAACAGCTAGAGAAGGCAGTGAGGTGCTCATCCCCTTCGCGGATACGGACTCGGTAGTAAGCTTCCACCAAGTCTAATTTAGAGAACACACGGCCTTCCTGTAATTGTCCCAAAATATCGGATATTAATGGGATAGGATAGGCATTGGTCTGGGTAACCGCATTGAGCTTTCTGAAGTCAATGCATAGGCGAAGGTCGCCCTCTTTTTTCCGGACGAAAAACGCGGGGGCCGAGTTTGGGGCATTCGAAGGGCGAATGAACCCTCTGGCGAGGTTTTTGTCCAAAAAGTCCCGGAGGACAGTGCGCTCGGAAGCGCTCATAGGGTAAATCTTACTCTTGGTTAATGTGCAGTCCTTTACCACTTCAATCGCACAGTCTGAGGCCCGGTGGGGGGGTAAGGCATCACATTCCTTAAGGTCGAAGACATCTTCAAAGTCCCGGTATACAGCGGGTAGAGCCGGTGGTGCTGGGGCAGTAGAGGTTAATGCTGGAACGGGCGGATATAGCAGAGCAAAGTTTTGCCGATGCTGGTCGCAGGTGGGACTAGCGAAGGAGATAGTGTTTGTTTCCCAATCAATACTGGGACTATGTCCTTTAATCCAGTTTATTCCCAAGACCACTTCAAATCGGATAGGGGCTATAGTGAAGTCTATTTGTTCCCAGTGGGAACCAATTCCCATTGCCACCCCTATGGTGCGGTGATCAACTGGACCCCCCTGGAAATGGCTTCCGTCCATTTGGGCAAATTGGACGGGGGCGGGTAAAGCCTCAGAGTCGGCTCTGAGTGCAGCAAAAGTGGTTTCGCTTATGAGAGTGCGACAGCAACCGGAGTCAATTAGTGCTTTGACGGGGATTTGTGGGCCACCGTTAAGTTGCTGTAAAACTGCATCCACGTAGACGGTGGAGTCCACGTCTTTAATTTTGGTAGGAGCATTCGGTTTGATAGGAAGATCCTGAGAGGTCTGTGGAGACGCTCCATTCACCACAGACCGGAGCCGTTTTTTGACAAGTCGAGGGGAGATTCCAGGTTTAGGGCTGGAGAAATCCAAGGATTTTCCTCATCCGAAGAGGGAAAATCGTCCCCCAATGGGGCACTTGTAATCCGAGACCCGGCGGGGTCGTTGGTAGTAGGCAGGGAGGCTGGGTCCCCGGCATGGAGTGCAGAGGGTGTGGGTCTTCCCGGAGCTGCGCTGCGGGTGGCCGCGGTGCCTCTGCGTGGTGGACGACCTCGGGCGCGGGTTGTCGTGCTGGGACGAAATATTTCCTGGCGGCGTGGGCAAACGGCTGCAAAGTGGCCCATTTCTCCGCAAGTAAGACAGGCACCCCTCTGAAATCGGGCTTCACGTTCCTGGGGCGGACGTGGGGGATTTCGTGGGACGAGCAGTGGTGCCTTGGGTTGAGGCTTTTGGGTGCCTTTTTCCTTGTGCTTTTGACGGACGAGAGAAATGAAGCGTCGGCGGCTTTCCACTTCCTCGGCTAATAGGATCCAGTCTTCGAGGGTATCGGGATCGCCTCGCATGTAAGACCAGTTCAGAATGTCAGGATGCAAGGCTTCCCTGAAATGATGGATCAGGGTGGTCTCGGGCCAACCTACAATTTTACTTGCCAGTCGTTGAAATTCATCGGCAAATTCTCGAACTGTAGCAGAGCCTTGTTTTAATTGTAAGAGTTCCGTTTTGGCTCTTTCCCCCAGGAAGGGGTCCTCAAACCTCCTTCTCAGGGCAGTCATGAAGTTGTTGAGGGAACGAATAGCACGAGAGCGGGTGTCAAACTGGAGGACCATCCAGTCAGCCGCTTTACCTGTCAGAAGGGAAGCTACGTAACGCACCCGGCTGTCTTCCGTGGGGAAAAGTTGTCCTTGTTCTCGCATATAACTGTCCACTTGATGCAAGAAACAAGGCAAAGTCTCGAGAGATCCGTCATACGTAGTCCTCAATTTGAGTTGCTTCCAAGGACCGGGCGCAGGTTGACCCGGTTGCACTGGTGGTCCGGGCGGAGGGACAACAGGAGCTCCAGGAGGCAAGGGTGGAGCAGGCACATTAGCGGGTGGTTGCACGGGTGGTCCGGGCGGAGGAGCAACAGGAGCTCCAGGAGGCAAGGGTGGAGCAGGCACATTAGCGGGTGGCTGTACGGGTACCCCCTGACCCGGTATCGGAACGGGCTGTCTCAGAGCTATCAGGGTTTGTTGTAATTGCCTGTTCTCCTGAAGCATACGTTCCATTACTTCCTGGAGTTGATCAACACGGTCGGAGAGCTCCCGATTCTGGGCTCTTAAGAGATGAGCCTCCTCACTTGGGCCACCAGTAAGATGAGGCTTACTGGTCCGGAAGCTTGTGGCCCATTGAGAGCTATCCCCATATAAATCCTCGTCTTCTGACTCTTCTGAGTCTCGACGTCGGTCAGCCAAACGGCGTGCGCGTTGGGTCGCGCGCGACGGGACAAACGCCGGGGAAAAGGACAGACCTGATAGCCCTAGTACATTGCCCTTAGGGCGCGTGTCCACGTTCGCCTGATTCCTAATCCTTGCTGCAGCCGCCCTGGCTGCTTCCGCAGCCTCTCTCTCTCTTGCGACCTTAGCCGCTTCGGCGGCTTGCTGATCCGCAAGAACTTTGGCGTTCTCAAGTCTCAGGGCAGTCTCTGCCGTAATGCGCGGCAAAAGTTCTGTCTCCAGGAGTGAGAGTATGGGGTCGGGTTCCCCGCCCAGCAGAGGTTGTACTCGAACCGCCAGTGCGGGTGCCTCGGCTCCGAAGGTCGAGGTCAAAACTTGAGCCAAGGTGGCTACCGGGGTGTCCTTTGTACATTCCACAAGGAGAAGAGCGGTGCTAATAGCGACTCGCTTGGCCTCAGCCTGACAGCTGGCTGCATCCGGGATCAGGGAAAAACCCTCCGGTGGGGCTCCCGCCATGGTAGAAAGAGTTTCTCGAGAAATAAGATTATCCAAAAGTCCAGTTAATATTTGTAAATCCTCAGTCGCCAATCGGGCATCGTCCAGTAATTGATCCAAGTCCTGAAGACCTAGACGAGCATCAGTATCCTCCGACGTTAACATCCAGAGACGTCCTTTAAGAGATTGCCACTGTTCCTGTACCAGTCCCCTCAAGCGGCAAACCTCTCGGGTCGTCCGGAAAAGTTCAGCGATTAAGTCTTGTAACAGAGTAGGATCCTCAGAGAAGGGCTCCAGGGTGTAGATCACCTGGAGAGCTGCACAGCTCCCATCCAAGTGGCAGGCGAACCCCCCTGGGCTCCAGCCTGGCTAGTAGAATGGTGAAGAGAAGGTGATAGCTGTCATAATGTTAGCCCTTGGCCCACAGAACCAGAAAACACCACAAAGTCATATAGAGTCCAAACAGATGGCTTTTACTGGTCAATTAGGCATACAGTGCAAATGAATAAAATGACAGCTATGAGAGGCTCACTAGCTGGGAGATATTATAAGGCAGGAAAGGCGGGAGATTACACGTACAGGCTGAATACAGTTTCCCAGGAGCTGGGTTCCCAGGCCTAGGCATGCGACCTTGGGGGGCAGACAATACAACGCAGAGACAGAGGCAATAACGAAACCGAGATAGCAGCCTGACAGTGCTATTATCCTGTCCACGAGCCGAGGCAGCCACCACCCCGCTCCCGTTTCTGGGCTGCGGAGGCTTACAATTCATGCCGTTTGCCGGCTGGGACCTCCATGCAGAGGTCCGAGTCTGCAGGCAGCGGGGATGTGTTCATGTGAACACCTGAAGCTGCCTTATACTGAATCAGACCCTTGGTCCATCCAAGTCAGTATTGTCTACTCAGACCGGCAGCGGCTCTCCAGGGTCTCAGGCAGACGTCTTTCACATCACCTACTCGCCTAGTCCCTTTAACTGGAGATGCTAGAGATTGAACCTGGGACCTTCTGCATGCCAAGCAGATGCTGTACCACTGAGCCACAGCCCCTCTCCTTAATCGGAAGGTGAGGGCTCCAGCCTGGTGCGTAGATCACCCTTCCCCGCCACCCCGGAAGGCAGGGGCTTCAGGGAAGGGTGATGTACACACAGGGCTCGCCAGCTGAGGAAGCCACCCCCCGCTCCTGATCCGCAGTGGCCTTGCCAACCAAGGCAGTCAACCTACCCCGCCCCCCCAGTCCTGATCTGGACTGGATAGCCCACAATTGCAGATAACCCCCCTTCGCTTTAGGGTAGGGATTTGCTTTCCGGTCAGTTTTCGGTTCCGTAGACCGAGCCACAGCTGCCCTGTCACAGTTTTGTGCCGACCGCCTTCCAAAGCGCTTCTCTGCCTTCAGATTGCCCGGCCCGAAAGCAAATGATACTCTTTCTGTCTCGGCCAAAAAGTGTTTGACTTAATGAGCCCCTTCGCCGTCAGACGTAGCCAAAGGGAAGGAGAAACGCAGAAACGTCTGGTGTGCTCTCCCGAGTTGCCAGTAGATGGAACACTTTTGCTCGGCATGTTTTGTGGGACAGAATGAGGCAGCGAAGCTGAGCTAAAACAGCCACGCACCTGATAAAAACGGACTCTTGTTTGGGAAAACTCTCACCACAACACTTTTTGTTAATCTGGAAGGAAGCTAAAAGACAAATGGCTCCCCCCCCCCTTGCAATGGACTTACATGATCTCTAGGACAGGATCTCCTATACTGTCCAATGCTACAAGCCAAGCTGTTAAGTTTATTTGCATTTGCACGTTATTATCTCTACCCTCCTCTAAGGAGATCAGGGGGGCATACAGGCATCTCCCCTCCTAAGTTTTATCCCTACAACAACCTGGTGAGTTCGGGGAGGACAGGAGGAGGAGGAGGAGAAGAAGAAGACGACGACGACAAGTTAGTTTTTATATGCCGTCTTTCTCTACCGCTTAAGGGAGACTCAAACTGGTTTACAATCCCGTGCCCTTCTCCTCCCCACAACAGACACCCTGTGAGGTAGGTGGGGCTGAGAGAGCTCGAAGAGAGCTGTGACTTGCCCAGGGTCACCCTGCTGGTTTCATGTGTAGGAGTGGGGAAACCAAGCCGGTTCACCAGCCGGTTCTGCAGCACCTTGAAGATTAACAAAATTTCTGGCAGGGTATGAGCTTTCATGAGCTGCAGCTCACTTCTTCAGATATCTTTTGTTGGTTGGAGTTTATAATTTGTGTAGGTTGGCATTTATAATTTTAAAGTATGTTTTCCGAATTTTAATGTCGGGACCCGCTCTGAGCCCGGCTTGCTGGAAATGAGGACGGGCTATAAATGCAAATAAATAAAATAAATAAATAAAATAAATCTGAAGAAGTGAGCTGTGACTCACAAAAGTTCATACCCTGCTGGAAATTTTGTTAGTCTTTAAAGTGCTACTGGCCTCTTGCTCTTTTCTACTGCTACAGCAGACCAACATGGTTATGCGTTGTGTTCAATCATGGAAACGGCTTTTTTTGGGGGGGGGAGAGAAAGTACAGTTTTCACAATCTGTATTGCCCCCCCTTCTTGGCTGTTTAAGGCTAAATTGCAATGAATCCCCAATATCATGGGGAGGGGCCGTGGCTCAGTGGTAGAGCATCTGCTTGGCATGCAGAAGGTCTCAGGTTCAATCCCCAACATCTCCAGTTAAAGGGACTAGGCAAACAGGCAATGGGAAAGAGCTCTGCCTGAGATCCTGGAGAGCCGCTGCTGGTCTGAGTAGACAATACTGACTTTGATGGACCAAGGGTCTGATTAAGTATAAAGGCAGCTTCATGTGTTCATGTATAGCTTGGCCACGCAACTGTAAGAGCTTTGTGGCAGGGACCAGTCTTCCTGCTCGTGTGGCTCTGTAAGAAAGCCTTACAGACCCACAGTGCTTTATAAAGTAATGTTAACAAGTTCTAATAACTGGAGGATAAATTATTTGAGCAGCTTTACAGACAGGGCACCTTCAGGTACCACAGAAATTTAGTCCAGGCAACGCCCCTCCCATCCAACATTTCCTTTCTCGTTTTTTGGGAGATACAATAGGGTTAGATCTAACGATTCCCTTACATTAAGATGGAGCCTATTACTTCCTTCTGCCAACAGAGAAAGACTTCCTTCAACAAAGAGTTTTCTCCATCAAGGGAAGCCTGTCTTCATCAGACAAAGTCGGTCTCGGCAGGAGGGAGCCTTTTTCTCATGAAAAAAAAAAGACTTAAAAGAAGAGAGTCATAGGATCCAACTTAGCTGCTGGAGTCATAGGATTCAACCCATAAAGACTCTGACATTCTGAAACCAACCCGGAGATGAAGCCCTATGAAGAAGAAGAAGAGTTGGTTTTTATATGCCGACTTTCTCTACCACTTACGGAAGAATCAAACCGGCTTACAATCACCTTCCCTTCCCCACAACAGACACCCTGTGAGGTAGGTGGGGCTGAGAGAGTGTGACTAGCCCAAGGTGACCCAGCTGGCTTCATGTGTAGGAGTGTGGAAACCAACCTGGTTCACCAGATTAGTCTCCACCGCTCTTGTGGAGGAGTGGGGAATCAAACCCGGTTCTCCAGGTCAGAGTCCACCACTCCAAACTACCACTCTTAACCACTACACCACGTTGGCTATTAGGAAGGGCTGAGGGGAATGTTTAGTCTAGAGAAGAGGAGGTTGGGTGGGGGAAATGATCGCTCTCCTTAAGTATTTTAAGGCCTGTCACTTAGAGGAGGGCAGGGAACTGTTTTTGTTGACAGCAGAGGATAGGTCTCACAATAATGGGTTTAAATGGGTGGAAAGGTACTGGCGAGATATTAGGAAACGTTTTTTTACAGTCAGAGTTGTTCAACAGTGGGATCGGCTAGCTAGGGAGGTGGTGAGCTCCCCCTCACTGGCAGTTTTTAAGCAGCAGCTGGACAAACACTTGTCAGGGATGCTCTAGGCTGATCCTGCATTGAGCGGGGGGTTGGACTAGATGGCCTCTATGGCCCCTTCCAACTCTATAATTCTATGATTTTTTTGCCTCCCACCTGAGTAGCATTCCATCTCTGTGATTTTTGTTTTTTTAAGAACCGAACCAAATTAAGGAACGAGAAAGAGCCATATTGTCCTCTCTCAAGGAAAGGTTCCCAGAATACTTCAACACTGTTTGCAATGGCTAAGTGGTCATCTGATTCTTACATCATGAAAACCGAGCTGCAACCCATAAGGATAGCTGTAGCTCTCCCCACTGCCCCTGGCTGCAAATCAAAATGGCCATTCAATGGAGGTACGCCACGAATGCTTGGTTATGCAGCATGCTGTGTGCCGTGCAAAGGAGGACAGCCGCACGGGAACCGGGGGTATCCCGAGGGCGGGTGGATTCACCAGCCCTAGATCCCACATAATTTGTAATCTACATTCTCCTAATACACTGGGGGAGGCTTGATAAAGGCTTGTAGAAGAGAATGGGGAATGCACTCATGCCGAGAGACAGGCAGGTCTCCCAGGCTGGGAGAGCCTCTTCCCGAGGCCCACGACAACCTGGAGCTAACCCTTAAACTGGTCGGGAAAAAAGCACTTGAATCCAGTACTCGCCTGGAGCAGACTGAGAGTTGTGCGAATCGACCCACAGCAAAACCCTTTTTCCCCATCTGTTTAGGGTAACCGTGGTTTTCCCCACCCTGCAAACATCTTCCTTCTAAGCAGCCTCGGCTTATTTGTTGCAAGGTGACAGAGTAATTAGCAGCGTGCAAAAAATATCCATGAGACGTTCCCAGAATAAATACAGGGACACGCGCACACCCACACAATGTATGTAATTATGGACTCACTGGTAGTGGATACAAAAGGGTGGCTGATTTAACTGATCGATCCGCTGGATTTAAAAAAAAATATTCTTTGAGAAAGTCATTGTCCTCAGGCCCACGTTTTTTAAAAAATACGGCAGATGACAAAAAGATACAAAGGCCAGCCCCTGTGATCTGACACAAGTCTGTTCAGATGGAAAACCCTGGGAGTGAATTTCACAAAAAGGGGGTGTGCATCTGGGTACATAAGCGCTGCCCATGGATGGGCAGCCCTTGCCATAGGAGTGTCCTGCTGCAGCGGCAGACACTAATCTGGTGAGCCGGGTTGGTTTCCCCACCCCTACACATGAAGCCTGCTGGGTGACCTTGGGCTAGTCACAGTTCTCCTAGAGCTCTTTAACCCCCAACTACCTCACAAAGTGTGTGTTGTGGGGAGGGAAAGGCGATTGTAAGCCGGTTTGATTCTTCCTTAAGTGGTACAGTCGTCGTCTTCTTCTTCTCCCTCTTCTTCTTCTTCTGTGATTGGCCCAAGGTTGCCCAACAGGCTTCCAGGTAGACCGGGGATTCAAACCTGACTCTCCCAGATCCCGGTCCGACACTCTAACTACTACACTACATTGGCTCTGTGCATCCACTGTGCAAACCCCACAGAAATGAACTGGGTAGCTGTGCAATCACAAACATGGTGATGGGCCTCATCCGGGAGAACTTCCTGGCGGGTTGTGCCAGGTACTGAAAGATCACGATGGGTAGTCGTGTTAATCTATCTGTAGTAGTAGAAAAGAGCAAGAGTCCAGGAGCACCCTGAAGACTAGGATAATTTCTGGCAGGGTGTGAGCTTTCTCTACGCCTGCTACCCCTCTGCATATCACACCTGACCCCATCACAACTGCTAATGTCATTTAACTGGTATTAACAGAAAATATACACCAACCTATGTAATAACAACCATGTCAAAAAAAATCGCATAGGACAGCCACAATTCAGTACTTCTAAGATCAAAATATATTCAGCATGTGTACTCAAACAATTAGCAATTCACCAACACCCCAGTGTTACCATATACATATCCTATACATGTACATCACATAAGTCCATGTCCACAAACCGAATAGGTTCCATCTAAGTATCTCAGTTACGGCTGACAAGCTAAAATTAGATGCATAGACAGTTCCAATAGTAGGCACAGGATGTGAAACTCGATATTTAAGCCGAAAAAGTCCATGTACACAAACCAAATAGGGTCCATCTAAGTATCTCAGTTATGTCTAAATTCACTTTTCTCTAATTAAGGACAGATGGACTCACATTCTAGCTGTATCTGAAGAAAGATCACGATGAGTAGCCGTGTTAGTCTGTCACTAGCAACAAAAAAGAGCAAGAGTCCAGTAGCACCTTAAAGACTAACAAAATTTCTGGCAGGGTATGAGCTTTCGTGAGCCACACAGCTCACTTCTTCAGATATCTACGGATGTGAGCTATGACTCATGCCCTGTCAGAAATTTTGTTAGTCTTTAAGGTGCTACCGGACTCTTGCTCTTTTCTATTGTAACTGAAGAAGTGAGCTGTGACTCACAAAAGCTCACACCCTGCCAAATATTGAAAGATTCAACAGCTCCGTCAGCCCGACTGATTGCTTCTTTTCATTGTTTCAAAGTGATGATTCCCGCTAATGCACCTTTCATCTCAATGCCCAATACATGCCGCAAACAAGAGGTTGATTGGGCTTGGAAGGACGGATTAAAACATTAAAGCTCTGAGTGTTCTGAAAATGTGCAAACCTCCCCCCTCCCCGCCCTGTTGCTTCTTCACTGTGCAGAAGATGAGCTGCTCTGACTGTGTAAACTGACAGTTCTTTGCCAAGAACCCCTCTTTCTCAGATGCTACATATTGGATAACACCAGCCGTCGGGGTGCTTTGGCATTAAACAATAGCGTTGAAACCCGAAGTCATTCCCATGCAAACCCAGCTTATTAAACCCACTCCGTCTCCCATCCCTCAAACCGATGGGGGAATCTGGCTTACCGTCGGTTGCACTTGGCGATTTCGTTAAACAGGAGCTCCCAGCAAGGTCGCCTAGTAGAAAGCCGGGAGTTCAGCACCTGGTATTTCTCCCCAATTATTTCCTGCAAGGAACAAGACAGGCTTTGCTAATTGTTACAGATCAATCGGCTACCACTTTGGGGGGGGGGGCACCCTTAGGGCCGAACTACACGTTACAATGTACGTGAGTCACATGTACACATGAAGCTGCCTTATACTGAATCAGACTCTGGGTCCATCAAAGTCAGTATTGTCTACTCAGACCAGCAGTGGCTCTCCTGGGTCTCAGAGGTCTTTCACATCACCTACTTGCCTGGTCCCTTTAACTGGAGATGCTGGGGATTGAACCTGGGACCTTTTGCATGCCAAGCAGATGCTCTGACCACTGAGCTATGGCCCTTCCCAAGCCATGGGGACTCACAGCAATATTGAAGCAATGAGTTCCCAATGGGAACTCCACTTAAAAACGCCCACAGAGGCCCAATTTGGATCAGGACCATGGCTCAGAGGGAGCAGGGGGCTCTTGTCTCCCCTCCTTTTCCTGAGATGAAGCAGCATGTGTGTGGGTGGGTGTTATGTGCCGTCAAGTCACTTCCGACTTGATGGGGGCGAACGTGAGTCCAAGTTCCCATGCATAAATGACCAATGTCCTCCAAAATGCCCTATCGTAAACAAACTTGCTCAGATCACGATGGGTAGCCGTGTTAGTCTGTCTGTAGAAGTCTGGAGAGCTGCTGCTGGTCTTAGTAGACAATAATGACTTTGACGGACCAAGGGTCTGATGCAGTATAAGGCAGCTTCATGTGTTCATGTGTGTTCACTTTCAACCACAATTTTGAACCTATAAGGGACTAGCAACTTGCTTGTAAAAATGCAAAAACTGGCAATTCTTAGAAAGCTGGGTTCTACGCCCAATGTCATATCCTACAATTGCCCATCATTCCGGCAAAATATACACAGTCCAGCAAAAGACTTTCACTTCTGTCTTTGTTTTTATTACTGCAGCAGTCGTCTCCCACAGCCCCCCCCCCCCGACGCGCCACATACCTGTATCCCATCTGTCTGAGTAAGGTACAGCTGGATGTTTACAAAGTCTGGTCGGTTTTCTTGCCAGAGCTGAAATAATTGTTCATTTAAAAAAAGGAGACATAAATGAATTAGCACATTTTCCCCTTAAGTAGGAACAAAGATGTTATTGCTGAATCCGTGGAGAGTGACAGATCTTTATTCCATTATGTCTCAGGGCTGAAATCCACATTATGTGCAAACGCAGGCAGAAACGGGCAACCAAAATAATCATGGGGTTGGGGGCAAGGCTAAGGATGCCTGGGGTTTTTTAATTGGGGGGGGTAGGGTTGCCAGGGCCCTCTTCGCCACCAGTGGGAGGTTTTGGGGCGGAGCCTGAGGAGGGCAGGGGGGTTTGGGGAGGGGAGGGACTTCAATGCCATAGAGTCCAATTACCAAAGCGGCCATTTTCTCAGGTGAACTGATCTCAATCGGCTGGAGATCAGTTGTAATAGCAGGAGATCTCCAGCTACTACCTGGAGGTTGGCAACCCTAGGGGGGTGACTAAGGGGTGATATGACAGAGGCCTACCAAACTGCAGACAGCGGATAGAAACTTTCCTCCCTCTCACGTAATACTAGACTGAATTTACCTAATGAAGTTAGCAGGCTGCAGATTCAAGGCAGACAAAAGGAAGCACGTTTTCATACAACACGAAGTTGGCTTGTGGAACTCACTGCCACACGATGTGGGGATGAGCAGTGGCTTAGATGGATTTAAGAGCATCGGAGAAATGTAAGAAGAACACATTTACTGCTGGCTACTACCCATGATAACCAAATGGGGCTTATGTTTCAGAAGCAGAAAGCCTCTGGTTGTCAGACCCATTAACATTTGAAGCTCACTTATACTTAATCAGAGCATTGATCTATCATAGGGATCCCCAGCCTTTTTGAGCCTGTAGGTATCTTTGGATTCTGAAATAAGAGTGGTGGGCACCGCCACAGAATGGCTGCCGCGTAGGGTTGCCAGGTCCCTCTTCGCCACCAGCGGAGATTTTTGAGTCAGAGCCTGAGGAGGGCAGGGTTTGGGGAGGGGAGGGACTTCAATGCCATAGAGTCCAATTGACAAAGCTTCCATTTTCTGCAGGCAAACGGATCTCTATTGGCTGGATACCACTTGAAACAGCAGGAGATCTCCAGCTACTACCTGGAGGTTACAATAAATGGAAACACCTGTGCCAATATTAACTGAGTTAAAGAAAATGGTGGCACGGAGGCTCAAAAATACAACACCACACTGGAGAATTACAAATAAGTATATAATGATATCAAGGCATTAATTCATGCCCTAAACATGAAAACCAAAACATCATAAATCAATGATAATCTTCAAACACCTCAAGTAGGCTGAACAACACATATCCTAAATGGGCGGGATCCTCCCGTCCCCAAAGTCATAAATGATAGTCCCAAGGTGATATGCTTATAAATGAGGTCCAAAAAGTGCAAAAAAAGAGGACGTGTGGCTAGTCGTTGGTGCACGTTTCAAAGGCTTTCTTCAGCTCCAACACAATTCAAGACAACTGTAAAACTTTTTAGTCCGTTTGGAAAATGAACACGTTGTCCGTAGACCGTCAACTAGAAAAAATGTGTCTATGTGAATTCAATTGCGCATGTCATTTCTTATCTGTTGTAACAGATTGATTTATGATGTTTTGGTTTTCATGTTTAGGGCATGAATTAATGCCTTGATATCATTATATACTTATTTGTAATTCTCCAGTGTGGTGTTGTATTTTTGAGCCTCCGTACTACCTGGAGGTTGGCAACCCTACTGCCACGGGAGACGGAGCTAGCCACAGAATGGCGGCTGCAGCTGACCTTCAGTCACACAGTGAAAATCCTTATGCAGTGCTCCCAAAGCAATGTTTTTAAACATCCGCCAAAGCCAATCAAAGCTCCCATGGCCAATCAGAAGTCTTGCTAGGCAAAAGCCCCATAGGATCCCACCCTCTTTCTAAAAACACTTGGCGAGCACCAGGAACGGTGTCGGTCAGCGCCATGGTTGCCCACACTCCTGGTCTATAAAGATCAGTGTTACCTACTCTGATGGTTTGATGCTGTGAAGCTGTTGCCTGTGGACCCTGCTCGTGGCCTTCCCCATGATATCAGACTGGTCGTTACAGGAGATTTTGGACTAGACGAATCACTGATGTGAAACAGCATGGTAATTCTTATGCTCTGTAGTCTTAAGGTAACAAAACTCTGGCAGCGACTTAGAGATGCTCCCCAAATCCTCCCTGTCTGAATCCAGGTGTTGGGAGTTCCAGATTGCCTAGTCTTGTTTCTGAAAGGCACTAGTGCTTCAGTTTTCTGTTTCTGAATTCGATACACGACACTATGCAAAAGCAGAGTCAGATCCTTTATTTCATCAGAATATTTCTCCACTTCCATGTTACCAGCATGCACAGGCCGAAAGTCAAAATAAGGCACCTGCCCACACACATACACGCCTCAGTCTTAATTAAATTGTATGTGTGGTTATATTAAAAACATTTTTTTTTGCAGTGCTTTACCAGTGTTTACTGATGTGGGCATCAGTATAATACAGCATAAAGAAAAAGAATCTTGTACAATAGCCTTAGGGTTGCTTTTCCACACTGTTTCATAGGTAACCCGAGGCTGGAAATCTGAATGAAACAGAAGGATCCGGAATGTGTGGCAAACATGCCCGTAGTCCAATTCCAGAACCAGTTTTAGAACATCTCGTTAAACCAGAATTCAACAGGACAGAGACAACTTGTGACACAATAATGGAACGGAAGCCACAAAATGACATAGAACATAGAAACACAGAGCTAGAAGGAACCTGAAGGGTCATCTAGTCCAACCCCCTGCACAACGCAGGAAGTTCATCACTCCCCCCACTCCCCCAGTGACCCCTGCTCTATGCCCAGAGGAAGGCGAAAAACCTCCAGGATCCCTAGCCAATCCGCTGATTCAGTTTGCTTTTAAGAGACACATGCAGTCTACATAAGTGACTTTTCAAGACCACGTGTATCTGTAATTCTGTGTATATTTCCAACGGCCATGTGGAAGTATGGTACACACAGATCATGATCCCATATACGCCCCTGCAAAGATACTAGAATCCACCGAGTTTTCTTAGATCTGTCTAACTCCCAGTTCTCACCACTTTAATAACTGTGGCTCATCGGACTCCAGCAAGAGTGATAAAGCCTAAAAGGTGTCCTTCAAAGCAAAGCACAGAGAAATGAAGAAAAGAGCAACCAAGATGACCAGGGGGCTAGAGCAACTGCCCTATGAGGAGCGGTTAAAACGCTTTGGGCTGTTCAGCTTGGAAAGAAGGCGGTTAAGGGGAGGCATGATAGAGGCCTATAAAATCATGCATGGTGTGGAGAGAGTGGACAGGGAGAAGCTTTTCTCCCTCTCTCACAATACCAGAATGTGGAGTCATCTGCTGAAGCTGGAGGGTGAGAGATTCAAAACAGATAAAAGGAAGTATTTCTTCACACAATGCATTGTTAAATTGTGGAACTCCCTGCCCCAGGATGTGGTGATGGCTGCCAACTTGGAAGGCTTTAAGAGGGGAGTGGAAATGTTCATGGAGGAGAGGGCTATCCATGGCTACTAGTCAAAATGGATGCTAGTCATGATGCATACCTGTTCTCTGCAGGATCAGAGGAGCATGCCTATTATATTAGGTGCTTTGGAACACAGGCAGGACAATAATGCTGCAGTTGTCTTGTTCGGGGGCTTCCTAGAGGCGCCTGGTTGGCCACTGTGTGAACAGACTGCTGGACCTGATGGGCCTTGGTCTGATCCAGCATGGCCTTTCTTATGTTCTTCTGTTCTTAAATATATATATATTCTTACCTTGTTATGTAAGCTGCAGAGCAGATCGGCAAAACAGTGGAAGTACCGGATGTCTCTGCACACCCAAACGAAGTAAAGCCTCCGAAGTTTGTAGCCTTTCCAGTCGTCACTTCAAAATGAGGGGAGCGGGGAGGAAAATAAATGTCCATTAATAAATATCTGTTTTAAAAAATCAAGCACCCACTGAGACAGATCACACCTTCCCCTTGTTTCCCCACTGTCCAAACTGATATGGTTTCTTTACAACTAATTACAAATAGTGGTTCCCCAAGTGAGATGCGGTTGGAAAGAGGCAAGCCCTGCAAACCTGTAGCTGAAGTCCTCAGGGACAAGAGTAAGTGTGGCCCTAAATAAGTTCCCAACACAAGAAGAGCCTCTCTGGGTCAGAGAAAGGGTGCCTCCAAGCCCAGCAACCTGTTGCAAATAGCAGGCAGCCAGGTGCTTCAGGGATGATGAAGAAGAAGAGTTGGTTTTTATATGCCAACTTTATCAACCTTTTAAGGAGGATCAAAGTGGTGTGCTCTTTGCAAGAGCCAGCGTGGTGTAGTGGTTGAGAGCAGTGGTTTGGAGCGGTAGACTCTGATCCGGAGAACTGGGTTTGATTCCCCACTCCTCCACATGAGCGGCGGACACTAATCTGGTGAACTCTGGTTGGTTTTTCCACTCCTCCACAGGAAGCCAGCTGGGTGACCTTGGGCTAGTCACAGCTCTCTCAGCCTCACAGGGTGACTGTTGTGGGGAGGGGAGGGAAGGTGATTGTAAGCTGGTTTGATTCTCCCTTAAGCGGTAGAGAAAGTCGGCCTATAAAAACCAACTCTTCTGCTTCTGCTTCTTCCAGTCTCCTTCCCTTACTCTCCCCACAACAGACACCTTGTGAGGTAGGTGGGGCTGAGAGAGCTCTAAGACACTGGTCGGCAAACTGAGGCTCGCGAGCCGCATGCTGCTCTTTGGCTCCTTGAGTGCGGCTCTGCGACAAATCTGCGCGCCTCGGCTTCCTGCTCGCTGGTTGTCGCTTGCGGAGCTCTACCCCAACTGGGGTGGGCGGCCGGCCTCAGGCTCCCCGTGCAGAATCCCCGGAGAGGGGCTGGCCTCCGAGCCCCGTGGGGGTTTTCTCAGCCACGTTCCCTCAACCACATTTTCTCAGCCACGTTCCGCCCAGGCTCAGCGCAGGTGGAGGGCCGCGCGGGCAGGGCGGGGCTTTGCGCGGAAAGGCGGGGGGCCCACGTGGGTGCGGGCGGCGGGGCGAGCGTGCCGGCAAGGCTGCCCCAACCTGCGCTCTCCTCTCCAGCCTGGGCGGGCCTCTCTCTCCCTGCGCAGGCCAGCGTGACCCCGGGCTCTCCTGCGCCCCGGCCTCGGCGCCGCCCCATCCCTCCCTCCCCCCCCTCCCAGCCCGCCTTTGTCTGCAGCATCTCCGCTGCATCTCCGCTGCCGGCTTTGTCTGCCCGCCAGCCGCCAGCAACCGGGCTGTCCCGCACCCGCATGGACCTGGTGGCAGCCGGCTGAGGCGATGGGGCAGGTGCTGGGCTTCGCCCACTGCAGTAGGTCTCCGCCGGCGGGCGGGCGAGGAGGGGGAGAGAGGTGGGCTGGGCCGGGCTCCGCAGACCCCCCTCCCGCCCGGCCTCCTGGGGATTGCGGTGCGGGAGGGGAGAGGCGCCCTGGCGCACCGCACACTGCGCACCGCACCGCGCGCTGGCCGGTGGGGCGCGGAGCGCGGGGCGCTGGGTGGGCCTGCCCAGGGCTGCCCCCAGCCCCGCTTCGGATGTGGGCCAGGCCTCTGTGAGGTTCGGCCCGGCGCCCTCTCGCCCCTGCCCCCCACAACACGGAGAAATTTGGCTCTCAAAAGAAATCTCAATTGTTGTACTGTTGATATTTGGCTCTGTTGAGTAATGAGTTTGCCGACCACTGCTCTAAGAGAACAGTGACTAGCCCAAGATCACCCAGCTGGCTTCATGTGGAGGAGTGGGGAATCGAACCTGGTTCTCCAGATTAGAGTCTGTTGCTCTTAACCACTACAAGCAGGGCATGAAGGTTTTTAATACAAGTCCCCAGTATCACTGACTTGGTTAGACTCCCTCTGAGTATGGAGGTTCCATTTTAGCTGCTGCAGCTCTAACAGTTGGGGAAGCGGGACATGGCTGCGGTAAGTAAGTGTTGCAGTTTGGCGACTGACTGCCGACTTGGAAGCGTGGGAACAATTTTAGAGTGTATAAGGTTTTTGAGGTTTTAAATTTTATGGCATGTTTTTAAATTGATTCTTTATCCTGGTTGGTAGTTGCCCTGCGTCTGACTGTAGTCAGGAAAGAGTGGGATAAAAATCTAATCTAATAAAATAAAAATTTAAAAAGTTGGCATGATCAGAGACCTGAGGAAGATCTATCCCTGGCTAACGGGTATAGCCGCTCCACATTTTAAAAGTGTGACTTTTGCTATTCTGGTGACAACCCCATTGCCCCAGGCCACATTTAGAGGAAGAATTCATTTAAGGGACTCCTGAAGGGTGGGGTGGGGGAAAAGCTCTAATGTGATGAGGCTTACATACAGCAGGGTGCTGAGGATCGATGCGAACGGAGTGACTCCGATGCCTCCAGCCACACAGAGGCTAACCTCGTAGTTAAAGGATTCTTCAAAGGGACTCCCAAAGGGACCGTCTACGTACACCCTGCAGAAGAAAGAAAAACAAAGTGGTTGTTCTTTTTCTCCCTCCTCTTAAATTGTTAAAATAGTTCTTTCGTCTACTGCAAAAAAGGTACCAAGATCATACCCTAGTTTAACATATAGAGTATTATACCCAAGATCATACCCTAGTTTAACACATCAAGTAGAATACCCAAGATCATACCCTAGTTTAACATATAGAGTATTATACCCAAGATAATACCCTAGTTTAACATATCGAGTAGAATACCCAAGATCATACCCTAGTTTAACACATCGAGTAGAATACCCAAGATCATACCCTAGTTTAACACATCAAGTAGAATACCCAAGATCATACCCTTGTTTAACACATCAAGTAGAATACCCAAGAGCATACCCTAGTTTAACACATCAAGTAGACTACCCAAGATCATACCCTAGTTTAACATATCAAATAGAATACCCAAGATAATACCCTAGTTTAACATATCGAGTAGAATACCCAAGATCATACCCTAGTTTGACACATCGAGTAGAATACCCAAGATAACGCCCTTGTTTAACATATCAAGTATAATACCCAAGATAATACCCTAGTTTAACATATCTAGTATAATACCCAAGATAATACCACATGCTCACCAACAGGTCACTATTCTCCTGCTATTAGCAAGTAATATCACAGGAAACACATGACCTGCCACACATGTAAAGTCAGATTTACTTTGGGACAGACCACAACCCATGGTCAGATCCATAGAGATCATGATGGCCACAAAGTCCCTAATGGCATTTGACAAGAAGGCCTTGGCATGGATGCTGAAGCTCCCCCCCCCCGAACCAAAGGCCTGTGCCATTTTGCATTTACTAGCTCTTTGTCTACAAATGGGATGCAAACTATTATTATTACACTTCACTGTCGCTGAGAAAACTAGGGCTGTACAATCTTCCTCTCTGTCCCAGAAAAGCACTGATTTTCGCATACCAGAAATTATGAAGGGAGTAGAATTATAATAACTTCTCGCATGGTAATTCAAATGAAGTGGCTCTCATTTGATTTTCTTACACTTATTAAGACTCAAGGGCTGTTAATTATTCTAACACAACAGCTCAAAACACATGGCGGGGCGTACAAACGAAAATTAGACAATCGCGGAGCAAAAAGGAGGATAATGGGACGGCATTAGGAAACTGGAAGGCTTTCAGCCAAGTGGAACATGAGTGTAGGATTTAGGACGCCGTCTGAGTTGTTTGCCTTACCGCAGAGAAGCTAAACTACATCAGACCTGAAAATATACATATGCATGCATGTGCTGTCAAGTCACAACCGACTTATGGTGACCCCAGCAAAGGGCTTTGAAGGCAAGTGACAGAGGGGGTTTGCCATTTCCTATACCAGGGGTTCACAGCCTTTTTGGGCCCGGAGGCACATTTTGAATTCTGGAATGGCGGGCGCAGCAACAAAATGCCTGCCACAAACGGCGAAGCCAGCTGCAAAAACGATTGCCACAGCTTAACTTCAGTAGCCCAGTGCGGATCCTCGTGCTGTGGTTGCAGCTGCTGCCAAAGCAACATTTTTTAAAAAATCTGAACAGCCAATCACATCTCCAATAGTCGATCAGAAGCCTAGCTGGGATAAGCCCTACCTGGCCTGGCCCACTTCCTAATAACACTTGGCGGGCACTAGAAAAGGTGCCTGGGGGGGCCATGGTACCCACGGGCACCACGTTGGGGACCCCCGGACTACTCCACGCCGCCTTCCCTCCCCTGAACAACATGGCACCAACCAAATAATTAAAGGCCACCATTCGCGTATTGTGATTGGATAACTTCCCAGCTTCATTTTTGCAGCATCAGCCGACAAAACAAACAAACAAGAAACGTATTAAGCTCCTGGAAGGCTATTTGACATGGCTCCTGGGCTGCATTTGGCTTTTTGGGTGCCACCTGGAATAGCAGATGATAATTTTGTGGCTTACGAAGCACATTCTCCAGAATGCACGGCAGCTTTACAGCCGTCTTACAACAAGACATGCACTAATTTAGGGACTTGCACAGTTGCTGCTTTTTCATCCAAAGGACACAGGAGGAGCTAGGGCCAAAAATAAACTGGATTAAGCTAAGAGTTTTGTTGTGGTTTGAATCAGCCTAAACTTTGCTGTGGAGCTTCCATATTGAACAAATGAACACATGAAGCTGCCTTATATTGAATCAGACCCTTGGTCCATCAAAGTCAGTATTGTTTACTCAGACTGGCAGCAGCTCTCCAGGGTCTCAGGCGGAGGTCTTTCACATCACCTACCTGCCTAGTTCCTTTAACTGGAGATGCCGGGGATTGAACCTGGGACCTTCTGCATGCCAAGCAGATGCTCTGCCATTGAGCCACAGCTCCTTCCTTCTTTGTGTAAGCGAACAGTTCTTTGCTAACTACAGCAGTGTCTCAGATTGGGTCTGCTCATCTCAAAATGCAATTCTGTTGCTGTGATATCCTGTGATGAAAGCTGTAGTGGAATTATGTAGGAACCAATTGCCTTCCTATGTATGCAAGTCCCATCCTCCACACTGCAGATGGGTTGGGTGGCTGTAGAATATGGAGACTAATCCAGACTAATGAGACACAAATTGTTCATCCCACACTGTATCCAGCACAGGCTCTCTTCTATGCATGGGCAAAAAGGAGCCGAGGAAGAAGCATCCATACTTAAGGGCTGTTCCCAAACACACTGCCTGTAGAAATGTGAGCAGTAGTATGGGAGTATATATTTAAAGCGAGGCTGCAACTGAAAATAGCAGCTTTGTGTCAGGATTCTCTTCCCACTCCATAACATGTTTTGCAAATTACAAGTGCTGATTTCATCAATTGTGCCATTTCCCTCCATGAGTTTCACATCAGTGGCTGGAGCTGGTGGGAGCATAAGAATCCTTACACTGGATCCCACCCCATCCTACCACTCCACCAAGCAAAGTGTATCCATTTATTTATTAAAACATTTTTACCCCCACCTTTCCTTTTGCCTTAGGTTTGCAGGCTTCCTCTAGTCTAAGGAAACTTCCTCCAATTTTAGTGGCTCTTCTGTTGGAGGAAGAGCCATTTAAAGTTGGAAGAAGAGGATAGTTGGATCCACCGCACTAAAAACATCAGGACAGTAAGACTGAGATGGGAGAATGGAGCCTAATACAAAGGGCTGCCATTTTAGTGGCAGCTCTGTTTCTTACCCAGGAACAAGGAGTCTTCCTGAGACATCTTAAAGACTAATTTAAACAAAAATATTGTAACAAATAATTGGTGGCTCTAATGAGGGCAGAGCCCTGATCTGGATGGCCAAGGCTAGTCTGATCTCACCAGATCTCAGAAGCTAAGCAGGGTCAGCCCTGGTTAGTACTTGGACGGGAGACCCCCGGGGAAATCCGGGGCTGCTACGCAGAGGCAGGCAATGGCAAACCATGTCTGAAAGCCTCTTGCCTTGAAAAACCTACTGGGTTCCCATTAGTCAGCGGCAACTTGATGGCACTTTACACACAAACACCTGAGGACAGAAAGGTGGGGTATAAGTTCTGTGAAATAAATAAAAATAGTACATTTTCTGAGGACCAGTGCCCACTTTGCTAAATGTGTGTGGCTCAGATAAGCTTGTTCCATATTACATAATTAGACTTCAAAATGCCACAAGATATTCTCTCTCTCTCTCTCTCTCTCTCTCTCTCTCTCTCTCTCCCCCCCCCCCCCCCGCCCTATAAATCTTGGTTGTACAGACTCCAACCATGTTTGCTGGTAGTGGGAAAGGGACATGGTTGTCTGCTTTGACCACCAAAAGGGTATACTGGAAATCATGGGACCTTCATGGACAAAACCACGTGCGGCGGGGACTGCAATTAGGAGGAGGAACAGCGGGGAAGACTGAGCAGAAATCCTGCTTGGATCCAACCCCAACACCTCTATTGATAAACTGGAAGTAAGAAAGACATCCAGAACAGGTTTGTGATGACAGTGGAGATGATAAAGACCCCTCTTTTATGCAAGCCAATCATAAAGTTAAATCAGGGGCCTCCTTCAGTTCCCCTGATTTTCTAGCTTCCAGATGAATGTTTGCATGTGAGATCAATAAAGTCCCTGGGTGCATCTCTCATGCTGCTCAGTGGGGGGGGGGGGTTTGCAATGAGAAACAGCAGCTTTAAACAGGGGAGTTATTTGGCACGCACCAATTAGCTTCCTATTTCACTTCTGTATCGAGATACCAAAATGCGGTTCTCGTTTCTACAATTATCTGATTGGATTGTTAAGTTTCTATTAGGCGATTCTCCAGCTTGGAACAAGTCCAGCTTAAGTACAATCTGCACAAATCCTTTCCTTTGAACATCAAACACATTTTCGTCCAAGCTACGGGTAGCTTGTAGGATTTTCTATTCTCTCTTTGTTTTCTTTCTCTTATAGCTCTTATGGAATCTGGGGTATTTACTAGTATGATGGCTAAATTATAAGGAAGCAAGCGGCATAAAACCCAAGCAAATTAATTTGTTTTGGATTCCGTTTTCAAATGGCGGTGAGTTTTCTCCCCTCAGACTTCATAAGAAGAATGTTTCTTATGTTAGATGAGGAATGTTTCAGATAGTCTGTCTCTGACGAAGAGAATAAATTTCTCTTTCATGGTGGAGCATGCAGCCTCTTTTAGTCGATGCAGTTCATAATCTTCATTTACTTGCTCGTAGACAGAACCTGGATTTGTTTCATGAGACATACTGCTTAGTTGTTAATTTGCAAGACAGAAATAAGGAGCTGTTTAGCTAGCAGGATTTTTTATCATTTTTTAAAGCATCTCCCTTTGGGGTGGTTTCTTAGATTCCTTGTAGAAAGGAAGAAAATAAATACAACTGCGGCTTTCACAGGGCACCATTATTTCTACACTGGATGCAGTTTGTGCCTTTAAAAATGTCAAATGAACAAAACAAAAAAATCTAGTCAATCCTGAATATAAATGATTGATGTAATGTAAATGATTACTGCCCTGACCTGGATGGCCCAGGCTAGCCCAGTTTCATCCTATCTTGGAAGCTAAGTGTGGTGTAGTGGTTAAGAGCGGTGGTTTGGAGCGGTGGGCTCTGATCTGGAGAACTGGGTTTGATTCCCCACTCCTCCACATGAGCGGCAGATTCTAACCTGATGCTGGATTTGTTTCCCCACTCCTCCACATGAAGCCAGCTGGGTGACCTTGGGCTAGTCACAGCTCCCTCAGTCCCACCTACCTTACAGGGTGTCTGTTGTGGGAAGGGAAGGGAAGGTGATCGTAAGCTAGTCCTTGGTAAATGGAGGAAACTAGCAAGTATGCAGTCCGCAGACTGAATTGCACGGAGCACATCTCGTATATCTGATGAAGATATTGCGAAACAGGACTTTACCGGGATCCTGTTGACTTGAAACTTTCTGGCTGATTACTCTGTCAAGTTGATCACTTAGGTGGTCCTCCACAGCTGGGACAAAAAAGCTTGGACTATGTGCCAGTCCTCTATGTCATTATGATGGTCAATGTAATTGTTCTGTTTTGCACAATGTATATTGTTATTTCACTACTTAGCAGATGATTCTATTATATCATTAACACCGTCTGATGCATTGAGTGTGGTAGTTTTGGCTTTGCTGCTGTGAATTTGTTACTACCTGGAGGTTGGCAGCCCTACTGTGGAAGCCTCTCTCAGAGAAGATCAGAAAGAAAGGTGGGGCCTAGCAGATGGTTTCCTGCTGACTTCTTGTTGAGAAGACAAAATCGAAGCGGGAAGAATCGTGTTTCTTACCGCGATGCCCCTTGGGGGAAGGACGGGATAAAAATTAAATGGGCCAAATAACAGTTCCCTGTTTATCCTTCTGCAAAATTAAAGGTGGCGCTCTGCTTAAATGCTGGGAAACGTTCCTGTGATTCTGCGTGAGCTCCCAAATCCCTTTCGACAAATCCACAAACTCAGCCGTTTGTGCCTCCGGAAAAAGAAGTTTGGACACAGAATCTGACAGTACCAAAGTTTCTTGAGCTGCCCTGGCTACTTCTGAAGCTCACGCTTAAGTTCAAGGCCCCATTAGCGGCTGACAACTTGCCCCGTACATTTCATTTCCTAACAAAGCGAGGTCAGCCTGCAGGGGCAGCTCATAACGATTCCTTCCCGTGAAAAAATGCTTCCTCCATCTCGGTGGAAAACCAGGGAGCCCTTTTTTCTTGCTTTTCATCTGCTGTTATTGTAGCCAATGACCTTGACTCCAGGTCAACTATTATCACTCAACTACCTCTCTCCCTGCTCTGAGGCAAAATAATAATAATAATAATAAAAATGAGTCTCGGAGCAAAACCATTTGCTTTATCCAGCAGAATTCAGCGCAAGACCAAATTTCTGCAATTCGGGTACAGTTCAAGCTATTTTTTCTTGGACATGATGTGGCGGGACTGGAAATGGTATTGCTGAGGCTGCGGTTCCTGAGGCTCCGTCCACACATGGCTATATCTGCCATCGGCTCCTTCGTGAAACTTATATGTTGCCGTGTAAGCAACGTGGTTTTTATAATGCAGCCAAGAGCTGCGACGTGGGGTGGTTTGAGGACATGAAAACAGCAAGCTACAGCCGCAAACAGAAGCTAAAGTGGCAAACAGAAAATAGAGGTACAGGTTGGGTATCCCTTATCCAGACTTCTTGGGACCAGAAGTGGTCCATATTTCAGATCTTTCCGTATTTTGGAATATTTGCATATACATACTGAAGAAGAAGAAGAGCTGGTTTTTGTATGCCGACTTTCTCTACCACTTAAGGAAGAATCAAACCGGCTTACGATCACCTTCCTTTCCCCACAACAGACAACCTGTGAGGTAGGTGGGGCGGAGAGAGTGTGACTAGCCCAAGGTCACCCAGCTGACCTTATGTAAGGAAACCAACCTGGTTTACCAGATTAGCATCCGCCACTCGTATGGAGGAGCAGGGAATCAAACCCGGTTCTCCAGATCACAGTCCACCGCTCCAAACCACTACTCTTAACCACTACACCACGCTGGCTCTCTTGGGGATGGGATGCAAGTCTAAACACGAAATTCATTTACGTTTTATGTATCTTTTATATACACTTTATATACATAGCCTGAATGTAATTTTAAACAATATTTTAAATAATTTTGTGTACGTTGAACCATCAGAAAGCAAACTGGCGTGCTGTTGAGGGCCTGTGAGTAATGTCCGCATGCTGGCTCAAAAGGTCTGGTTTTTGGGTCAGTCTGGACATTGGATGTCAAGGTAAGGGATACTTAACCTGTAGTGTGCATCTGGGAAGAACAAAACTCCAGTCACACGTATGACGCAAAGCCCTTGCATAATTCCCCAACAAACACAAGGATTTTGTGATGTGTCCATGGAGAGGACAATTGCCTGCTTTTTTATTCCCCTCTTCCTCTAAGGAGCTTAGAATGGCATACCAGTATACCTCGGAGATATTGCGGGTTTGGTTCCAGACCACTGCAATAAAGCGAATATCACAATAAAGTGAGTTGCATGCCTTTTTTGGTTTGTTTCCGCAGTGCATATAAGAGTTATGTTGATACTGTAATGTAGTCTATTTAGTGTGAAATAGCATTATGTCTTAAAATATGTACTGTAATCAGAATGAAAAAGTTTGAAACATTGCAAGAATTACCAAACTGTGACACAGAGACACGAAGTGAGCACACGCTGTTGGAAAAAAGGCACTGATAAGCTTGCTCAAAAACGCAATATCTACGAGGCGCAATAAAACAAGGTACGGCAGTACACAGTTTCCCATTTTATCCTCACAACAATCCCATGAGGTAGGCAAGGGCTGAGAGAGTGTGACTGGCTCAAGATCGCCTTGTCAGACTCACGGCCAAGTGAAGATCTGAACCCAGGTCTCCCCAGTCCTCATAAAAAAAAGCCTCTTACCATTATACCACACCGGCTCAGACCTGACCTATGTGCAAAATGTGGTGGTAGAATCCTGAGGTGGCTCAGTGGTAGAACCTCTGCTTGGCATGCAGAAGGTCCTAGGTTCAATCCCTGGCATCTCCAGTTAAAGGGACTAGGCAAGTAGGTGATGTGAAAGACCTCAGCCTGAGACCCTGGAGAGCCGCTGCCTGTCTGAGTAGATAATACTGACTTTGATGGACCAAGGGTCTGATTCAGTAAAAGGCAGCTTCATGTGTTCACTACACCACTTCAGAGTGCAGGGGCTGGATTCCTTTTTAAAAAGCTCCTCCATGTAAGAAGAAAAATCTCTGTAAAGAATGTTTTTAAAGACAACCTAGCAGACCAGAGGGAGGAAAAGTACTGCCACCTGTTGCATTAGTCTTTTACTTGAGTGGCACTTTTATGCAGGGGAGTATACATAGAAGTGGTATCTCCTCCTGAACCTGCAACCCAAAGTGACAAAATCCATTTTACTGCTTCGTTCTGCTGCATGTGCAGATCATGCCTTGCTACAGCAACTCCAGTTACTTCTAACAGCCCACCAGGGAAAGAGGCCTCTATGCAGGGATGTTTCCCCGTGGTCACCCCCGCCGACTGCTTCGGGGCTTCCTTTTAATTATGCATGCCTTTTCCGCCCCTTAGAGGTTGCCTCGCTCTCCCCACATGTTTTGCCCGTGTTTTCCAGATGCTGTTTTAGCCAGAATCTGGAAAACAGTCAATGGGGGTGACCATGAGGAAATGTCCCTGCATAAAAGGCCACTGACTCCAATTGACCCTTCTTTGTAACACCTGGGGTTGCCAACATCCAGGTGGCACCTGGAGATCTCCCGGTGCTACATTTGACCTCCAGGCGACCAAGATCAGTTCCCCTAGAGAAAACAGCTGCTTTGGAGGGTGGACTCCATGGCATTGTACCCCGCTGAGATCCTTCCCCTCCCCAAACACCTCCCTCCCCATCCTCCACCCCCCAAACCTCCAGGACTTTCGCAACTCGAAGTTGGCAACCCTATGCCTTGTACCGGCTATATACATAGATGGAACTGTGAAAGAAAGGAAGGATGGACAGTGACAGAGGAAGAAACAAAGGAAAGGAGGGAGAGTGACAGGAAATAAGGAAGGGAAAGTGACAGCGAAAGAAAGAAAAAACAGGCAGGGAGCTTGAACAGAAAGAAGGAAGCATTCCGGTCTGTGCTGAAGATTTCTAATTTTTGTTTTGTACGTAGGAGAATCACAAAGCAAAGCTCATCGGGGGAAACCTGCTGGGTCCTGCCACGTTACCAGCCAGATCTTTTGTCTGACATCCTGCTCTGATCATTCTCCCCACCACAAAACGCTTTCTTTCCTGCAGCTTTTGCATCCGAAGTCGACGCCTGCCGGCGGCAGCTCAGAGCAGCTCCGGCGGGCTGGTTAGGCGGCGCTCAGAACAGCTCTGGCACCTACCTCTATTGGTTCTTCATCAGCTGCTAACAATGTTCCCCCACCGCTGGCTGACCAGCTGTGTGTTTGTGTACGTGTGTGTGTTCGACAACCATTTTTATTTAGGGGCTGAACTAAACAAATGTAAAATGCACTCAGCACTTGTGCTCTGGAATGAATGGAAGAGGGGGAGAAGAGAAGGGATCCTCAGAGGTGTGCAGAATTATATTCAGTGCATCGCAACCGCTGTGGCTTCTCTTTTGAGGAAGAAGAAGAAGAGTTGGTTTTTATATGCCGACTTTCTCTACCACTTAAGGTTGAATCGAACTAGCTTTCAATCTCATTCCCCTCCCCACAACAGAAACCCTGTGAGGTAGGTGGGGCTGAGAGAGCTCTAAGAGAGCTGGGACTAGCCCAAGGTCACCCAGCTGGCTTCATGTGGAGGAGTGGGGAATCAAACCCGGTTCTCCAGATCAGAGACCACCACTCCAAACGACCGCTCTTAATCACACCACCACGCTGGCTCATACTGATTTACCTTCTAAGGTATCACCATACTGATGGAATTATGCGCCCATATGCCTTGATACCTGCCTGCTTTATCTATATCTACCATCGAAAAAGACCTGTCCTTCAAACTTTCTTTTTCTCTGCTTTTTCAGGGGTCCCCAACGTGGTGGCCGTGGGTGCCATGGCACCCACAGAGACCTTTTCTGGTGCCCGTCAAATGTTTTTAGGAAGTGGGCTAGGCCAGGTAGGGCTTCTGCCCAGCAAAGCTTCTGATTGACAACTGGAGATTTGATTGGCCGTGCAGATTTTTTAAAATTTTGCTTTGGCAGCAGCATCCACCACAACACAAATATCTGCACTGTGTTACTGAAGTTAAGCTGTGGCAATCGTTTTGTGGCTGGCTCTGCCTCCCACGGTTGCTCCACCTACCGTGCCATGTCAGAAGTCCCAATGTGCCCGCAGGCTTTAAAAGGTTGGGGACCCCCGTCCTAAAGGTAAAGGCCCCCTGTGCAAGCACCGGGTCATTCCTGACCCATGGGGTGACGTCACATTCCAACGTTTACTAAGCAGACTTTTGTTTCTGGGGTGGTTTGCCAGTGCCTTCCCCAGCCATCTTCCTTTGACCCCCAGCAAGCCGGGTACTCATTTGACCAACCTCGGAAGGCTGGAAGGCTGAGTCAACCTTGAGCCGGCTACCTGAAACCGACTTCCGTTGGGATCGAACTCAGGTCGTGAGCAGAGCTTTTGACTGCAGTACTGCAGCTTAGCACTCTGCGCCACCCCCGTCCTACCTGTACATTTCTCTCTCCCCCCCCCCACTTGTAGCTCAGCTCACCTCCTAGATTCACTTTCCCTTCATCCATCTTCCCTTCCTTCCCTCATGCCAAACGTCAGTCATAAGGCTGTGGGCCAAGTCACGTCTGCTTGCTTGTCATGCTGCTAAAGATTTGCTGAGCAATTATTAAAGGCTACCTAAAAGCTGATCAAGTTTGGCAGGAAAAGGAAGTGGGGGGTGCCATTAATTTTTCCACCCCCACAGCCCCATCTATCTTTATAATCAGTATTGGGGGGAGGAGAAAGGGGTAAGGTCAGGCCTGCTTTTACAAGTTTCACAGAACTCTGTGCTACCCAGAACTCACCATGGCTTTAGGGCCAAACTATGGCTGGGGAGACCAGACCCAACTCTGGTTTTCTGCATCCATACAGCACGTGGAGGTAGGACTGCCTACCTCCAGGTACTGTGTACAGTATACAAAATAGGTCCCATAGCACGCTTATATACGTTCGATAATGTATCTTTAGAACACTTTCGGAAAAAGTTCTAAAGATACATTATCGAACTTATATAAGTGTGCTATGGGACTTATTTTGTATACTGTATATATTTGTAAATAATAGTTTGTGATAGCTTTGTTCAGTACCACTTGTCTTTTTGTAGATACTTTTTGCATGTTCTTAGCTAGTTAGGTATTTCCTATTATCTTGTCACTTAATACAACTTGTGTTTGATATAAACATATTCGTGTGCTGTTATTTTGATTGAGTATCTCTCAGTACAGCACCGGGTGATTGTTATTTTGGTTTGTTACCTCCAGGTACTAGCTGGAGATCTCCTGCTATTACAAGTGATCTCCAGCCGATAGAGAAGATGATGAAGAAGAAGAGTTGTTTTTTATATGCCGACTTTCCCTACCACTTAAGGGAGAATCAAACCGGCTTACAATCACTTCCCTTCCCCACAACAGACACTCTTTGAGGTAGGTAGGGCTGAGAGAGCTCTTAATAGAACTGTAACTTGCCCAAGGTCACCCAGCTGGCTTCATGTGGAGGAGTGGGGAAACAAATCCAGTTCACCAGATTAGCATCCGCCACTCACGTGGAGAAGCGAGGAATCAAACCCGGTTCTCCAGATCAGACTCCACCGCTCCAAACCACCACTCTTAACCACTACACCACGCTGGCTCTCTCTGTTCACCTGGAGAAAATGGCCACTTTGGCAACTGGACTCTACGGCATTGAAGTCCCTCCCCAAATCTCGCCCTCCTCAGGCTCTGCCCCCTGCAATAGTACAAGAGCTTCAGTCTCAGAGAAGTCCTCATTTCAAAGATGAGTTGGGCATCCAAGTTTTAATTTCAAAATAGGCTATTGCACGCTACCTGCTTGGGGAGCAAGTGAAAGAACTTGAGTCGGGGAAGTCAATACTTCTCTGGCTCCAGGAGCAGAGGCAACCTTTTCCTTTAGGAAAGCCAAGGATGGAAATGTCAGAGAATACCAATTGGGCCAATGGAGGGCGGGAAGCCTGGGGGTAGGCCTGAAAGTAATTCATTTAAAAGCTCCTAGGAGAGGTGATAACAGCTTCTCTTCTCTTACCAGCTCCCCGGTATCATTTTAGAAAGGAGGAACCAGAGCGTGAAAAACATGTCAATACCGAAGCGACGTGCTGCGAGAGGCGCCTAAATGGATGCCTCGGGTGGGGGGGATTTCCCTCCCGCCCGAGGAAGCGAGAACCATCAAATTGTGTTTGTCGAAAAGCTTGCTGCGGCTGTACCTCTATAAAGATGCAAATTCGAGTGCTTTTTACTAACAGGCCATTACGTCTTCTATTACATTCACCCCCTATCTGTTACAACTCTCGAACATTTCTGTACTCTGCAAACTCTTCGGTAATTGCATTGCAACGGCAACAAAGCTGTAAGGGAGAGTCTTGTAACTACCTTTTTATAGATGGGGCCTGAACGTACAAAGAACGGAAGCAGTGTGTGGGGGGGAAGGTTTCAGTTCAGCTCTGTCTGGGGCCCTCTTTTAGGCACTCCTCATTATGGTATCCCTATTTACACACTTCTGTTTCCAGCAAAGCCAAGTGGTGCTTGGTGGCGGTGGAAAGCGTGGTTAACTCACATCTGACTTAGGGAGACCCAGTAAGGTTTTCAAGGCAAGGGAGACTCAAGTCCTATGAGCAAAGGTTGAAGGAGCAAACCAGATTAACATCCGCCGCTCATGTGGAGGAGTAGGGAATCAAACCAGGTTCTCCCGATTAGAGTCCACCGCTCCAAACCTCCGCTCTTAACCACTACACCACGCTGGCTGTAACTGATCTTAAGGTTAAACTCCCTCTCCTCTTAACCACAAGGCTCCATATGGCTGTAACTGAATTTATCTCGTCTGTAAATCTGATATAAGTCTGGGAGTTCTGTGTATAAAGCACTTGAGAGTTTTGTCTATCTCAATGTAAGTTCAAGGAACCCTGATGTGGAAGGGGACCATGGTGCAGAGGAATGGGAGAGGGTGTTAAGCTAATTTCCTGACTGATTCCTTGAGTGAAATGGTCCCAAGGAGCTAAAAATGGTACAATGGAGAACATTTATCCCTGCTTCCGCTGTGAACACAGACAGGGGGCTGCCTTCTATTGAATCAGACCATTGGTCCATCAAGATCAATATTTTCTACTCAGATGGGCAGTGGCTCTCAGGTAGAGGTCTTCCATATCATCCAAGGCCTGGTCCTTTTAACTAGAGGTGCTGGGGATTGAACCTGGGATCTTACATAAGAAAGAACGTGCTGGATCAGACCAAGGTCCATCAAGTCCAGCAGGCTGTTTACACAGGGGCCATCCAGGTGCCTCTAGGAAGCTGCTGCAGCAGCATTGTCCTGCCTGTGTTCCACGGCACCTAATATAATAGGCATGCTCTTCTGATCCTGGAGACAATAGGGATGCATCATGACTAGTATCCATTTTGACTAGTAGCTATGAATAGCCCTCTGCTCCATGAACATGTGCACCCCCCTCTTAAAACCTTCCAAGTTGGCAGCCATCACCACATCCTGGGGCAGGGAGTTCCACAATTTAACCTTCTGCATGCCAAGCAGATGTTCCACCACTGAGACACAGTCCTTGTGCTGCGGTCCTGTTCTAAATCAAGCTCTCCTGTGCCTGATTTTTAAAAGAAGAAGAAGAAAATGCTTAAGAGCACATTTACACAACTCCAAGCACCTCCTCTGTTGTGGCCCCAAGTTCGACCCATTCCCGAAGCAATGGTCAACATGCAAAGGGAAAGCTCTGTCAGAGCCTCAACTGCTCTTCATGCTGGGGGGTTAAAGAAGAAGAAGAGGTGCTTTTTATATGCTGACTTTCTCTACCACTTAAGGAAGAATCAAAGTGGCTTACAGTATCCTTCCCTTCCCCACAACAGACACCCTGTGAGGTAGGTGGGGCGAGAGTATGACTAGCCCAATGTCACCCAGCTGGCTTCATGTGTAGGAGTGGGGAAACAAATCCATTTCACCAGATTAGCCTCTGCTGCTCATTTGGAGAAGTGGGGAATCAAGCCTGGTTCTCCAGATCAGAGTCCACTGCTCCAAACCACCGCTCTTAACCACTACACCAAGCTGGCTCTTTGCCCAAGTGTCAGTCTGCGTGGGAAGAACTCTTCGGGGGCAGTCAACACAGCTTGTGCTTCATACACACACACACCCCCCGCTCAATGCAAAATATGGCCCCTGTTAAAAATTAGTCCTTGCTCAACTGAAAACAGCACGGCATTTAGAATGGGGTGTGGAGAGCAATGTAAGAATATGCACATATTTTATAGCAAGTGTGCCACGCAGGGCCTTATGAGCCAGAGGAGCATAAGGCAATCCTCCTTCAGAACAAAAGTGGCAACTCTCAGTGAATTGCCGAGCTTCAGCGCTGACAACCTGATAAATGAACATCTCCATCTTCTCTTCGAAACCCATCTTTTACAGATGATGTCAACACTTTCCGATAGCTCCCAGTTTATTTAAAGCGTTTGGCTTTTTAAAAAAGACAGCTATCTTATAAATGAAAAAGGATATTGAGTCATGCCGGATCTGGGTTTCAATCTGTGTTCTTTGTACATTGGGGGGGGGGGAGAAAAGAGCAAAAAAGGAAACTGACAACGAAGAAAGAATGCTCGGGGTGAAAACGGAGGTCACACTTCTTTAAGTATACTGGGAAGCGTTGTGAACATAAAATTTGCTATCTTGAAAACACACAAATTTTCAGAGCAGGGCACGCAGTGTGTTCTCCAGTCATTGCCCCATTATCTCTGTCTTCATCCTGCTTCTGCGTTACATCTGTCTTCATTCTCATTCTACTCTCCCAGTTGTAATGGTATGTATATCTTTGCAGATTCCTAATTAACGGCTGGGCGAGGAAGAGACACAACTATTTTATAAGGCTGCTATTCCGCTTGAGGCACAGGCCCCATCCTTTGAAATCCCAAACGTTACTGCAAGAATGGGTGGCCAATTCCACAGCACACTTGCCAAAAGTTCCACAGGGCGTCGTGTGTTCCGTAGCATTCTTGAATAGGCTTTGCAGAGCCCTTAGATATGGCTATTGCATAGCCTTAGGCCTAGACTTCTCCCTGCCTCTCCAATACATCATTTCACACTTACTTCACTAAAATCAAACCCACAGAAAACGGCACTGTACATAGCGTGCATCAGGCTGGCACTCTCATGTTTAGGAACTGACTTGCAGATAGGCTTGGAAAAACAGATTGGCAATTTATGCATGGCTGTTTCCTTGCAGCCCCCCGCCTCCCACCGAGTACTTCAGGGCTTTGCTTTGATTATGCTTGCATTTTCCAACCGTCAGAGGTCACCTCGCTCTCCCTGCATGTTTCCCCCATGTTTTCTGGATGCTGGCTAAACACGAATCCAGAAAATGAGGGGAAAATGCATGGGAACGCATGGGGAGAGTGAGGTGACCTCTGACGGTTGGAAAATGCAAGCATAATCAAAGCAATGCCCTGAAGTACTCGGCACAGTGACCGTGAGGGAACAGCCATGCATAAGTGTACAGAAGGGGAAAGAAGAAGGAGAAGGAGGAGGAGGCTTTTATATGCCGACTTTCTCTACCACTTAAGGGAGACTCAAACCAGCTTACAATCACCTTCCCTTCTCCTCCCCACAACAGATACCCTGTGAAGTAGGTGGGGCTGAGAGAGCGCTAGGAGAGCTGTGAATAGCCCAAGGTCACCAAGGTGGCTTCATGTGTAGGAGTTGGGAAACCAACCTGGGCTATACTACCATGCTGCCTTCCCTCCCTGTGCTATCGCTTAGCTGGACCTTAGTTATCTGAACAGAGATGTCATTTGGTCATGTGGGAGCATCAGCTATGTTGAACACCAAACATGTTTAGCTGCAGCATCCCTAGCAACATGGGACTGCCACATAGACAACCCAGTTTATTCACTGACCCTGAACATAACTGTGCACGACGCACCCCATCTGGCTAGTATTTTAAATAGGCTGAAAAAACAATGTAGGAAAAAAGTTCCCTTCCCTGATAACATTTCATATACGTCATGTATTAAGATTGTGTCCCTAATGGGATTTTAATCAACTGTTGACGATTCTACTCTTTTGTATGTGCTGTATTAATGTGCTGTATTAATAAATGAACCCCGAGATTGTGTCCTTGCAAACAAAGACGTTCTACGAAGTTTAAAGAAAATCATCACACACTGTTACAGACACAACACAGATGGGCCAACATGGTAGCGCATGTGCGCTCTCAGTACAGTGCATTTAAAAAAAAAAAAACAGCCACATATCAGGGTTTCATAAATTCCTCAGCGCTAGCATATGTGTTTCCTGACTGCTACAGAATTTCCTAAGAGAAATCAGCATATATCAATATGCTACAGCTTGTTTGTTAATGAGCTGGTGCCCATGACTCATTTCTGTAATGAGCAAACATTTCTTTTTTGCAGGAGATTAATTATATTATAAGCGGCAGTCAATGGCTTAGAATAACACATGTAAAGATTTCTCTTTTATTTAGCTGCCAAAGTGTGGCTGATTCCCTCTGTGTGTGTGTGTGGGGGGGAACCCACCCCAAACCTCGGTCAGTCATTCCCGTCACGGAAGGGGTACGGTTCAGCCGATGCCGTAATGAGCAAGCAGTAT